>NC_090366.1:1240116-1550145 GCF_035084215.1 Heptranchias perlo | reverse complement strand
ACAAAAATTGACAAGAACCACGAAAAGTTCTTGTATTTTAAGATAAAATCTTAGGCAATTAAAGAAAAAACTTCCAGCTCGCTGAAATCTGTTCATTTGCTGAAAACCATCAAAACCACGAAAAGTTCTTGTATTTGAAGATAAAATCTTTTTGCTTTGAAGAAGAAAGATCTAGCTGACTGAAATAAGTTCATTAGATGAAAACCAACAAAAATTGACAAGAACCACGAAAAGTTCTTGTATTTTAAGATTAAAATCTTACTCTATTCAGGAAAAAACTTCCAGATCGCTGAAATATGTTCATTTGCTGAAAACCATCAAAACAACGAAAAGTTCTTGTATTTGAAGATAAAATCTTTTTGCTTTGACGAAGATAGATCTAGCTGACTGAAATAAGTTCATCAGATGAAAACCAACAAAAATTGACAAGAACCACGAAAAGTTCTTGTATTTTAAGATAAAATCTTACGCTATTAAAGAAAAAACTCCCAGCTCGCTGAAATATGTTCATTTGCTGAAAACCAACAAAACCACGAAAAGTTCTTGTATTTGAAGATAAAATCTTTTTTCTTTGAAGAAGAAAGATCTAGCTGACTGAAATAAGTTCATCAGATGAAAACCAACAAAAATTGACAAGAACCACGAAAAGTTCTTGTATTTTGAGATAAAATCTTACTCTATTAAGGAAAAAACTTCCAGCTCGCTGAAATATGTTCATTTGCTGAAAACCATCAAAACCACGAAAAGTTCTTGTATTTGAAGATAAAATCTTTTTGCTTTGAAGAAGAAAGATATAGCTGACTGAAATAAGTTCATGAGATGAAAACCAACAAAATTTGACAAGAACCACGAAAACTTCTTGTATTTTAAGATAATATCTTACGCTATTAAAGAAAAAACTTCTGGCTCGCTGAAATATGTTCATTTGCTGAAAACCAACAAAACCACCAAAAGTTCTTGTATTTGAAGATAAAATCTTTTTGCTTCGAAGAAGAAAGATCCAGCTGACTGAAATAAGTTCATTAGATGAAAACCAACAAAAATTGACAAGAACCACGAAAAGTTCTTGTATTTTAAGATACAATCTTACTCTATTAAGGAAAAAACGTCCAGCTCGCTGAAATCTGTTCATTTGCTGAAAACCAACAAAACCACCAAAAGTTCTTGTATTTGAAGATAAAATCTTTTTGCTTTGAAGAAGAAAGATCGAGCTGACTGAAATAATTTCATTAGATGAAAACCAACAAACATTGACAAGAACCACGAAAAGTTCTTGTATTTTAAGATAAAATCTTAGGCAATTAAAGAAAAAACTTCCAGCTCGCTGAAATCTGTTCATTTGCTGAAAACCATCAAAACCACGAAAAGTTCTTGTATTTGAAGATAAAATCTTTTTGCTTTGAAGAAGAAAGATCCAGCTGACTGAAATAAGTTCATTAGATGAAAACCAACAAAAATTGACAAGAACCACGAAAAGTTCTTGTATTTTAAGATAAAATCTTACTCTATTCAGGAAAAAACTTCCAGCTCGCTGAAATATGTTCATTTGCTGAAAACCATCAAAACAACGAAAAGTTCTTGTATTTGAAGATAAAATCTTTTTGCTTTGAAGAAGAAAGATCTAGCTGACTGAAATAAGTTCATTAGATGAAAACCAACAAAAATTGACAAGAACCACGAAAAGTTCTTGTATTTTAAGATAAAATCTTACGCTATGAAAGAAAAAACTCCCAGCTCGCTGAAATATGTTCATTTGCTGAAAACCAACAAAACCACGAAAAGTTCTTGTATTTGAAGATAAAATCTTTTTTCTTTGAAGAAGAAAGATCTAGCTGACTGAAATAAGTTCATTAGATGAAAACCAACAAAAATTGACAAGAAACACGAAAAGTTCTTGTATTTTAAGATAAAATCTTACTCTATTCAGGAAAAAACTTCCAGCTCGCTGAAATATGTTCATTTGCTGAAAACCATCAAAACCACGAAAAGTTCTTGTATTTGAAGATAAAATCTTTTTGCTTTGAAGAAGAAAGATCTAGCTGACTGAAATAAGTTCATTAGATGAAAACCAACAACAATTGACAAGAACCACGAAAAGTTCTTGTATTTTAAGATAAAATCTTACTCTATTAAGGAAAAAACTTCCAGCTCGCTGAAATATGTTCATTTGCTGAAAACCATCAAAGCCACGAAAAGTTCTTGTATTTGAAGATAAAATCTTTTTGCTTTGACGAAGATAGATCTAGCTGACTGAAATAAGTTCATCAGATGAAAACCAACAAAAATTGACAAGAACCACGAAAAGTTCTTGTATTTTAAGATAAAATCTTAGGCTATTAAAGAAAAAACTTCCAGCTCGCTGAAATCTGTTCATTTGCTGAAAACCATCAAAACCACGAAAAGTTCTTGTATTTGAAGATAAAATCTTTTTGCTTTGAAGAAGAAAGATCCAGCTGACTGAAATAAGTTCATTGGATGAAAACCAACAAAAATTGACAAGAACCACGAAAAGTTCTTGTATTTTAAGATAAAATCTTACGCTATTAAAGAAAAAACTCCCAGCTCGCTGAAATATGTTCATTTGCTGAAAACCAACAAAACCTACAAAAGTTCTTGTATTTGAAGATAAAATCTTTTTTCTTTGAAGAAGAAAGATCTAGCTGACTGAAATAAGTTCATTAGATGAAAACCAACAAAAATTGACAAGAACCACGAAAAGTTCTTGTATTTTAAGATAAAATCTTACTCTATTAAGGAAAAAACTTCCAGCTCGCTGAAATATGTTCATTTGCTGAAAACCATCAAAACCACGAAAAGTTCTTGTATTTGAAGATAAAATCGTTTTGCTTTGAAGAAGAAAGATATAGCTGACTGAAATACGTTCATTAGATGAAAACCAACAAAAATTGACAAGAACCACGAAAAGTTCTTGTATTTTAAGATAAAATCTTACGCTATTAAAGAAAAAACTCCCAGCTCGCTGAAATATGTTCATTTGCTGAAAACCAACAAAACCACGAAAAGTTCTTGTATTTGAAGATAAAATCTTTTTTCTTTGAAGAAGAAAGATCTAGCTGACTGAAATAAGTTCATCAGATGAAAACCAACAAAAATTGACAAGAACCACGAAAAGTTCTTGTATTTTGAGATAAAATCTTACTCTATTAAGGAAAAAACTTCCAGCTCGCTGAAATATGTTCATTTGCTGAAAACCATCAAAACCACGAAAAGTTCTTGTATTTGACGATAAAATCTTTTTGCTTTGAAGAAGAAAGATATAGCTGACTGAAATAAGTTCATTAGATGAAAACCAACAAAATTTGACAAGAACCACGAAAACTTCTTGTATTTTAAGATAATATCTTACGCTATTAAAGAAA
This sequence comes from Heptranchias perlo, assembly GCF_035084215.1. Taxonomy (NCBI): domain Eukaryota; kingdom Metazoa; phylum Chordata; class Chondrichthyes; order Hexanchiformes; family Hexanchidae; genus Heptranchias; species Heptranchias perlo. The sequence goes on along the minus strand of NC_090366.1, from coordinate 1,546,765 downwards.
AAACTTCTGGCTCGCTGAAATATGTTCATTTGCTGAAAACCAACAAAACCACCAAAAGTTCTTGTATTTGAAGATAAAATCTTTTTGCTTTGAAGAAGAAAGATCGAGCTGACTGAAATAATTTCATCAGATGAAAACCAACAAAAATTGACAAGAACCACGAAAAGTTCTTGTATTTTAAGATAAAATCTTAGGCAATTAAAGAAAAAACTTCCAGCTCGCTGAAATCTGTTCATTTGCTGAAAACCATCAAAACCACGAAAAGTTCTTGTATTTGAAGATAAAATCTTTTTGCTTTGAAGAAGAAAGATCTAGCTGACTGAAATAAGTTCATTAGATGAAAACCAACAAAAATTGACAAGAACCACGAAAAGTTCTTGTATTTTAAGATAAAATCTTACTCTATTCAGGAAAAAACTTCCAGCTCGCTGAAATATGTTCATTTGCTGAAAACCATCAAAACAACGAAAAGTTCTTGTATTTGAAGATAAAATCTTTTTGCTTTGAAGAAGAAAGATCTAGCTGACTGAAATAAGTTCATTAGATGAAAACCAACAAAAATTGACAAGAACCACGAAAAGTTCTTGTATTTTAAGATAAAATCTTACGCTATGAAAGAAAAAACTCCCAGCTCGCTGAAATATGTTCATTTGCTGAAAACCAACAAAACCACGAAAAGTTCTTGTATTTGAAGATAAAATCTTTTTGCTTTGACGAAGATAGATCTAGCTGACTGAAATAAGTTCATCAGATGAAAACCAACAAAAATTGACAAGAACCACGAAAAGTTCTTGTATTTTAAGATAAAATCTTACGCTATTAAAGAAAAAACTCCCAGCTCGCTGAAATATGTTCATTTGCTGAAAACCAACAAAACCACAAAAAGTTCTTGTATTTGAAGATAAAATCTTTTTTCTTTGAAGAAGAAAGATCTAGCTGACTGAAATAAGTTCATCAGATGAAAACCAACAAAAATTGACAAGAACCACGAAAAGTTCTTGTATTTTGAGATAAAATCTTACTCTATTAAGGAAAAAACTTCCAGCTCGCTGAAATATGTTCATTTGCTGAAAACCATCAAAACCACGAAAAGTTCTTGTATTTGAAGATAAAATCTTTTTGCTTTGAAGAAGAAAGATATAGCTGACTGAAATAAGTTCATGAGATGAAAACCAACAAAATTTGACAAGAACCACGAAAACTTCTTGTATTTTAAGATAATATCTTACGCTATTAAAGAAAAAACTTCTGGCTCGCTGAAATATGTTCATTTGCTGAAAACCAACAAAACCACCAAAAGTTCTTGTATTTGAAGATAAAATCTTTTTGCTTTGAAGAAGAAAGATCCAGCTGACTGAAATAAGTTCATTAGATGAAAACCAACAAAAATTGACAAGAACCACGAAAAGTTCTTGTATTTTAAGATACAATCTTACTCTATTAAGGAAAAAACTTCCAGCTCGCTGAAATCTGTTCATTTGCTGAAAACCAACAAAACCACCAAAAGTTCTTGTATTTGAAGATAAAATCTTTTTGCTTTGAAGAAGAAAGATCGAGCTGACTGAAATAATTTCATTAGATGAAAACCAACAAACATTGACAAGAACCACGAAAAGTTCTTGTATTTTAAGATAAAATCTTAGGCAATTAAAGAAAAAACTTCCAGCTCGCTGAAATCTGTTCATTTGCTGAAAACCATCAAAACCACGAAAAGTTCTTGTATTTGAAGATAAAATCTTTTTGCTTTGAAGAAGAAAGATCCAGCTGACTGAAATAAGTTCATTAGATGAAAACCAACAAAAATTGACAAGAACCACGAAAAGTTCTTGTATTTTAAGATAAAATCTTACTCTATTCAGGAAAAAACTTCCTGCTCGCTGAAATATGTTCATTTGCTGAAAACCATCAAAACAACGAAAAGTTCTTGTATTTGAAGATAAAATCTTTTTGCTTTGAAGAAGAAAGATCTAGCTGACTGAAATAAGTTCATTAGATGAAAACCAACAAAAATTGACAAGAACCACGAAAAGTTCTTGTATTTTAAGATAAAATCTTACGCTATGAAAGAAAAAACTCCCAGCTCGCTGAAATATGTTCATTTGCTGAAAACCAACAAAACCACGAAAAGTTCTTGTATTTGAAGATAAAATCTTTTTTCTTTGAAGAAGAAAGATCTAGCTGACTGAAATAAGTTCATTAGATGAAAACCAACAAAAATTGACAAGAAACACGAGAAGTTCTTGTATTTTAAGATAAAATCTTACTCTATTCAGGAAAAAACTTCCAGCTCGCTGAAATATGTTCATTTGCTGAAAACCATCAAAACCACGAAAAGTTCTTGTATTTGAAGATAAAATCTTTTTGCTTTGAAGAAGAAAGATCTAGCTGACTGAAATAAGTTCATTAGATGAAAACCAACAACAATTGACAAGAACCACGAAAAGTTCTTGTATTTTAAGATAAAATCTTACTCTATTAAGGAAAAAACTTCCAGCTCGCTGAAATATGTTCATTTGCTGAAAACCATCAAAACCACGAAAAGTTCTTGTATTTGAAGATAAAATCTTTTTGCTTTGACGAAGATAGATCTAGCTGACTGAAATAAGTTCATCAGATGAAAACCAACAAAAATTGACAAGAACCACGAAAAGTTCTTGTATTTTAAGATAAAATCTTAGGCTATTAAAGAAAAAACTTCCAGCTCGCTGAAATCTGTTCATTTGCTGAAAACCATCAAAACAACGAAAAGTTCTTGTATTTGAAGATAAAATCTTTTTGCTTTGAAGAAGAAAGATCTAGCTGACTGAAATAAGTTCATTAGATGAAAACCAACAAAAATTGACAAGAACCACGAAAAGTTCTTGTATTTTAAGATAAAATCTTACGCTATTAAAGAAAAAACTCCCAGCTCGCTGAAATATGTTCATTTGCTGAAAACCAACAAAACCACCAAAAGTTCTTGTATTTGAAGATAAAATCTTTTTTCTTTGAAGAAGAAAGATCTAGCTGACTGAAATAAGTTCATTAGATGAAAACCAACAAAAATTGACAAGAACCACGAAAAGTTCTTGTATTTTAAGATAAAATCTTACTCTATTAAGGAAAAAACTTCCAGCTCGCTGAAATATGTTCATTTGCTGAAAACCATCAAAACCACGAAAAGTTCTTGTATTTGAAGATAAAATCGTTTTGCTTTGAAGAAGAAAGATATAGCTGACTGAAATAAGTTCATTAGATGAAAACCAACAAAATTTGACAAGAACCACGAAAACTTCTTGTATTTTAAGATAATATCTTACGCTATTAAAGAAAAAACTTCTGGCTCGCTGAAATATGTTCATTTGCTGAAAACCAACAAAACCACGAAAAGTTCTTGTATTTGAAGATAAACTCTTTTTGCTTTCAAGAAGAAAGATCCAGCTGACTGAAATACGTTCATTCGATGAAAACCAACAAAAATTGACAAGAACCACGAAAAGTTCTTGTATTTTAAGATAAAATCTTACTCTATTCAGGAAAAAACTTCCAGCTCGCTGAAATATGTTCATTTCCTGAAAACCATCAAAACCACGAAAAGTTCTTGTATTTGAAGATAAAATCTTTTTGCTTTGAAGAAGAAAGATCTAGCTGACTGAAATAAGTTCATTAGATGAAAACCAACAAAAATTGACAAGAACCACGAAAAGTTCTTGTATTTTAAGAGAAAATCTTACTCCATTCAGGAAAAAACTCCCAGCTCGCTGAAATATGTTCATTTGCTGAAAACCAACAAAACCACGAAAAGTTCTTGTATTTGAAGATAAAATCTTTTTGCTTTGAAGAAGAAAGATCTAGCTGACTGAAATAAGTTCATCAGATGAAAACCAACAAAAATTGACAAGAACCACGAAAAGTTCTTGTATTTTGAGATAAAATCTTACTCTATTAAGGAAAAAACTTCCAGCTCGCTGAAATATGTTCATTTGCTGAAAACCATCAAAACCACGAAAAGTTCTTGTATTTGAAGATAAAATCTTTTTGCTTTGAAGAAGAAAGATCTAGCTGACTGAAATAAGTTCATTAGATGAAAACCAACAAAATTTGACAAGAACCACGAAAAGTTCTTGTATTTTAAGATAATATCTTACGCTATTAAAGAAAAAACTTCTGGCTCGCTGAAATATGTTCATTTGCTGAAAACCAACAAAACCACCAAAAGTTCTTGTATTTGAAGATAAAATCTTTTTGCTTTGAAGAAGAACGATCCAGCTGACTGAAATAAGTTCATTAGATGAAAACCAACAAAAATTGACAAGAACCACGAAAAGTTCTTGTATTTTAAGATAAAATCTTCCTCTATTAAGGAAAAAACTTCCAGCTCGCTGAAATATGTTCATTTGCTGAAAACCATCAAAACCACGAAAAGTTCTTGTATTTGAAGATAAAATCTTTTTGCGTTGAAGAAGAAAGATCCAGCTGACTGAAATAAGTTCTTTAGATGAAAACCAACAAATATTGACAAGAACCACGAAACGTTCTTGTATTTTGAGATAATATCTTACTCTATTAAGGAAAAAACTTCCAGCTCGCTGAAATCTGTTCATTTGCTGAAAACCATCAAAACCACGAAAAGTTCTTGTATTTGAAGATAAAATCGTTTTGCTTTGAAGAAGAAAGATCTAGCTGACTGAAATAAGTTCATCAGATGAAAACCAACAAAAATTGACAAGAACCACGAAAAGTTCTTGTATTTTAAGATAAAATCTTAGGCAATTAAAGTAAAAACTTCCAGCTCGCTGAAATCTGTTCATTTGCTGAAAACCATCAAAACCACGAAAAGTTCTTGTATTTGAAGATAAAATCTTTTTGCTTTGAAGAAGAAAGATCTAGCTGACTGAAATAAGTTCATCAGATGAAAACCAACAAAAATTGACAAGAACCACGAAAGGTTCTTGTATTTTAAGATAAAATCTTACTCTATTCATGAAAAAACTTCCAGCTCGCTGAAATATGTTCATTTGCTGAAAACCATCAAAACAACGAAAAGTTCTTGTATTTGAACATAAAATCTTTTTGCTTTGAAGAAGAAAGATCTAGCTGACTGAAATAAGTTCATTAGATGAAAACCAACAAAAATTGACAAGAACCACGAAAAGATCTTGTATTTTAAGATAAAATCTTACGCTATTAAAGAAAAAACTCCCAGCTCGCTGAAATATGTTCATTTGCTGAAAACCATCAAAACCACGAAAAGTTCTTGTATTTGAAGATAAAATCTTTTTGCTTTGAAGAAGAAAGATCCAGCTGACTGAAATAAGTTCATTAGATGAAAACCAACAAAAATTGACAAGAACCACGAAAAGTTCTTGTATTTTAAGATAAAATCTTACTCTATTCAGGAAAAAACTTCCTGCTCGCTGAAATATGTTCATTTGCTGAAAACCATCAAAACAACGAAAAGTTCTTGTATTTGAAGATAAAATCTTTTTGCTTTGAAGAAGAAAGATCTAGCTGACTGAAATAAGTTCATTAGATGAAAACCAACAAAAATTGACAAGAACCACGAAAAGTTCTTGTATTTTAAGATAAAATCTTACGCTATGAAAGAAAAAACTCCCAGCTCGCTGAAATATGTTCATTTGCTGAAAACCAACAAAACCACGAAAAGTTCTTGTATTTGAAGATAAAATCTTTTTTCTTTGAAGAAGAAAGATCTAGCTGACTGAAATAAGTTCATTAGATGAAAACCAACAAAAATTGACAAGAAACACGAGAAGTTCTTGTATTTTAAGATAAAATCTTACTCTATTCAGGAAAAAACTTCCAGCTCGCTGAAATATGTTCATTTGCTGAAAACCATCAAAACCACGAAAAGTTCTTGTATTTGAAGATAAAATCTTTTTGCTTTGAAGAAGAAAGATCTAGCTGACTGAAATAAGTTCATTAGATGAAAACCAACAACAATTGACAAGAACCACGAAAAGTTCTTGTATTTTAAGATAAAATCTTACTCTATTAAGGAAAAAACTTCCAGCTCGCTGAAATATGTTCATTTGCTGAAAACCATCAAAACCACGAAAAGTTCTTGTATTTGAAGATAAAATCTTTTTGCTTTGACGAAGATAGATCTAGCTGACTGAAATAAGTTCATCAGATGAAAACCAACAAAAATTGACAAGAACCACGAAAAGTTCTTGTATTTTAAGATAAAATCTTAGGCTATTAAAGAAAAAACTTCCAGCTCGCTGAAATCTGTTCATTTGCTGAAAACCATCAAAACAACGAAAAGTTCTTGTATTTGAAGATAAAATCTTTTTGCTTTGAAGAAGAAAGATCTAGCTGACTGAAATAAGTTCATTAGATGAAAACCAACAAAAATTGACAAGAACCACGAAAAGTTCTTGTATTTTAAGATAAAATCTTACGCTATTAAAGAAAAAACTCCCAGCTCGCTGAAATATGTTCATTTGCTGAAAACCAACAAAACCACCAAAAGTTCTTGTATTTGAAGATAAAATCTTTTTTCTTTGAAGAAGAAAGATCTAGCTGACTGAAATAAGTTCATTAGATGAAAACCAACAAAAATTGACAAGAACCACGAAAAGTTCTTGTATTTTAAGATAAAATCTTACTCTATTAAGGAAAAAACTTCCAGCTCGCTGAAATATGTTCATTTGCTGAAAACCATCAAAACCACGAAAAGTTCTTGTATTTGAAGATAAAATCGTTTTGCTTTGAAGAAGAAAGATATAGCTGACTGAAATAAGTTCATTAGATGAAAACCAACAAAATTTGACAAGAACCACGAAAACTTCTTGTATTTTAAGATAATATCTTACGCTATTAAAGAAAAAACTTCTGGCTCGCTGAAATATGTTCATTTGCTGAAAACCAACAAAACCACGAAAAGTTCTTGTATTTGAAGATAAACTCTTTTTGCTTTCAAGAAGAAAGATCCAGCTGACTGAAATACGTTCATTCGATGAAAACCAACAAAAATTGACAAGAACCACGAAAAGTTCTTGTATTTTAAGATAAAATCTTACTCTATTCAGGAAAAAACTTCCAGCTCGCTGAAATATGTTCATTTCCTGAAAACCATCAAAACCACGAAAAGTTCTTGTATTTGAAGATAAAATCTTTTTGCTTTGAAGAAGAAAGATCTAGCTGACTGAAATAAGTTCATTAGATGAAAACCAACAAAAATTGACAAGAACCACGAAAAGTTCTTGTATTTTAAGAGAAAATCTTACTCCATTCAGGAAAAAACTCCCAGCTCGCTGAAATATGTTCATTTGCTGAAAACCAACAAAACCACGAAAAGTTCTTGTATTTGAAGATAAAATCTTTTTGCTTTGAAGAAGAAAGATCTAGCTGACTGAAATAAGTTCATCAGATGAAAACCAACAAAAATTGACAAGAACCACGAAAAGTTCTTGTATTTTGAGATAAAATCTTACTCTATTAAGGAAAAAACTTCCAGCTCGCTGAAATATGTTCATTTGCTGAAAACCATCAAAACCACGAAAAGTTCTTGTATTTGAAGATAAAATCTTTTTGCTTTGAAGAAGAAAGATCTAGCTGACTGAAATAAGTTCATTAGATGAAAACCAACAAAATTTGACAAGAACCACGAAAAGTTCTTGTATTTTAAGATAATATCTTACGCTATTAAAGAAAAAACTTCTGGCTCGCTGAAATATGTTCATTTGCTGAAAACCAACAAAACCACCAAAAGTTCTTGTATTTGAAGATAAAATCTTTTTGCTTTGAAGAAGAACGATCCAGCTGACTGAAATAAGTTCATTAGATGAAAACCAACAAAAATTGACAAGAACCACGAAAAGTTCTTGTATTTTAAGATAAAATCTTCCTCTATTAAGGAAAAAACTTCCAGCTCGCTGAAATATGTTCATTTGCTGAAAACCATCAAAACCACGAAAAGTTCTTGTATTTGAAGATAAAATCTTTTTGCGTTGAAGAAGAAAGATCCAGCTGACTGAAATAAGTTCTTTAGATGAAAACCAACAAATATTGACAAGAACCACGAAACGTTCTTGTATTTTGAGATAATATCTTACTCTATTAAGGAAAAAACTTCCAGCTCGCTGAAATCTGTTCATTTGCTGAAAACCATCAAAACCACGAAAAGTTCTTGTATTTGAAGATAAAATCGTTTTGCTTTGAAGAAGAAAGATCTAGCTGACTGAAATAAGTTCATCAGATGAAAACCAACAAAAATTGACAAGAACCACGAAAAGTTCTTGTATTTTAAGATAAAATCTTAGGCAATTAAAGTAAAAACTTCCAGCTCGCTGAAATCTGTTCATTTGCTGAAAACCATCAAAACCACGAAAAGTTCTTGTATTTGAAGATAAAATCTTTTTGCTTTGAAGAAGAAAGATCTAGCTGACTGAAATAAGTTCATCAGATGAAAACCAACAAAAATTGACAAGAACCACGAAAGGTTCTTGTATTTTAAGATAAAATCTTACTCTATTCATGAAAAAACTTCCAGCTCGCTGAAATATGTTCATTTGCTGAAAACCATCAAAACAACGAAAAGTTCTTGTATTTGAACATAAAATCTTTTTGCTTTGAAGAAGAAAGATCTAGCTGACTGAAATAAGTTCATTAGATGAAAACCAAGAAAAATTGACAAGAACCACGAAAAGATCTTGTATTTTAAGATAAAATCTTACGCTATTAAAGAAAAAACTCCCAGCTCGCTGAAATATGTTCATTTGCTGAAAACCAACAAAACCACGAAAAGTTCTTGTATTTGAAGATAAAATCTTTTTTCTTTGAAGAAGAAAGATCTAGCTGACTGAAATAAGTTCATTAGATGAAAACCAACAAAAATTGACAAGAAACACGAAAAGTTCTTGTATTTTAAGATAAAATCTTACTCTATTAAGGAAAAAACTTCCAGCTCGCTGAAATATGTTCATTTGCTGAAAACCATCAAAACCACGATAAGTTCTTGTATTTGAAGTTAAAATCTTTTTGCTTTGAAGCAGAAAGATCTAGCTGACTGAAATAAGTTCATTAGATGAAAACCAACAAAAATTGACAAGAACCACGAAAAGTTCTTGTATTTTAAGATAAAATCTTACTCTATTAAGGAAAAAACTTCCAGCTCGCTGAAATATGTTCATTTGCTGAAAACCATCAAAACCACGAAAAGTTCTTGTATTTGAAGATAAAATCTTTTTGCTTTGACGAAGATAGATCTAGCTGACTGAAATAAGGTCATTAGATGAAAACCAACAAAAATTGACAAGAACCACGAAAAGTTCTTGTTTTTTAAGATAAAATCTTACTCTATTAAGGAAAAAACTTCCAGCTCGCTGAAATATGTTCATTTGCTAAAAACCATCAAAACCACGAAAAGTTATTGTATTTGAAGATAAAATCTTTTTGCTTTGACGAAGATAGATCTCGCTGACTGAAATAAGTTCATTAGATGAAAACCAACAAAAATTGACAAGAACCACGAAAAGTTCTTGTATTTTAAGAGAAAATCTTACTCCATTCAGGAAAAAACTCCCAGCTCGCTGAAATATGTTCATTTGCTGAAAACCAACAAAACCACGAAAAGTTCTTGTATTTGAAGATAAAATCTTTTTGCTTTGAAGAAGAAAGATCTAGCTGACTGAAATAAGTTCATCAGATGAAAACCAACAAAAATTGACAAGAACCACGAAAAGTTCTTGTATTTTGAGATAAAATCTTACTCTATTAAGGAAAAAACTTCCAGCTCGCTGAAATATGTTCATTTGCTGAAAACCATCAAAACCACGAAAAGTTCTTGTATTTGAAGATAAAATCTTTTTGCTTTGAAGAAGAAAGATATAGCTGACTGAAATAAGTTCATTAGATGAAAACCAACAAAATTTGACAAGAACCACGAAAAGTTCTTGTATTTTAAGATAATATCTTACGCTATTAAAGAAAAAACTTCTGGCTCGCTGAAATATGTTCATTTGCTGAAAACCAACAAAACCACCAAAAGTTCTTGTATTTGAAGATAAAATCTTTTTGCTTTGAAGAAGAACGATCCAGCTGACTGAAATAAGTTCATTAGATGAAAACCAACAAAAATTGACAAGAACCACGAAAAGTTCTTGTATTTTAAGATAAAATCTTCCTCTATTAAGGAAAAAACTTCCAGCTCGCTGAAATATGTTCATTTGCTGAAAACCATCAAAACCACGAAAAGTTCTTGTATTTGAAGATAAAATCTTTTTGCGTTGAAGAAGAAAGATCCAGCTGACTGAAATAAGTTCTTTAGATGAACACCAACACATATTGACAAGAACCACGAAACGTTCTTGTATTTTGAGATAATATCTTACTCTATTAAAGAAAAAACTCCCAGCTCGCTGAAATATGTTCATTTGCTGAAAACCAACAAAACCACGAAAAGTTCTTGTATTTGAAGATAAAATCTTTTTTCTTTGAAGAAGAAAGATCTAGCTGACTGAAATAAGTTCATTAGATGAAAACCAACAAAAATTGACAAGAAACACGAAAAGTTCTTGTATTTTAAGATAAAATCTTACTCTATTAAGGAAAAAACTTCCAGCTCGCTGAAATATGTTCATTTGCTGAAAACCATCAAAACCACGATAAGTTCTTGTATTTGAAGTTAAAATCTTTTTGCTTTGAAGCAGAAAGATCTAGCTGACTGAAATAAGTTCATTAGATGAAAACCAACAAAAATTGACAAGAACCACGAAAAGTTCTTGTATTTTAAGATAAAATCTTACTCTATTAAGGAAAAAACTTCCAGCTCGCTGAAATATGTTCATTTGCTGAAAACCATCAAAACCACGAAAAGTTCTTGTATTTGAAGATAAAATCTTTTTGCTTTGACGAAGATAGATCTAGCTGACTGAAATAAGGTCATTAGATGAAAACCAACAAAAATTGACAAGAACCACGAAAAGTTCTTGTTTTTTAAGATAAAATCTTACTCTATTAAGGAAAAAACTTCCAGCTCGCTGAAATATGTTCATTTGCTAAAAACCATCAAAACCACGAAAAGTTATTGTATTTGAAGATAAAATCTTTTTGCTTTGACGAAGATAGATCTCGCTGACTGAAATAAGTTCATTAGATGAAAACCAACAAAAATTGACAAGAACCACGAAAAGTTCTTGTATTTTAAGAGAAAATCTTACTCCATTCAGGAAAAAACTCCCAGCTCGCTGAAATATGTTCATTTGCTGAAAACCAACAAAACCACGAAAAGTTCTTGTATTTGAAGATAAAATCTTTTTGCTTTGAAGAAGAAAGATCTAGCTGACTGAAATAAGTTCATCAGATGAAAACCAACAAAAATTGACAAGAACCACGAAAAGTTCTTGTATTTTGAGATAAAATCTTACTCTATTAAGGAAAAAACTTCCAGCTCGCTGAAATATGTTCATTTGCTGAAAACCATCAAAACCACGAAAAGTTCTTGTATTTGAAGATAAAATCTTTTTGCTTTGAAGAAGAAAGATCTAGCTGACTGAAATAAGTTCATTAGATGAAAACCAACAAAATTTGACAAGAACCACGAAAAGTTCTTGTATTTTAAGATAATATCTTACGCTATTAAAGAAAAAACTTCTGGCTCGCTGAAATATGTTCATTTGCTGAAAACCAACAAAACCACCAAAAGTTCTTGTATTTGAAGATAAAATCTTTTTGCTTTGAAGAAGAACGATCCAGCTGACTGAAATAAGTTCATTAGATGAAAACCAACAAAAATTGACAAGAACCACGAAAAGTTCTTGTATTTTAAGATAAAATCTTCCTCTATTAAGGAAAAAACTTCCAGCTCGCTGAAATATGTTCATTTGCTGAAAACCATCAAAACCACGAAAAGTTCTTGTATTTGAAGATAAAATCTTTTTGCGTTGAAGAAGAAAGATCCAGCTGACTGAAATAAGTTCTTTAGATGAAAACCAACAAATATTGACAAGAACCACGAAACGTTCTTGTATTTTGAGATAATATCTTACTCTATTAAGGAAAAAACTTCCAGCTCGCTGAAATCTGTTCATTTGCTGAAAACCATCAAAACCACGAAAAGTTCTTGTATTTGAAGATAAAATCGTTTTGCTTTGAAGAAGAAAGATCTAGCTGACTGAAATAAGTTCATCAGATGAAAACCAACAAAAATTGACAAGAACCACGAAAAGTTCTTGTATTTTAAGATAAAATCTTAGGCAATTAAAGTAAAAACTTCCAGCTCGCTGAAATCTGTTCATTTGCTGAAAACCATCAAAACCACGAAAAGTTCTTGTATTTGAAGATAAAATCTTTTTGCTTTGAAGAAGAAAGATCTAGCTGACTGAAATAAGTTCATCAGATGAAAACCAACAAAAATTGACAAGAACCACGAAAGGTTCTTGTATTTTAAGATAAAATCTTACTCTATTCATGAAAAAACTTCCAGCTCGCTGAAATATGTTCATTTGCTGAAAACCATCAAAACAACGAAAAGTTCTTGTATTTGAACATAAAATCTTTTTGCTTTGAAGAAGAAAGATCTAGCTGACTGAAATAAGTTCATTAGATGAAAACCAACAAAAATTGACAAGAACCACGAAAAGATCTTGTATTTTAAGATAAAATCTTACGCTATTAAAGAAAAAACTCCCAGCTCGCTGAAATATGTTCATTTGCTGAAAACCAACAAAACCACGAAAAGTTCTTGTATTTGAAGATAAAATCTTTTTTCTTTGAAGAAGAAAGATCTAGCTGACTGAAATAAGTTCATTAGATGAAAACCAACAAAAATTGACAAGAAACACGAAAAGTTCTTGTATTTTAAGATAAAATCTTACTCTATTAAGGAAAAAACTTCCAGCTCGCTGAAATATGTTCATTTGCTGAAAACCATCAAAACCACGATAAGTTCTTGTATTTGAAGTTAAAATCTTTTTGCTTTGAAGCAGAAAGATCTAGCTGACTGAAATAAGTTCATTAGATGAAAACCAACAAAAATTGACAAGAACCACGAAAAGTTCTTGTATTTTAAGATAAAATCTTACTCTATTAAGGAAAAAACTTCCAGCTCGCTGAAATATGTTCATTTGCTGAAAACCATCAAAACCACGAAAAGTTCTTGTATTTGAAGATAAAATCTTTTTGCTTTGACGAAGATAGATCTAGCTGACTGAAATAAGGTCATTAGATGAAAACCAACAAAAATTGACAAGAACCACGAAAAGTTCTTGTTTTTTAAGATAAAATCTTACTCTATTAAGGAAAAAACTTCCAGCTCGCTGAAATATGTTCATTTGCTAAAAACCATCAAAACCACGAAAAGTTATTGTATTTGAAGATAAAATCTTTTTGCTTTGATGAAGATAGATCTCGCTGACTGAAATAAGTTCATTAGATGAAAACCAACAAAAATTGACAAGAACCACGAAAAGTTCTTGTATTTTAAGATAAAATCTTAGGCTATTAAAGAAAAAACTTCCAGCTCGCTGAAATCTGATCATTTGCTGAAAACCATCAAAACCACGAAAAGTTCTTGTATTTGAAGATAAAATCTTTTTTCTTTGAAGAAGAAAGATCTAGCTGACTGAAATAAGTTCATTAGATGAAAACCAACAAAAATTGACAAGAACCACGAAAAGTTCTTGTATTTTAAGATAAAATCTTACTCTATTAAGGAAAAAACTTCCAGCTCGCTGAAATATGTTCATTTGCTGAAAACCATCAAAACCACGAAAAGTTCTTGTATTTGAAGATAAAATCGTTTTGCTTTGAAGAAGAAAGATCCAGCTGACTGAAATAAGTTCATCAGATGAAAACCAACAAAATTTGACAAGAACCACGAAAACTTCTTGTATTTTAAGATAATATCTTACGCTATTAAAGAAAAAACTTCTGGCTCGCTGAAATATGTTCATTTGCTGAAAACCAACAAAACCACGGAAAGTTCTTGTATTTGAAGATAAACTCTTTTTGCTTTGAAGAAGAAAGATCCAGCTGACTGAAATACGTTCATTAGATGAAAACCAACAAAAATTGACAAGAACCACGAAAAGTTCTTGTATTTTAAGATAAAATCTTACTCTATTAAGGAAAAAACTTCCAGCTCGCTGAAATATGTTCATTTGCTGAAAACCATCAAAACCACGAAAAGTTCTTGTATTTGAAGATAAAATCTTTTTGCTTTGAAGAAGAAAGATCTAGCTGACTGAAATAAGTTCATGAGATGAAAACCAACAAAAATTGACAAGAACCACGAAAAGTTCTTGTATTTTAAGATAAAATCTTACTCTATTCATGAAAAAACTTCCAGCTCGCTGAAATATGTTCATTTGCTGAAAACCATCAAAACAACGAAAAGTTCTTGTATTTGAAGATAAAATCTTTTTGCTTTGAAGAAGAAAGATCTAGCTGACTGAAATAAGTTCATCAGATGAAAACCAACAAAAATTGACAAGAACCACGAAAAGTTCTTGTATTTTAAGATAAAATCTTACTCTATTCAGGAAAAAACTTCCAGCTCGCTGAAATATGTTCATTTGCTGAAAACCATCAAAACCACGAAAAGTTCTTGTATTTGAAGTTAAAATCTTTTTGCTTTGAAGCAGAAAGATCTAGCTGACTGAAATAAGTTCATTAGATGAAAACCAACAAAAATTGACAAGAACCACGAAAAGTTCTTGTATTTTAAGATAAAATCTTACTCTATTAAGGAAAAAACTTCCAGCTCGCTGAAATATGTTCATTTGCTGAAAACCATCAAAACCACGAAAAGTTCTTGTATTTGAAGATAAAATCTTTTTGCTTTGAAGAAGAAAGATCTAGCTGACTGAAATAAGTTCATTAGATGAAAACCAACAAAAATTGACAAGAACCACGAAAAGTTCTTGTATTTTAAGATAAAATCTTACTCTATTAAGGAAAAAACTTCCAGCTCGCTGAAATCTGTTCATTTGCTGAAAACCATCAAAACCACCAAAAGTTCTTGTATTTGAAGATAAAATCTTTTTGCTTTGAAGAAGAAAGATCAAGCTGACTGAAATAAGTTCATTAGATGAAAACCAACAAAAATTGACAAGAACCACGAAAAGTTCTTGTATTTTAAGATAAAATCTTACTCTATTAAGGAAAAAACTTCCAGCTCGCTGAAATATGTTCATTTGCTGAAAACCATCAAAACCACGAAAAGTTCTTGTATTTGAAGATAAAATCTTTTTGCTTTGAAGAAGAAAGATCTAGCTGACTGAAATAAGTTCATTAGATGAAAACCAACAAAAATTGACAAGAACCACGAAAAGATCTTGTATTTTAAGATAAAATCTTACGCTATTAAAGAAAAAACTCCCAGCTCGCTGAAATATGTTCATTTGCTGAAAACCAACAAAACCACGAAAAGTTCTTGTATTTGAAGATAAAATCTTTTTTCTTTGAAGAAGAAAGATCAAGCTGACTGAAATAAGTTCATTAGATGAAAACCAACAAAAATTGACAAGAACCACGAAAACTTCTTGTATTTTAAGAGAAAATCTTACTCCATTCAGGAAAAAACTCCCAGCTCGCTGAAATATGTTCATTTGCTGAAAACCAACAAAACCACGAAAAGTTCTTGTATTTGAAGATAAAATCTTTTTGCTTTGAAGAAGAAAGATCTAGCTGACTGAAATAAGTTCATCAGATGAAAACCAACAAAAATTGACAAGAACCACGAAAAGTTCTTGTATTTTGAGATAAAATCTTACTCTATTAAGGAAAAAACTTCCAGCTCGCTGAAATATGTTCATTTGCTGAAAACCATCAAAACCACGAAAAGTTCTTGTATTTGAAGATAAAATCTTTTTGCTTTGAAGAAGAAAGATCTAGCTGACTGAAATAAGTTCATTAGATGAAAACCAACAAAATTTGACAAGAACCACGAAAAGTTCTTGTATTTTAAGATAATATCTTACGCTATTAAAGAAAAAACTTCTGGCTCGCTGAAATATGTTCATTTGCTGAAAACCAACAAAACCACCAAAAGTTCTTGTATTTGAAGATAAAATCTTTTTGCTTTGAAGAAGAACGATCCAGCTGACTGAAATAAGTTCATTAGATGAAAACCAACAAAAATTGACAAGAACCACGAAAAGTTCTTGTATTTTAAGATAAAATCTTCCTCTATTAAGGAAAAAACTTCCAGCTCGCTGAAATATGTTCATTTGCTGAAAACCATCAAAACCACGAAAAGTTCTTGTATTTGAAGATAAAATCTTTTTGCGTAGAAGAAGAAAGATCCAGCTGACTGAAATAAGTTCTTTAGATGAAAACCAACAAATATTGACAAGAACCACGAAACGTTCTTGTATTTTGAGATAAAATCTTACTCTATTAAGGAAAAAACTTCCAGCTCGCTGAAATCTGTTCATTTGCTGAAAACCATCAAAACCACGAAAAGTTCTTGTATTTGAAGATAAAATCGTTTTGCTTTGAAGAAGAAAGATCTAGCTGACTGAAATAAGTTCATCAGATGAAAACCAACAAAAATTGACAAGAACCACGAAAAGTTCTTGTATTTTAAGATAAAATCTTAGGCAATTAAAGAAAAAACTTCCAGCTCGCTGAAATCTGTTCATTTGCTGAAAACCATCAAAACCACGAAAAGTTCTTGTATTTGAAGATAAAATCTTTTTGCTTTGAAGAAGAAAGATCTAGCTGACTGAAATAAGTTCATCAGATGAAAACCAACAAAAATTGACAAGAACCACGAAAGGTTCTTGTATTTTAAGATAAAATCTTACTCTATTCATGAAAAAACTTCCAGCTCGCTGAAATATGTTCATTTGCTGAAAACCATCAAAACAACGAAAAGTTCTTGTATTTGAACATAAAATCTTTTTGCTTTGAAGAAGAAAGATCTAGCTGACTGAAATAAGTTCATTAGATGAAAACCAACAAAAATTGACAAGAACCACGAAAAGATCTTGTATTTTAAGATAAAATCTTACGCTATTAAAGAAAAAACTCCCAGCTCGCTGAAATATGTTCATTTGCTGAAAACCAACAAAACCACGAAAAGTTCTTGTATTTGAAGATAAAATCTTTTTTCTTTGAAGAAGAAAGATCTAGCTGACTGAAATAAGTTCATTGGATGAAAACCAACAAAAATTGACAAGAAACACGAAAAGTTCTTGTATTTTAAGATAAAATCTTACTCTATTAAGGAAAAAACTTCCAGCTCGCTGAAATATGTTCATTTGCTGAAAACCATCAAAACCACGATAAGTTCTTGTATTTGAAGTTAAAATCTTTTTGCTTTGAAGCAGAAAGATCTAGCTGACTGAAATAAGTTCATTAGATGAAAACCAACAAAAATTGACAAGAACCACGAAAAGTTCTTGTATTTTAAGATAAAATCTTACTCTATTAAGGAAAAAACTTCCAGCTCGCTGAAATATGTTCATTTGCTGAAAACCATCAAAACCACGAAAAGTTCTTGTATTTGAAGATAAAATCTTTTTGCTTTGACGAAGATAGATCTAGCTGACTGAAATAAGGTCATTAGATGAAAACCAACAAAAATTGACAAGAACCACGAAAAGTTCTTGTATTTTAAGATAAAATCTTACTCTATTAAGGAAAAAACTTCCAGCTCGCTGAAATATGTTCATTTGCTAAAAACCATCAAAACCACGAAAAGTTCTTGTATTTGAAGATAAAATCTTTTTGCTTTGACGAAGATAGATCTCGCTGACTGAAATAAGTTCATTAGATGAAAACCAACAAAAATTGACAAGAACCACGAAAAGTTCTTGTATTTTAAGATAAAATCTTACTCTATTCAGGAAAAAACTTCCAGCTCGCTGAAATATGTTCATTTGCTGAAAACCATCAAAACCACGAAAAGTTCTTGTATTTGAAGATAAAATCTTTTTGCTTTGAAGAAGAAAGATCTAGCTGACTGAAATAAGTTCATTAGATGAAAACCAACAAAAATTGACAAGAACCACGAAAAGTTCTTGTATTTTAAGATAAAATCTTAGGCTATTAAAGAAAAAACTTCCAGCTCGCTGAAATCTGATCATTTGCTGAAAACCATCAAAACCACGAAAAGTTCTTGTATTTGAAGATAAAATCTTTTTTCTTTGAAGAAGAAAGATCTAGCTGACTGAAATAAGTTCATTAGATGAAAACCAACAAAAATTGACAAGAACCACGAAAAGTTCTTGTATTTTAAGATAAAATCTTACTCTATTAAGGAAAAAACTTCCAGCTCGCTGAAATATGTTCATTTGCTGAAAACCATCAAAACCACGAAAAGTTCTTGTATTTGAAGATAAAATCGTTTTGCTTTGAAGAAGAAAGATCTAGCTGACTGAAATAAGTTCATCAGATGAAAACCAACAAAATTTGACAAGAACCACGAAAACTTCTTGTATTTTAAGATAATATCTTACGCTATTAAAGAAAAAACTTCTGGCTCGCTGAAATATGTTCATTTGCTGAAAACCAACAAAACCACGAAAAGTTCTTGTATTTGAAGATAAACTCTTTTTGCTTTGAAGAAGAAAGATCCAGCTGACTGAAATACGTTCATTAGATGAAAACCAACAAAAATTGACAAGAACCACGAAAAGTTCTTGTATTTTAAGATAAAATCTTACTCTATTAAGGAAAAAACTTCCAGCTCGCTGAAATATGTTCATTTGCTGAAAACCATCAAAACCACGAAAAGTTCTTGTATTTGAAGATAAAATCTTTTTGCTTTGAAGAAGAAAGATCTAGCTGACTGAAATAAGTTCATGAGATGAAAACCAACAAAAATTGACAAGAACCACGAAAAGTTCTTGTATTTTAAGATAAAATCTTACTCTATTCATGAAAAAACTTCCAGCTCGCTGAAATATGTTCATTTGCTGAAAACCATCAAAACAACGAAAAGTTCTTGTATTTGAAGATAAAATCTTTTTGCTTTGAAGAAGAAAGATCTAGCTGACTGAAATAAGTTCATCAGATGAAAACCAACAAAAATTGACAAGAACCACGAAAAGTTCTTGTATTTTAAGATAAAATCTTACTCTATTCAGGAAAAAACTTCCAGCTCGCTGAAATATGTTCATTTGCTGAAAACCATCAAAACCACGAAAAGTTCTTGTATTTGAAGTTAAAATCTTTTTGCTTTGAAGCAGAAAGATCTAGCTGACTGAAATAAGTTCATTAGATGAAAACCAACAAAAATTGACAAGAACCACGAAAAGTTCTTGTATTTTAAGATAAAATCTTACTCTATTAAGGAAAAAACTTCCAGCTCGCTGAAATATGTTCATTTGCTGAAAACCATCAAAACCACGAAAAGTTCTTGTATTTGAAGATAAAATCTTTTTGCTTTGAAGAAGAAAGATCTAGCTGACTGAAATAAGTTCATTAGATGAAAACCAACAAAAATTGACAAGAACCACGAAAAGTTCTTGTATTTTAAGATAAAATCTTACTCTATTAAGGAAAAAACTTCCAGCTCGCTGAAATCTGTTCATTTGCTGAAAACCATCAAAACCACCAAAAGTTCTTGTATTTGAAGATAAAATCTTTTTGCTTTGAAGAAGAAAGATCAAGCTGACTGAAATAAGTTCATTAGATGAAAACCAACAAAAATTGACAAGAACCACGAAAAGTTCTTGTATTTTAAGGTAAAATCTTACTCTATTAAGGAAAAAACTTCCAGCTCGCTGAAATATGTTCATTTGCTGAAAACCATCAAAACCACGAAAAGTTCTTGTATTTGAAGATAAAATCTTTTTGCTTTGAAGAAGAAAGATCTAGCTGACTGAAATAAGTTCATTAGATGAAAACCAACAAAAATTGACAAGAACCACGAAAAGATCTTGTATTTTAAGATAAAATCTTACGCTATTAAAGAAAAAACTCCCAGCTCGCTGAAATATGTTCATTTGCTGAAAACCAACAAAACCACGAAAAGTTCTTGTATTTGAAGATAAAATCTTTTTTCTTTGAAGAAGAAAGATCAAGCTGACTGAAATAAGTTCATTAGATGAAAACCAACAAAAATTGACAAGAACCACGAAAACTTCTTGTATTTTAAGAGAAAATCTTACTCCATTCAGGAAAAAACTCCCAGCTCGCTGAAATATGTTCATTTGCTGAAAACCAACAAAACCACGAAAAGTTCTTGTATTTGAAGATAAAATCTTTTTGCTTTGAAGAAGAAAGATCTAGCTGACTGAAATAAGTTCATCAGATGAAAACCAACAAAAATTGACAAGAACCACGAAAAGTTCTTGTATTTTGAGATAAAATCTTACTCTATTAAGGAAAAAACTTCCAGCTCGCTGAAATATGTTCATTTGCTGAAAACCATCAAAACCACGAAAAGTTCTTGTATTTGAAGATAAAATCTTTTTGCTTTGAAGAAGAAAGATCTAGCTGACTGAAATAAGTTCATTAGATGAAAACCAACAAAATTTGACAAGAACCACGAAAAGTTCTTGTATTTTAAGATAATATCTTACGCTATTAAAGAAAAAACTTCTGGCTCGCTGAAATATGTTCATTTGCTGAAAACCAACAAAACCACCAAAAGTTCTTGTATTTGAAGATAAAATCTTTTTGCTTTGAAGAAGAACGATCCAGCTGACTGAAATAAGTTCATTAGATGAAAACCAACAAAAATTGACAAGAACCACGAAAAGTTCTTGTATTTTAAGATAAAATCTTCCTCTATTAAGGAAAAAACTTCCAGCTCGCTGAAATATGTTCATTTGCTGAAAACCATCAAAACCACGAAAAGTTCTTGTATTTGAAGATAAAATCTTTTTGCGTAGAAGAAGAAAGATCCAGCTGACTGAAATAAGTTCTTTAGATGAAAACCAACAAATATTGACAAGAACCACGAAACGTTCTTGTATTTTGAGATAAAATCTTACTCTATTAAGGAAAAAACTTCCAGCTCGCTGAAATCTGTTCATTTGCTGAAAACCATCAAAACCACGAAAAGTTCTTGTATTTGAAGATAAAATCGTTTTGCTTTGAAGAAGAAAGATCTAGCTGACTGAAATAAGTTCATCAGATGAAAACCAACAAAAATTGACAAGAACCACGAAAAGTTCTTGTATTTTAAGATAAAATCTTAGGCAATTAAAGAAAAAACTTCCAGCTCGCTGAAATCTGTTCATTTGCTGAAAACCATCAAAACCACGAAAAGTTCTTGTATTTGAAGATAAAATCTTTTTGCTTTGAAGAAGAAAGATCTAGCTGACTGAAATAAGTTCATCAGATGAAAACCAACAAAAATTGACAAGAACCACGAAAGGTTCTTGTATTTTAAGATAAAATCTTACTCTATTCATGAAAAAACTTCCAGCTCGCTGAAATATGTTCATTTGCTGAAAACCATCAAAACAACGAAAAGTTCTTGTATTTGAACATAAAATCTTTTTGCTTTGAAGAAGAAAGATCTAGCTGACTGAAATAAGTTCATTAGATGAAAACCAACAAAAATTGACAAGAACCACGAAAAGATCTTGTATTTTAAGATAAAATCTTACGCTATTAAAGAAAAAACTCCCAGCTCGCTGAAATATGTTCATTTGCTGAAAACCAACAAAACCACGAAAAGTTCTTGTATTTGAAGATAAAATCTTTTTTCTTTGAAGAAGAAAGATCTAGCTGACTGAAATAAGTTCATTGGATGAAAACCAACAAAAATTGACAAGAAACACGAAAAGTTCTTGTATTTTAAGATAAAATCTTACTCTATTAAGGAAAAAACTTCCAGCTCGCTGAAATATGTTCATTTGCTGAAAACCATCAAAACCACGATAAGTTCTTGTATTTGAAGTTAAAATCTTTTTGCTTTGAAGCAGAAAGATCTAGCTGACTGAAATAAGTTCATTAGATGAAAACCAACAAAAATTGACAAGAACCACGAAAAGTTCTTGTATTTTAAGATAAAATCTTACTCTATTAAGGAAAAAACTTCCAGCTCGCTGAAATATGTTCATTTGCTGAAAACCATCAAAACCACGAAAAGTTCTTGTATTTGAAGATAAAATCTTTTTGCTTTGACGAAGATAGATCTAGCTGACTGAAATAAGGTCATTAGATGAAAACCAACAAAAATTGACAAGAACCACGAAAAGTTCTTGTATTTTAAGATAAAATCTTACTCTATTAAGGAAAAAACTTCCAGCTCGCTGAAATATGTTCATTTGCTAAAAACCATCAAAACCACGAAAAGTTCTTGTATTTGAAGATAAAATCTTTTTGCTTTGACGAAGATAGATCTCGCTGACTGAAATAAGTTCATTAGATGAAAACCAACAAAAATTGACAAGAACCACGAAAAGTTCTTGTATTTTAAGATAAAATCTTACTCTATTCAGGAAAAAACTTCCAGCTCGCTGAAATATGTTCATTTGCTGAAAACCATCAAAACCACGAAAAGTTCTTGTATTTGAAGATAAAATCTTTTTGCTTTGAAGAAGAAAGATCTAGCTGACTGAAATAAGTTCATTAGATGAAAACCAACAAAAATTGACAAGAACCACGAAAAGTTCTTGTATTTTAAGATAAAATCTTAGGCTATTAAAGAAAAAACTTCCAGCTCGCTGAAATCTGATCATTTGCTGAAAACCATCAAAACCACGAAAAGTTCTTGTATTTGAAGATAAAATCTTTTTTCTTTGAAGAAGAAAGATCTAGCTGACTGAAATAAGTTCATTAGATGAAAACCAACAAAAATTGACAAGAACCACGAAAAGTTCTTGTATTTTAAGATAAAATCTTACTCTATTAAGGAAAAAACTTCCAGCTCGCTGAAATATGTTCATTTGCTGAAAACCATCAAAACCACGAAAAGTTCTTGTATTTGAAGATAAAATCGTTTTGCTTTGAAGAAGAAAGATCTAGCTGACTGAAATAAGTTCATCAGATGAAAACCAACAAAATTTGACAAGAACCACGAAAACTTCTTGTATTTTAAGATAATATCTTACGCTATTAAAGAAAAAACTTCTGGCTCGCTGAAATATGTTCATTTGCTGAAAACCAACAAAACCACGAAAAGTTCTTGTATTTGAAGATAAACTCTTTTTGCTTTGAAGAAGAAAGATCCAGCTGACTGAAATACGTTCATGAGATGAAAACCAACAAAAATTGACAAGAACCACGAAAAGTTCTTGTATTTTAAGATAAAATCTTACTCTATTAAGGAAAAAACTTCCAGCTCGCTGAAATATGTTCATTTGCTGAAAACCATCAAAACCACGAAAAGTTCTTGTATTTGAAGATAAAATCTTTTTGCTTTGAAGAAGAAAGATCTAGCTGACTGAAATAAGTTCATGAGATGAAAACCAACAAAAATTGACAAGAACCACGAAAAGTTCTTGTATTTTAAGATAAAATCTTACTCTATTCATGAAAAAACTTCCAGCTCGCTGAAATATGTTCATTTGCTGAAAACCATCAAAACAACGAAAAGTTCTTGTATTTGAAGATAAAATCTTTTTGCTTTGAAGAAGAAAGATCTAGCTGGCTGAAATAAGTTCATCAGATGAAAACCAACAAAAATTGACAAGAACCACGAAAAGTTCTTGTATTTTAAGATAAAATCTTACTCTATTCAGGAAAAAACTTCCAGCTCGCTGAAATATGTTCATTTGCTGAAAACCATCAAAACCACGAAAAGTTCTTGTATTTGAAGTTAAAATCTTTTTGCTTTGAAGCAGAAAGATCTAGCTGACTGAAATAAGTTCATTAGATGAAAACCAACAAAAATTGACAAGAACCACGAAAAGTTCTTGTATTTTAAGATAAAATCTTACTCTATTAAGGAAAAAACTTCCAGCTCGCTGAAATATGTTCATTTGCTGAAAACCATCAAAACCACGAAAAGTTCTTGTATTTGAAGATAAAATCTTTTTGCTTTGAAGAAGAAAGATCTAGCTGACTGAAATAAGTTCATTAGATGAAAACCAACAAAAATTGACAATAACCACGAAAAGTTCTTGTATTTTAAGATAGAATCTTACTCTATTAAGGAAATAACTTCCAGCTCGCTGAAATATGTTCATTTGCTGAAAACCAACAAAACCACGAAAAGTTCTTGTATTTGAAGATAAACTCTTTTTGCTTTGAAGAAGAAAGATCCAGCTGACTGAAATACGTTCATTAGATGAAAACCAACAAAAATTGACAAGAACCACGAAAAGTTCTTGTATTTTAAGATAAAATCTTACTCTATTAAGGAAAAAACTTCCAGCTCGCTGAAATATGTTCATTTGCTGAAAACCATCAAAACCACGAAAAGTTCTTGTATTTGAAGATAAAATCTTTTTGCTTTGAAGAAGAAAGATCGAGCTGACTGAAATAAGTTCATTAGATGAAAACCAACAAAAATTGACAAGAACCACGAAAAGTTCTTGTATTTTAAGATAAAATCTTACGCTATTAAAGAAAAAACTCCCAGCTCGCTGAAATATGTTCATTTGCTGAAAACCAACAAAACCACCAAAAGTTCTTGTATTTGAAGATAAAATCTTTTTGCTTTGAAGAAGAAAGATCTAGCTGACTGAAATAAGTTCATTAGATGAAAACCAACAAAAATTGACAAGAACCACGAAAAGTTCTTGTATTTTAAGATAAAATCTTACGCTATTAAAGAAAAAACTCCCAGCTCGCTGAAATATGTTCATTTGCTGAAAACCAACAAAACCACCAAAAGTTCTTGTATTTGAAGATAAAATCTTTTTTCTTTGAAGAAGAAAGATCTAGCTGACTGAAATAAGTTCATTAGATGAAAACCAACAAAAATTGACAAGAACCACGAAAAGTTCTTGTATTTTAAGATAAAATCTTACTCTATTAAGGAAAAAACTTCCAGCTCGCTGAAATATGTTCATTTGCTGAAAACCATCAAAACCACGAAAAGTTCTTGTATTTGAAGATAAAATCGTTTTGCTTTGAAGAAGAAAGATATAGCTGGCTGAAATAAGTTCATTAGATGAAAACCAACAGAATTTGACAAGAACCACGAAAACTTCTTGTATTTTAAGATAATATCTTACGCTATTAAAGAAAAAACTTCTGGCTCGCTGAAATATGTTCATTTGCTGAAAACCAACAAAACCACGAAAAGTTCTTGTATTTGAAGATAAACTCTTTTTGCTTTGAAGAAGAAAGATCCAGCTGACTGAAATACGTTCATTAGATGAAAACCAACAAAAATTGACAAGAACCACGAAAAGTTCTTGTATTTCAAGATAAAATCTTACTCTATTCAGGAAAAAACTTCCAGCTCGCTGAAATATGTTCATTTGCTGAAAACCATCAAAACCACGAAAAGTTCTTGTATTTGAAGATAAAATCTTTTTGCTTTGAAGAAGAAAGATCTAGCTGACTGAAATAAGTTCATTAGATGAAAACCAACAAAAATTGACAAGAACCACGAAAAGTTCTTGTATTTTAAGAGAAAATCTTACTCCATTCAGGAAAAAACTCCCAGCTCGCTGAAATATGTTCATTTGCTGAAAACCAACAAACCCACGAAAAGTTCTTGTATTTGAAGATAAAATCTTTTTTCTTTGAAGAAGAAAGATCTAGCTGACTGAAATAAGTTCATCAGATGAAAACCAACAAAAATTGACAAGAACCACGAAAAGTTCTTGTATTTTGAGATAAAATCTTACTCTATTAAGGAAAAAACTTCCAGCTCGCTGAAATATGTTCATTTGCTGAAAACCATCAAAACCACGAAAAGTTCTTGTATTTGAAGATAAAATCTTTTTGCTTTGAAGAAGAAAGATCTAGCTGACTGAAATAAGTTCATTAGATGAAAACCAACAAAATTTGACAAGAACCACGAAAAGTTCTTGTATTTTAAGATAATATCTTACGCTATTAAAGAAAAAACTTCTGGCTCGCTGAAATATGTTCATTTGCTGAAAACCAACAAAACCACCAAAAGTTCTTGTATTTGAAGATAAAATCTTTTTGCTTTGAAGAAGAACGATCCAGCTGACTGAAATAAGTTCATTAGATGAAAACCAACAAAAATTGACAAGAACCACGAAAAGTTCTTGTATTTTAAGATAAAATCTTACGCTATTAAAGAAAAAACTTCCAGCTCGCTGAAATATGTTCATTTGATGAAAACCATCAAAACCACGAAAAGTTCTTGTATTTGAAGATAAAATCTTTTTGCTTTGAAGAAGAAAGATCCAGCTGACTGAAATAAGTTCTTTAGATGAAAACCAACAAATATTGACAAGAACCACGAAACGTTCTTGTATTTTGAGATAAAATCTTACTCTATAAAGGAAAAAACTTCCAGCTCGCTGAAATCTGTTCATTTGCTGAAAACCATCAAAACCACGAAAAGTTCTTGTATTTGAAGATAAAATCTTTTTGCTTTGAAGAAGAAAGATCTAGCTGACTGAAATAAGTTCATTTGATGAAAACCAACAAAAATTGACAAGAACCACGAAAAGTTCTTGCATTTTAAGATAAAATCTTAGGCAATTAAAGAAAAAACTTCCAGCTCGCTGAAATCTGTTCATTTGCTGAAAACCATCAAAACCACGAAAAGTTCTTGTATTTGAAGATAAAATCTTTTTGCTTTGAAGAAGAAAGATCTAGCTGACTGAAATAAGTTCATTAGATGAAAACCAACAAAAATTGACAAGAACCACGAAAAGCTCTTGTATTTTAAGATAAAATCTTACTCTATTCAGGAAAAAACTTCCAGCTCGCTGAAATATGTTCATTTGCTGAAAACCATCAAAACAACGAAAAGTTCTTGTATTTGAACATAAAATCTTTTTACTTTGAAGAAGAAAGATCTAGCTGACTGAAATAAGTTCATTAGATGAAAACCAACAAAAATTGACAAGAACCACGAAAAGATCTTGTATTTTAAGATAAAATCTTACGCTATTAAGGAAAAAACTTCCAGCTCGCTGAAATATGTTCATTTGCTGAAAACCATCAAAACCACGAAAAGTTCTTGTATTTGAAGTTAAAATCTTTTTGCTTTGAAGCAGAAAGATCTAGCTGACTGAAATAAGTTCATTAGATGAAAACCAACAAAAATTGACAAGAACCACGAAAAGTTCTTGTATTTTAAGATAAAATCTTACTCTATTAAGGAAAAAACTTCCAGCTCGCTGAAATATGTTCATTTGCTGAAAACCATCAAAACCACGAAAAGTTCTTGTATTTGAAGATAAAATCTTTTTGCTTTGACGAAGATAGATCTAGCTGACTGAAATAAGGTCATTAGATGAAAACCAACAAAAATTGACAAGAACCACGAAAAGTTCTTGTATTTTAAGATAAAATCTTACTCTATTAAGGAAAAAACTTCCAGCTCGCTGAAATATGTTCATTTGCTAAAAACCATCAAAACCACGAAAAGTTCTTGTATTTGAAGATAAAATCTTTTTGCTTTGACGAAGATAGATCTAGCTGACTGAAATAAGTTCATTAGATGAAAACCAACAAAAATTGACAAGAACCACGAAAAGTTCTTGTATTTTAAGATAAAATCTTACTCTATTCAGGAAAAAAGTTCCAGCTCGCTGAAATATGTTCATTTGCTGAAAACCATCAAAACCACGAAAAGTTCTTGTATTTGAAGATGAAATCTTTTTGCTTTGAAGAAGAAAGATCTAGCTGACTGAAATAAGTTCATTAGATGAAAACCAACAAAAATTGACAAGAACCACGAAAAGTTCTTGTATTTTAAGATAAAATCTTAGGCTATTAAAGAAAAAACTTCCAGCTCGCTGAAATCTGATCATTTGCTGAAAACCATCAAAACCACGAAAAGTTCTTGTATTTGAAGATAAAATCTTTTTTCTTTGAAGAAGAAAGATCTAGCTGACTGAAATAAGTTCATTAGATGAAAACCAACAAAAATTGACAAGAACCACGAAAAGTTCTTGTATTTTAAGATAAAATCTTACTCTATTAAGGAAAAAACTTCCAGCTCGCTGAAATATGTTCATTTGCTGAAAACCATCAAAACCACGAAAAGTTCTTGTATTTGAAGATAAAATCGTTTTGCTTTGAAGAAGAAAGATCTAGCTGACTGAAATAAGTTCATCAGATGAAAACCAACAAAATTTGACAAGAACCACGAAAACTTCTTGTATTTTAAGATAATATCTTACGCTATTAAAGAAAAAACTTCTGGCTCGCTAAAATATGTTCATTTGCTGAAAACCAACAAAACCACGAAAAGTTCTTGTATTTGAAGATAAACTCTTTTTGCTTTGAAGAAGAAAGATCCAGCTGACTGAAATACGTTCATTAGATGAAAACCAACAAAAATTGACAAGAACCACGAAAAGTTCTTGTATTTTAAGATAAAATCTTACTCTATTAAGGAAAAAACTTCCAGCTCGCTGAAATATGTTCATTTGCTGAAAACCATCAAAACCACGAAAAGTTCTTGTATTTGAAGATAAAATCTTTTTGCTTTGAAGAAGAAAGATCGAGCTGACTGAAATAAGTTCATTAGATGAAAACCAACAAAAATTGACAAGAACCACGAAAAGTTCTTGTATTTTAAGATAAAATCTTACGCTATTAAAGAAAAAACTCCCAGCTCGCTGAAATATGTTCATTTGCTGAAAACCAACAAAACCACCAAAAGTTCTTGTATTTGAAGATAAAATCTTTTTGCTTTGAAGAAGAAAGATCTAGCTGACTGAAATAAGTTCATTAGATGAAAACCAACAAAAATTGACAAGAACCACGAAAAGTTCTTGTATTTTAAGATAAAATCTTACGCTATTAAAGAAAAAACTCCCAGCTCGCTGAAATATGTTCATTTGCTGAAAACCAACAAAACCACCAAAAGTTCTTGTATTTGAAGATAAAATCTTTTTTCTTTGAAGAAGAAAGATCTAGCTGACTGAAATAAGTTCATTAGATGAAAACCAACAAAAATTGACAAGAACCACGAAAAGTTCTTGTATTTTAAGATAAAATCTTACTCTATTAAGGAAAAAACTTCCAGCTCGCTGAAATATGTTCATTTGCTGAAAACCATCAAAACCACGAAAAGTTCTTGTATTTGAAGATAAAATCGTTTTGCTTTGAAGAAGAAAGATATAGCTGGCTGAAATAAGTTCATTAGATGAAAACCAACAGAATTTGACAAGAACCACGAAAACTTCTTGTATTTTAAGATAATATCTTACGCTATTAAAGAAAAAACTTCTGGCTCGCTGAAATATGTTCATTTGCTGAAAACCAACAAAACCACGAAAAGTTCTTGTATTTGAAGATAAACTCTTTTTGCTTTGAAGAAGAAAGATCCAGCTGACTGAAATACGTTCATTAGATGAAAACCAACAAAAATTGACAAGAACCACGAAAAGTTCTTGTATTTCAAGATAAAATCTTACTCTATTCAGGAAAAAACTTCCAGCTCGCTGAAATATGTTCATTTGCTGAAAACCATCAAAACCACGAAAAGTTCTTGTATTTGAAGATAAAATCTTTTTGCTTTGAAGAAGAAAGATCTAGCTGACTGAAATAAGTTCATTAGATGAAAACCAACAAAAATTGACAAGAACCACGAAAAGTTCTTGTATTTTAAGAGAAAATCTTACTCCATTCAGGAAAAAACTCCCAGCTCGCTGAAATATGTTCATTTGCTGAAAACCAACAAACCCACGAAAAGTTCTTGTATTTGAAGATAAAATCTTTTTTCTTTGAAGAAGAAAGATCTAGCTGACTGAAATAAGTTCATCAGATGAAAACCAACAAAAATTGACAAGAACCACGAAAAGTTCTTGTATTTTGAGATAAAATCTTACTCTATTAAGGAAAAAACTTCCAGCTCGCTGAAATATGTTCATTTGCTGAAAACCATCAAAACCACGAAAAGTTCTTGTATTTGAAGATAAAATCTTTTTGCTTTGAAGAAGAAAGATCTAGCTGACTGAAATAAGTTCATTAGATGAAAACCAACAAAATTTGACAAGAACCACGAAAAGTTCTTGTATTTTAAGATAATATCTTACGCTATTAAAGAAAAAACTTCTGGCTCGCTGAAATATGTTCATTTGCTGAAAACCAACAAAACCACCAAAAGTTCTTGTATTTGAAGATAAAATCTTTTTGCTTTGAAGAAGAACGATCCAGCTGACTGAAATAAGTTCATTAGATGAAAACCAACAAAAATTGACAAGAACCACGAAAAGTTCTTGTATTTTAAGATAAAATCTTACGCTATTAAAGAAAAAACTTCCAGCTCGCTGAAATATGTTCATTTGATGAAAACCATCAAAACCACGAAAAGTTCTTGTATTTGAAGATAAAATCTTTTTGCTTTGAAGAAGAAAGATCCAGCTGACTGAAATAAGTTCTTTAGATGAAAACCAACAAATATTGACAAGAACCACGAAACGTTCTTGTATTTTGAGATAAAATCTTACTCTATAAAGGAAAAAACTTCCAGCTCGCTGAAATCTGTTCATTTGCTGAAAACCATCAAAACCACGAAAAGTTCTTGTATTTGAAGATAAAATCTTTTTGCTTTGAAGAAGAAAGATCTAGCTGACTGAAATAAGTTCATTTGATGAAAACCAACAAAAATTGACAAGAACCACGAAAAGTTCTTGCATTTTAAGATAAAATCTTAGGCAATTAAAGAAAAAACTTCCAGCTCGCTGAAATCTGTTCATTTGCTGAAAACCATCAAAACCACGAAAAGTTCTTGTATTTGAAGATAAAATCTTTTTGCTTTGAAGAAGAAAGATCTAGCTGACTGAAATAAGTTCATTAGATGAAAACCAACAAAAATTGACAAGAACCACGAAAAGTTCTTGTATTTTAAGATAAAATCTTACTCTATTCAGGAAAAAACTTCCAGCTCGCTGAAATATGTTCATTTGCTGAAAACCATCAAAACAACGAAAAGTTCTTGTATTTGAACATAAAATCTTTTTACTTTGAAGAAGAAAGATCTAGCTGACTGAAATAAGTTCATTAGATGAAAACCAACAAAAATTGACAAGAACCACGAAAAGATCTTGTATTTTAAGATAAAATCTTACGCTATTAAGGAAAAAACTTCCAGCTCGCTGAAATATGTTCATTTGCTGAAAACCATCAAAACCACGAAAAGTTCTTGTATTTGAAGTTAAAATCTTTTTGCTTTGAAGCAGAAAGATCTAGCTGACTGAAATAAGTTCATTAGATGAAAACCAACAAAAATTGACAAGAACCACGAAAAGTTCTTGTATTTTAAGATAAAATCTTACTCTATTAAGGAAAAAACTTCCAGCTCGCTGAAATATGTTCATTTGCTGAAAACCATCAAAACCACGAAAAGTTCTTGTATTTGAAGATAAAATCTTTTTGCTTTGAAGAAGAAAGATCTAGCTGACTGAAATAAGTTCATTAGATGAAAACCAACAAAAATTGACAAGAACCACGAAAAGTTCTTGTATTTTAAGATAAAATCTTACTCTATTCAGGAAAAAACTCCCAGCTCGCTGAAATATGTTCATTTGCTGAAAACCAACAAAACCACGAAAAGTTCTTCTATTTGAAGATAAAATCTTTTTTCTTTGAAGAAGAAAGATCTGGCTGACTGAAATAAGTTCATCAGATGAAAACCAACAAAAATTGACAAGAACCACGAAAAGTTCTTGTATTTTAAGATAAAATCTTACTCTATTAAGGAAAAAACTTCCAGCTCGCTGAAATATGTTCATTTGCTGAAAACCATCAAAACCACGAAAAGTTCTTGTATTTGAAGATAAAATCTTTTTGCTTTGACGAAGATAGATCTAGCTGACTGAAATAAGGTCATTAGATGAAAACCAACAAAAATTGACAAGAACCACGAAAAGTTCTTGTATTTTAAGATAAAATCTTACTCTATTAAGGAAAAAACTTCCAGCTCGCTGAAATATGTTCATTTGCTAAAAACCATCAAAACCACGAAAAGTTCTTGTATTTGAAGATAAAATCTTTTTGCTTTGACGAAGATAGATCTAGCTGACTGAAATAAGTTCATTAGATGAAAACCAACAAAAATTGACAAGAACCACGAAAAGTTCTTGTATTTTAAGATAAAATCTTACTCTATTCAGGAAAAAAGTTCCAGCTCGCTGAAATATGTTCATTTGCTGAAAACCATCAAAACCACGAAAAGTTCTTGTATTTGAAGATGAAATCTTTTTGCTTTGAAGAAGAAAGATCTAGCTGACTGAAATAAGTTCATTAGATGAAAACCAACAAAAATTGACAAGAACCACGAAAAGTTCTTGTATTTTAAGATAAAATCTTACGCTATTAAAGAAAAAACTTCTGGCTCGCTGAAATATGTTCATTTGCTGAAAACCAACAAAACCACCAAAAGTTCTTGTATTTGAAGATAAAATCTTTTTGCTTTGAAGAAGAACGATCCAGCTGACTGAAATAAGTTCATGAGATGAAAACCAACAAAAATTGACAAGAACCACGAAAAGTTCTTGTATTTTAAGATAAAATCTTACTCTATTCATGAAAAAACTTCCAGCTCGCTGAAATATGTTCATTTGCTGAAAACCATCAAAACAACGAAAAGTTCTTGTATTTGAAGATAAAATCTTTTTGCTTTGAAGAAGAAAGATCTAGCTGACTGAAATAAGTTCATCAGATGAAAACCAACAAAAATTGACAAGAACCACGAAAAGTTCTTGTATTTTAAGATAAAATCTTACTCTATTCAGGAAAAAACTTCCAGCTCGCTGAAATATGTTCATTTGCTGAAAACCATCAAAACCACGAAAAGTTCTTGTATTTGAAGTTGAAATCTTTTTGCTTTGAAGCAGAAAGATCTCGCTGACTGAAATAAGTTCATTAGATGAAAACCAACAAAAATTGACAAGAACCACGAAAAGTTCTTGTATTTTAAGATAAAATCTTACTCTATTAAGGAAAAAACTTCCAGCTCGCTGAAATATGTTCATTTGCTGAAAACCATCAAAACCACGAAAAGTTCTTGTATTTGAAGATAAAATCTTTTTGCTTTGAAGAAGAAAGATCTAGCTGACTGAAATAAGTTCATTAGATGAAAACCAACAAAAATTGACAAGAACCACGAAAAGTTCTTGTATTTTAAGATAAAATCTTACTCTATTAAGGAAAAAACTTCCAGCTCGCTGAAATCTGTTCATTTGCTGAAAACCATCAAAACCACCAAAAGTTCTTGTATTTGAAGATAAAATCTTTTTGCTTTGAAGAAGAAAGATCAAGCTGACTGAAATAAGTTCATTAGATGAAAACCAACAAAAATTGACAAGAACCACGAAAAGTTCTTGTATTTTAAGATAAAATCTTACTCTATTAAGGAAAAAACTTCCAGCTCGCTGAAATATGTTCATTTGCTGAAAACCATCAAAACCACGAAAAGTTCTTGTATTTGAAGATAAAATCTTTTTGCTTTGAAGAAGAAAGATCTAGCTGACTGAAATAAGTTCATTAGATGAAAACCAACAAAAATTGACAAGAACCACGAAAAGATCTTGTATTTTAAGATAAAATCTTACGCTATTAAAGAAAAAACTCCCAGCTCGCTGAAATATGTTCATTTGCTGAAAACCAACAAAACCACGAAAAGTTCTTGTATTTGAAGATAAAATCTTTTTTCTTTGAAGAAGAAAGATCAAGCTGACTGAAATAAGTTCATTAGATGAAAACCAACAAAAATTGACAAGAACCACGAAAACTTCTTGTATTTTAAGATAATATCTTACGCTATTAAAGAAAAAACATCCAGCTCGCTGAAATATGTTCATTTGCTGAAAACCATCAAAACCACGAAAAGTTCTTGTATTTGAAGATAAAATCTTTTTGCTTTGAAGAAGAAAGATCTAGCTGAATGAAATAAGTTCATTAGATGAAAACCAACAAAAATTGACAATAACCACGAAAAGTTCTTGTATTTTAAGATAGAATCTTACTCTATTAAGGAAATAACTTCCAGCTCGCTGAAATATGTTCATTTGCTGAAAACCAACAAAACCACGAAAAGTTCTTGTATTTGAAGATAAACTCTTTTTGCTTTGAAGAAGAAAGATCCAGCTGACTGAAATACGTTCATTAGATGAAAACCAACAAAAATTGACAAGAACCACGAAAAGTTCTTGTATTTTAAGATAAAATCTTACTCTATTAAGGAAAAAACTTCCAGCTCGCTGAAATATGTTCATTTGCTGAAAACCATCAAAACCACGAAAAGTTCTTGTATTTGAAGATAAAATCTTTTTGCTTTGAAGAAGAAAGATCGAGCTGACTGAAATAAGTTCATTAGATGAAAACCAACAAAAATTGACAAGAACCACGAAAAGTTCTTGTATTTTAAGATAAAATCTTACGCTATTAAAGAAAAAACTCCCAGCTCGCTGAAATATGTTCATTTGCTGAAAACCAACAAAACCACCAAAAGTTCTTGTATTTGAAGATAAAATCTTTTTGCTTTGAAGAAGAACGATCCAGCTGACTGAAATAAGTTCATGAGATGAAAACCAACAAAAATTGACAAGAACCACGAAAAGTTCTTGTATTTTAAGATAAAATCTTCCTCTATTAAGGAAAAAACTTCCAGCTCGCTGAAATATGTTCATTTGCTGAAAACCATCAAAACCACGAAAAGTTCTTGTATTTGAAGTTAAAATCTTTTTGCTTTGAAGCAGAAAGATCTAGCTGACTGAAATAAGTTCATTAGATGAAAACCAACAAAAATTGACAAGAACCACGAAAAGTTCTTGTATTTTAAGATAAAATCTTACTCTATTAAGGAAAAAACTTCCAGCTCGCTGAAATATGTTCATTTGCTGAAAACCATCAAAACCACGAAAAGTTCTTGTATTTGAAGATAAAATCTTTTTGCTTTGAAGAAGAAAGATCTAGCTGACTGAAATAAGTTCATCAGATGAAAACCAACAAAAATTGACAAGAACCACGAAAAGTTCTTGTATTTTAAGATAAAATCTTACTCTATTAAGGAAAAAACTTCCAGCTCGCTGAAATCTGTTCATTTGCTGAAAACCATCAAAACCACGAAAAGTTCTTGTATTTGAAGATAAAATCTTTTTGCTTTGAAGAAGAAAGATCAAGCTGACTGAAATAAGTTCATTAGATGAAAACCAACAAAAATTGACAAGAACCACGAAAAGTTCTTGTATTTTAAGATAAAATCTTACTCTATTAAGGAAAAAACTTCCAGCTCGCTGAAATCTGTTCATTTGCTGAAAACCATCAAAACCACGAAAAGTTCTTGTATTTGAAGATAAAATCTTTTTGCTTTGAAGAAGAAAGATCTAGCTGACTGAAATAAGTTCATTAGATGAAAACCAACAAAAATTGACAAGAACCACGAAAAGTTCTTGTATTTTAAGATAAAATCTTACTCTATTCAGGAAAAAACTTCCAGCTCGCTGAAATATGTTCATTTGCTGAAAACCATCAAAACAACGAAAAGTTCTTGTATTTGAAGATAAAATCTTTTTGCTTTGAAGAAGAAAGATCTAGCTGACTGAAATAAGTTCATTAGATGAAAACCAACAACAATTGACAAGAACCACGAAAAGTTCTTGTATTTTAAGATAAAATCTTACGCTATGAAAGAAAAAACTCCCAGCTCGCTGAAATATGTTCATTTGCTGAAAACCAACAAAACCACGAAAAGTTCTTGTATTTGAAGATAAAATCTTTTTTCTTTGAAGAAGAAAGATCGAGCTGACTGAAATAAGTTCATTAGATGAAAACCAACAAAAATTGACAAGAAACACGAAAAGTTCTTGTATTTTAAGATAAAATCTTACTCTATTCAGGAAAAAACTTCCAGCTCGCTGAAATATGTTCATTTGCTGAAAACCATCAAAACCACGAAAAGTTCTTGTATTTGAAGATAAAATCTTTTTGCTTTGAAGAAGAAAGATCTAGCTGACTGAAATAAGTTCATTAGATGAAAACCAACAAAAATTGACAAGAACCACGAAAAGTTCTTGTATTTTAAGATAAAATCTTACTCTATTAAGGAAAAAACTTCCAGCTCGCTGAAATATGTTCATTTGCTGAAAACCATCAAAACCACGAAAAGTTCTTGTATTTGAAGATAAAATCTTTTTGCTTTGACGAAGATAGATCTAGCTGACTGAAATAAGTTCATCAGATGAAAACCAACAAAAATTGACAAGAACCACGAAAAGTTCTTGTATTTTAAGATAAAATCTTACGCTATTAAAGAAAAAACTCCCAGCTCGCTGAAATATGTTCATTTGCTGAAAACCAACAAAACCACGAAAAGTTCTTGTATTTGAAGATAAAATCTTTTTTCTTTGAAGAAGAAAGATCTAGCTGACTGAAATAAGTTCATCAGATGAAAACCAACAAAAATTGACAAGAACCACGAAAAGTTCTTGTATTTTGAGATAAAATCTTACTCTATTAAGGAAAAAACTTCCAGCTCGCTGAAATATGTTCATTTGCTGAAAACCATCAAAACCACGAAAAGTTCTTGTATTTGAAGATAAAATCTTTTTGCTTTGAAGAAGAAAGATCAAGCTGACTGAAATAAGTTCATTAGATGAAAACCAACAAAATTTGACAAGAACCACGAAAACTTCTTGTATTTTAAGATAATATCTTACGCTATTAAAGAAAAAACTTCTGGCTCGCTGAAATATGTTCATTTGCTGAAAACCAACAAAACCACCAAAAGTTCTTGTATTTGAAGATAAAATCTTTTTGCTTTGAAGAAGAAAGATCCAGCTGACTGAAATAAGTTCACTAGATGAAAACCAACAAAAATTGACAAGAACCACGAAAAGTTCTTGTATTTTAAGATACAATCTTACTCTATCAAGGAAAAAACTTCCAGCTCGCTGAAATCTGTTCATTTGCTGAAAACCAACAAAACCACCAAAAGTTCTTGTATTTGAAGATAAAATCTTTTTGCTTTGAAGAAGAAAGATCGAGCTGACTGAAATAATTTCATTAGATGAAAACCAACAAAAATTGACAAGAACCACGAAAAGTTCTTGTATTTGAAGATAAAATCTTTTTGCTTTGAAGAAGAAAGATATAGCTGACTGAAATAAGTTCATTAGATGAAAACCAACAAAATTTGACAAGAACCACGAAAACTTCTTGTATTTTAAGATAATATCTTACGCTATTAAAGAAAAAACTTCTGGCTCGCTGAAATATGTTCATTTGCTGAAAACCAACAAAACCACCAAAAGTTCTTGTATTTGAAGATAAAATCTTTTTGCTTTGAAGAAGAAAGATCCAGCTGACTGAAATAAGTTCATTAGATGAAAACCAACAAAAATTGACAAGAACCACGAAAAGTTCTTGTATTTTAAGATACAATCTTACTCTATTAAGGAAAAAACTTCCAGCTCGCTGAAATCTGTTCATTTGCTGAAAACCATCAAAACCACGAAAAGTTCTTGTATTTGAAGATAAAATCTTTTTGCTTTGAAGAAGAAAGATCTAGCTGACTGAAATAAGTTCATTAGATGAAAACCAACAAAAATTGACAAGAACCACGAAAAGTTCTTGTATTTTAAGATAAAATCTTACTCTATTCAGGAAAAAACTTCCAGCTCGCTGAAATATGTTCATTTGCTGAAAACCATCAAAACAACGAAAAGTTCTTGTATTTGAAGATAAAATCTTTTTGCTTTGAAGAAGAAAGATCTAGCTGACTGAAATAAGTTCATTAGATGAAAACCAACAACAATTGACAAGAACCACGAAAAGTTCTTGTATTTTAAGATAAAATCTTACGCTATGAAAGAAAAAACTCCCAGCTCGCTGAAATATGTTCATTTGCTGAAAACCAACAAAACCACGAAAAGTTCTTGTATTTGAAGATAAAATCTTTTTTCTTTGAAGAAGAAAGATCGAGCTGACTGAAATAAGTTCATTAGATGAAAACCAACAAAAATTGACAAGAAACACGAAAAGTTCTTGTATTTTAAGATAAAATCTTACTCTATTCAGGAAAAAACTTCCAGCTCGCTGAAATATGTTCATTTGCTGAAAACCATCAAAACCACGAAAAGTTCTTGTATTTGAAGATAAAATCTTTTTGCTTTGAAGAAGAAAGATCTAGCTGACTGAAATAAGTTCATTAGATGAAAACCAACAAAAATTGACAAGAACCACGAAAAGTTCTTGTATTTTAAGATAAAATCTTACTCTATTAAGGAAAAAACTTCCAGCTCGCTGAAATATGTTCATTTGCTGAAAACCATCAAAACCACGAAAAGTTCTTGTATTTGAAGATAAAATCTTTTTGCTTTGACGAAGATAGATCTAGCTGACTGAAATAAGTTCATCAGATGAAAACCAACAAAAATTGACAAGAACCACGAAAAGTTCTTGTATTTTAAGATAAAATCTTACGCTATTAAAGAAAAAACTCCCAGCTCGCTGAAATATGTTCATTTGCTGAAAACCAACAAAACCACGAAAAGTTCTTGTATTTGAAGATAAAATCTTTTTTCTTTGAAGAAGAAAGATCTAGCTGACTGAAATAAGTTCATCAGATGAAAACCAACAAAAATTGACAAGAACCACGAAAAGTTCTTGTATTTTGAGATAAAATCTTACTCTATTAAGGAAAAAACTTCCAGCTCGCTGAAATATGTTCATTTGCTGAAAACCATCAAAACCACGAAAAGTTCTTGTATTTGAAGATAAAATCTTTTTGCTTTGAAGAAGAAAGATCAAGCTGACTGAAATAAGTTCATTAGATGAAAACCAACAAAATTTGACAAGAACCACGAAAACTTCTTGTATTTTAAGATAATATCTTACGCTATTAAAGAAAAAACTTCTGGCTCGCTGAAATATGTTCATTTGCTGAAAACCAACAAAACCACCAAAAGTTCTTGTATTTGAAGATAAAATCTTTTTGCTTTGAAGAAGAAAGATCCAGCTGACTGAAATAAGTTCACTAGATGAAAACCAACAAAAATTGACAAGAACCACGAAAAGTTCTTGTATTTTAAGATACAATCTTACTCTATCAAGGAAAAAACTTCCAGCTCGCTGAAATCTGTTCATTTGCTGAAAACCAACAAAACCACCAAAAGTTCTTGTATTTGAAGATAAAATCTTTTTGCTTTGAAGAAGAAAGATCGAGCTGACTGAAATAATTTCATTAGATGAAAACCAACAAAAATTGACAAGAACCACGAAAAGTTCTTGTATTTGAAGATAAAATCTTTTTGCTTTGAAGAAGAAAGATATAGCTGACTGAAATAAGTTCATTAGATGAAAACCAACAAAATTTGACAAGAACCACGAAAACTTCTTGTATTTTAAGATAATATCTTACGCTATTAAAGAAAAAACTTCTGGCTCGCTGAAATATGTTCATTTGCTGAAAACCAACAAAACCACCAAAAGTTCTTGTATTTGAAGATAAAATCTTTTTGCTTTGAAGAAGAAAGATCCAGCTGACTGAAATAAGTTCATTAGATGAAAACCAACAAAAATTGACAAGAACCACGAAAAGTTCTTGTATTTTAAGATACAATCTTACTCTATTAAGGAAAAAACTTCCAGCTCGCTGAAATCTGTTCATTTGCTGAAAACCAACAAAACCACCAAAAGTTCTTGTATTTGAAGATAAAATCTTTTTGCTTTGAAGAAGAAAGATCAAGCTGACTGAAATAAGTTCATTAGATGAAAACCAACAAAAATTGACAAGAACCACGAAAAGTTCTTGTATTTTAAGATAAAATCTTACTCTATTAAGGAAAAAACTTCCAGCTCGCTGAAATCTGTTCATTTGCTGAAAACCATCAAAACCACGAAAAGTTCTTGTATTTGAAGATAAAATCTTTTTGCTTTGACGAAGATAGATCTAGCTGACTGAAATAAGTTCATCAGATGAAAACCAACAAAAATTGACAAGAACCACGAAAAGTTCTTGTATTTTAAGATAAAATCTTACGCTATTAAAGAAAAAACTCCCAGCTCGCTGAAATATGTTCATTTGCTGAAAACCAACAAAACCACGAAAAGTTCTTGTATTTGAAGATAAAATCTTTTTTCTTTGAAGAAGAAAGATCTAGCTGACTGAAATAAGTTCATCAGATGAAAACCAACAAAAATTGACAAGAACCACGAAAAGTTCTTGTATTTTGAGATAAAATCTTACTCTATTAAGGAAAAAACTTCCAGCTCGCTGAAATATGTTCATTTGCTGAAAACCATCAAAACCACGAAAAGTTCTTGTATTTGAAGATAAAATCTTTTTGCTTTGAAGAAGAAAGATCAAGCTGACTGAAATAAGTTCATTCGATGAAAACCAACAAAATTTGACAAGAACCACGAAAACTTCTTGTATTTTAAGATAATATCTTACGCTATTAAAGAAAAAACTTCTGGCTCGCTGAAATATGTTCATTTGCTGAAAACCAACAAAACCACCAAAAGTTCTTGTATTTGAAGATAAAATCTTTTTGCTTTGAAGAAGAAAGATCCAGCTGACTGAAATAAGTTCACTAGATGAAAACCAACAAAAATTGACAAGAACCACGAAAAGTTCTTGTATTTTAAGATACAATCTTACTCTATTAAGGAAAAAACTTCCAGCTCGCTGAAATCTGTTCATTTGCTGAAAACCAACAAAACCACCAAAAGTTCTTGTATTTGAAGATAAAATCTTTTTGCTTTGAAGAAGAAAGATCGAGCTGACTGAAATAATTTCATTAGATGAAAACCAACAAAAATTGACAAGAACCACGAAAAGTTCTTGTATTTGAAGATAAAATCTTTTTGCTTTGAAGAAGAAAGATCTAGCTGACTGAAATAAGTTCATTAGATGAAAACCAACAAAAATTGACAAGAACCACGAAAAGTTCTTGTATTTTAAGATAAAATCTTACTCTATTAAGGAAAAAACTTCCAGCTCGCTGAAATATGTTCATTTGCTGAAAACCATCAAAACCACGAAAAGTTCTTGTATTTGAAGATAAAATCTTTTTGCTTTGACGAAGATAGATCTAGCTGACTGAAATAAGTTCATCAGATGAAAACCAACAAAAATTGACAAGAACCACGAAAAGTTCTTGTATTTTAAGATAAAATCTTACGCTATTAAAGAAAAAACTCCCAGCTCGCTGAAATATGTTCATTTGCTGAAAACCAACAAAACCACGAAAAGTTCTTGTATTTGAAGATAAAATCTTTTTTCTTTGAAGAAGAAAGATCTAGCTGACTGAAATAAGTTCATCAGATGAAAACCAACAAAAATTGACAAGAACCACGAAAAGTTCTTGTATTTTGAGATAAAATCTTACTCTATTAAGGAAAAAACTTCCAGCTCGCTGAAATATGTTCATTTGCTGAAAACCATCAAAACCACGAAAAGTTCTTGTATTTGAAGATAAAATCTTTTTGCTTTGAAGAAGAAAGATCAAGCTGACTGAAATAAGTTCATTAGATGAAAACCAACAAAATTTGACAAGAACCACGAAAACTTCTTGTATTTTAAGATAATATCTTACGCTATTAAAGAAAAAACTTCTGGCTCGCTGAAATATGTTCATTTGCTGAAAACCAACAAAACCACCAAAAGTTCTTGTATTTGAAGATAAAATCTTTTTGCTTTGAAGAAGAAAGATCCAGCTGACTGAAATAAGTTCACTAGATGAAAACCAACAAAAATTGACAAGAACCACGAAAAGTTCTTGTATTTTAAGATACAATCTTACTCTATCAAGGAAAAAACTTCCAGCTCGCTGAAATCTGTTCATTTGCTGAAAACCAACAAAACCACCAAAAGTTCTTGTATTTGAAGATAAAATCTTTTTGCTTTGAAGAAGAAAGATCGAGCTGACTGAAATAATTTCATTAGATGAAAACCAACAAAAATTGACAAGAACCACGAAAAGTTCTTGTATTTGAAGATAAAATCTTTTTGCTTTGAAGAAGAAAGATATAGCTGACTGAAATAAGTTCATTAGATGAAAACCAACAAAATTTGACAAGAACCACGAAAACTTCTTTATATTTTAAGATAATATCTTACGCTATTAAAGAAAAAACTTCTGGCTCGCTGAAATATGTTCATTTGCTGAAAACCAACAAAACCACCAAAAGTTCTTGTATTTGAAGATAAAATCTTTTTGCTTTGAAGAAGAAAGATCCAGCTGATTGAAATAAGTTCATTAGATGAAAACCAACAAAAATTGACAAGAACCACGAAAAGTTCTTGTATTTTAAGATACAATCTTACTCTATTAAGGAAAAAACTTCCAGCTCGCTGAAATCTGTTCATTTGCTGAAAACCAACAAAACCACCAAAAGTTCTTGTATTTGAAGATAAAATCTTTTTGCTTTGAAGAAGAAAGATCCAG
This sequence comes from Heptranchias perlo, assembly GCF_035084215.1. Lineage (NCBI taxonomy): Eukaryota > Metazoa > Chordata > Chondrichthyes > Hexanchiformes > Hexanchidae > Heptranchias > Heptranchias perlo. Next base: position 1,504,406 of record NC_090366.1, on the reverse strand, counting down.
CTGACTGAAATAAGTTCACTAGATGAAAACCAACAAAAATTGACAAGAACCACGAAAAGTTCTTGTATTTTAAGATACAATCTTACTCTATCAAGGAAAAAACTTCCAGCTCGCTGAAATCTGTTCATTTGCTGAAAACCAACAAAACCACCAAAAGTTCTTGTATTTGAAGATAAAATCTTTTTGCTTTGAAGAAGAAAGATCGAGCTGACTGAAATAATTTCATTAGATGAAAACCAACAAAAATTGACAAGAACCACGAAAAGTTCTTGTATTTGAAGATAAAATCTTTTTGCTTTGAAGAAGAAAGATATAGCTGACTGAAATAAGTTCATTAGATGAAAACCAACAAAATTTGACAAGAACCACGAAAACTTCTTGTATTTTAAGATAATATCTTACGCTATTAAAGAAAAAACTTCTGGCTCGCTGAAATATGTTCATTTGCTGAAAACCAACAAAACCACCAAAAGTTCTTGTATTTGAAGATAAAATCTTTTTGCTTTGAAGAAGAAAGATCCAGCTGACTGAAATAAGTTCATTAGATGAAAACCAACAAAAATTGACAAGAACCACGAAAAGTTCTTGTATTTTAAGATACAATCTTACTCTATTAAGGAAAAAACTTCCAGCTCGCTGAAATCTGTTCATTTGCTGAAAACCAACAAAACCACCAAAAGTTCTTGTATTTGAAGATAAAATCTTTTTGCTTTGAAGAAGAAAGATCAAGCTGACTGAAATAAGTTCATTAGATGAAAACCAACAAAAATTGACAAGAACCACGAAAAGTTCTTGTATTTTAAGATAAAATCTTACTCTATTAAGGAAAAAACTTCCAGCTCGCTGAAATCTGTTCATTTGCTGAAAACCATCAAAACCACGAAAAGTTCTTGTATTTGAAGATAAAATCTTTTTGCTTTGAAGAAGAAAGATCTAGCTGACTGAAATAAGTTCATTAGATGAAAACCAACAAAAATTGACAAGAACCACGAAAAGTTCTTGTATTTTAAGATAAAATCTTACTCTATTAAGGAAAAAACTTCCAGCTCGCTGAAATATGTTCATTTGCTGAAAACCATCAAAACCACGAAAAGTTCTTGTATTTGAAGATAAAATCTTTTTGCTTTGACGAAGATAGATCTAGCTGACTGAAATAAGTTCATCAGATGAAAACCAACAAAAATTGACAAGAACCACGAAAAGTTCTTGTATTTTAAGATAAAATCTTACGCTATTAAAGAAAAAACTCCCAGCTCGCTGAAATATGTTCATTTGCTGAAAACCAACAAAACCACGAAAAGTTCTTGTATTTGAAGATAAAATCTTTTTTCTTTGAAGAAGAAAGATCTAGCTGACTGAAATAAGTTCATCAGATGAAAACCAACAAAAATTGACAAGAACCACGAAAAGTTCTTGTATTTTGAGATAAAATCTTACTCTATTAAGGAAAAAACTTCCAGCTCGCTGAAATATGTTCATTTGCTGAAAACCATCAAAACCACGAAAAGTTCTTGTATTTGAAGATAAAATCTTTTTGCTTTGAAGAAGAAAGATCAAGCTGACTGAAATAAGTTCATTCGATGAAAACCAACAAAATTTGACAAGAACCACGAAAACTTCTTGTATTTTAAGATAATATCTTACGCTATTAAAGAAAAAACTTCTGGCTCGCTGAAATATGTTCATTTGCTGAAAACCAACAAAACCACCAAAAGTTCTTGTATTTGAAGATAAAATCTTTTTGCTTTGAAGAAGAAAGATCCAGCTGACTGAAATAAGTTCACTAGATGAAAACCAACAAAAATTGACAAGAACCACGAAAAGTTCTTGTATTTTAAGATACAATCTTACTCTATTAAGGAAAAAACTTCCAGCTCGCTGAAATCTGTTCATTTGCTGAAAACCAACAAAACCACCAAAAGTTCTTGTATTTGAAGATAAAATCTTTTTGCTTTGAAGAAGAAAGATCGAGCTGACTGAAATAATTTCATTAGATGAAAACCAACAAAAATTGACAAGAACCACGAAAAGTTCTTGTATTTGAAGATAAAATCTTTTTGCTTTGAAGAAGAAAGATATAGCTGACTGAAATAAGTTCATTAGATGAAAACCAACAAAATTTGACAAGAACCACGAAAACTTCTTGTATTTTAAGATAATATCTTACGCTATTAAAGAAAAAACTTCTGGCTCGCTGAAATATGTTCATTTGCTGAAAACCAACAAAACCACCAAAAGTTCTTGTATTTGAAGATAAAATCTTTTTGCTTTGAAGAAGAAAGATCCAGCTGACTGAAATAAGTTCATTAGATGAAAACCAACAAAAATTGACAAGAACCACGAAAAGTTCTTGTATTTTAAGATACAATCTTACTCTATTAAGGAAAAAACTTCCAGCTCGCTGAAATCTGTTCATTTGCTGAAAACCAACTAAACCACCAAAAGTTCTTGTATTTGAAGATAAAATCTTTTTGCTTTGAAGAAGAAAGATCGAGCTGACTGAAATAATTTCATTAGATGAAAACCAACAAAAATTGACAAGAACCACGAAAAGTTCTTGTATTTTAAGATAAAATCTTAGGCAATTAAAGAAAAAACTTCCAGCTCGCTGAAATCTGTTCATTTGCTGAAAACCATCAAAACCACGAAAAGTTCTTGTATTTGAAGATAAAATCTTTTTGCTTTGAAGAAGAAAGATCCAGCTGACTGAAATAAGTTCATTAGATGAAAACCAACAAAAATTGACAAGAACCACGAAAAGTTCTTGTATTTTAAGATAAAATCTTACTCTATTCAGGAAAAAACTTCCAGCTCGCTGAAATATGTTCATTTGCTGAAAACCATCAAAACAACGAAAAGTTCTTGTATTTGAAGATAAAATCTTTTTGCTTTGAAGAAGAAAGATCTAGCTGACTGAAATAAGTTCATTAGATGAAAACCAACAAAAATTGACAAGAACCACGAAAAGTTCTTGTATTTTAAGATAAAATCTTACGCTATGAAAGAAAAAACTCCCAGCTCGCTGAAATATGTTCATTTGCTGAAAACCAACAAAACCACGAAAAGTTCTTGTATTTGAAGATAAAATCTTTTTTCTTTGAAGAAGAAAGATCTAGCTGACTGAAATAAGTTCATTAGATGAAAACCAACAAAAATTGACAAGAAACACGAAAAGTTCTTGTATTTTAAGATAAAATCTTACTCTATTCAGGAAAAAACTTCCAGCTCGCTGAAATATGTTCATTTGCTGAAAACCATCAAAACAACGAAAAGTTCTTGTATTTGAAGATAAAATCTTTTTGCTTTGAAGAAGAAAGATCTAGCTGACTGAAATAAGTTCATTAGATGAAAACCAACAAAAATTGACAAGAACCACGAAAAGTTCTTGTATTTTAAGATAAAATCTTACGCTATGAAAGAAAAAACTCCCAGCTCGCTGAAATATGTTCATTTGCTGAAAACCAACAAAACCACGAAAAGTTCTTGTATTTGAAGATAAAATCTTTTTTCTTTGAAGAAGAAAGATCTAGCTGACTGAAATAAGTTCATTAGATGAAAACCAACAAAAATTGACAAGAAACACGAAAAGTTCTTGTATTTTAAGATAAAATCTTACTCTATTCAGGAAAAAACTTCCAGCTCGCTGAAATATGTTCATTTGCTGAAAACCATCAAAACCACGAAAAGTTCTTGTATTTGAAGATAAAATCTTTTTGCTTTGAAGAAGAAAGATCTAGCTGACTGAAATAAGTTCATTAGATGAAAACCAACAAAAATTGACAAGAACCACGAAAAGTTCTTGTATTTTAAGATAAAATCTTACTCTATTAAGGAAAAAAACTTCCAGCTCGCTGAAATATGTTCATTTGCTGAAAACCATCAAAACCACGAAAAGTTCTTGTATTTGAAGATAAAATCTTTTTGCTTTGACGAAGATAGATCTAGCTGACTGAAATAAGTTCATCAGATGAAAACCAACAAAAATTGACAAGAACCACGAAAAGTTCTTGTATTTTAAGATAAAATCTTACGCTATTAAAGAAAAAACTCCCAGCTCGCTGAAATATGTTCATTTGCTGAAAACCAACAAAACCACGAAAAGTTCTTGTATTTGAAGATAAAATCTTTTTTCTTTGAAGAAGAAAGATCTAGCTGACTGAAATAAGTTCATCAGATGAAAACCAACAAAAATTGACAAGAACCACGAAAAGTTCTTGTATTTTGAGATAAAATCTTACTCTATTAAGGAAAAAACTTCCAGCTCGCTGAAATATGTTCATTTGCTGAAAACCATCAAAACCACGAAAAGTTCTTGTATTTGAAGATAAAATCTTTTTGCTTTGAAGAAGAAAGATATAGCTGACTGAAATAAGTTCATTAGATGAAAACCAACAAAATTTGACAAGAACCACGAAAACTTCTTGTATTTTAAGATAATATCTTACGCTATTAAAGAAAAAACTTCTGGCTCGCTGAAATATGTTCATTTGCTGAAAACCAACAAAACCACCAAAAGTTCTTGTATTTGAAGATAAAATCTTTTTGCTTTGAAGAAGAAAGATCGAGCTGACTGAAATAATTTCATTAGATGAAAACCAACAAAAATTGACAAGAACCACGAAAAGTTCTTGTATTTTAAGATAAAATCTTAGGCAATTAAAGAAAAAACTTCCAGCTCGCTGAAATCTGTTCTTTTGCTGAAAACCATCAAAACCACGAAAAGTTCTTGTATTTGAAGATAAAATCTTTTTGCTTTGAAGAAGAAAGATCCAGCTGACTGAAATAAGTTCATTAGATGAAAACCAACAAAAATTGACAAGAACCACGAAAAGTTCTTGTATTTTAAGATAAAATCTTACTCTATTCAGGAAAAAACTTCCAGCTCGCTGAAATATGTTCATTTGCTGAAAACCATCAAAACAACGAAAAGTTCTTGTATTTGAAGATAAAATCTTTTTGCTTTGAAGAAGAAAGATCTAGCTGACTGAAATAAGTTCATTAGATGAAAACCAACAAAAATTGACAAGAACCACGAAAAGTTCTTGTATTTTAAGATAAAATCTTACGCTATGAAAGAAAAAACTCCCAGCTCGCTGAAATATGTTCATTTGCTGAAAACCAACAAAACCACGAAAAGTTCTTGTATTTGAAGATAAAATCTTTTTTCTTTGAAGAAGAAAGATCTAGCTGACTGAAATAAGTTCATTAGATGAAAACCAACAAAAATTGACAAGAAACACGAAAAGTTCTTGTATTTTAAGATAAAATCTTACTCTATTCAGGAAAAAACTTCCAGCTCGCTGAAATATGTTCATTTGCTGAAAACCATCAAAACCACGAAAAGTTCTTGTATTTGAAGATAAAATCTTTTTGCTTTGAAGAAGAAAGATCCAGCTGACTGAAATAAGTTCATTAGATGAAAACCAACAAAAATTGACAAGAACCACGAAAAGTTCTTGTATTTTAAGATAAAATCTTACTCTATTAAGGAAAAAACTTCCAGCTCGCTGAAATATGTTCATTTGCTGAAAACCATCAAAACCACGAAAAGTTCTTGTATTTGAAGATAAAATCTTTTTGCTTTGACGAAGATAGATCGAGCTGACTGAAATAAGTTCATCAGATGAAAACCAACAAAAATTGACAAGAACCACGAAAAGTTCTTGTATTTTAAGATAAAATCTTAGGCTATTAAAGAAAAAACTTCCAGCTCGCTGAAATCTGTTCATTTGCTGAAAACCATCAAAACCACGAAAAGTTCTTGCATTTGAAGATAAAATCTTTTTGCTTTGAAGAAGAAAGATCGAGCTGACTGAAATAAGTTCATTAGATGAAAACCAACAAAAATTGACAAGAACCACGAAAAGTTCTTGTATTTTAAGATAAAATCTTACGCTATTAAAGAAAAAACTCCCAGCTCGCTGAAATATGTTCATTTGCTGAAAACCAACAAAACCACCAAAAGTTCTTGTATTTGAAGATAAAATCTTTTTTCTTTGAAGAAGAAAGATCTAGCTGACTGAAATAAGTTCATTAGATGAAAACCAACAAAAATTGACAAGAACCACGAAAAGTTCTTGTATTTTAAGATAAAATCTTACTCTATTAAGGAAAAAACTTCCAGCTCGCTGAAATATGTTCATTTGCTGAAAACCAACAAAACCACGAAAAGTTCTTGTATTTGAAGATAAAATCGTTTTGCTTTGAAGAAGAAAGATATAGCTGACTGAAATAAGTTCATTAGATGAAAACCAACAAAATTTGACAAGAACCACGAAAACTTCTTGTATTTTAAGATAATATCTTACGCTATTAAAGAAAAAACTTCTGGCTCGCTGAAATATGTTCATTTGCTGAAAACCAACAAAACCACGAAAAGTTCTTGTATTTGAAGAGAAACTCTTTTTGCTTTGAAGAAGAAAGATCCAGCTGACTGAAATACGTTCATTAGATGAAAACCAACAAAAATTGACAAGAACCACGAAAAGTTCTTGTATTTTAAGATAAAATCTTACTCTATTAAGGAAAAAACTTCCAGCTCGCTGAAATATGTTCATTTCCTGAAAACCATCAAAACCACGAAAAGTTCTTGTATTTGAAGATAAAATCTTTTTGCTTTGAAGAAGAAAGATCTAGCTGACTGAAATAAGTTCATTCGATGAAAACCAACAAAAATTGACAAGAACCACGAAAAGTTCTTGTATTTTAAGAGAAAATCTTACTCCATTCAGGAAAAAACTCCCAGCTCGCTGAAATATGTTCATTTGCTGAAAACCAACAAACCCACGAAAAGTTCTTGTATTTGAAGATAAAATCTTTTTTCTTTGAAGAAGAAAGATCTAGCTGACTGAAATAAGTTCATCAGATGAAAACCAACAAAAATTGACAAGAACCACGAAAAGTTCTTGTATTTTGAGATAAAATCTTACTCTATTAAGGAAAAAACTTCCAGCTCGCTGAAATATGTTCATTTGCTGAAAACCATCAAAACCACGAAAAGTTCTTGTATTTGAAGATAAAATCTTTTTGCTTTGAAGAAGAAAGATCTAGCTGACTGAAATAAGTTCATTAGATGAAAACCAACAAAATTTGACAAGAACCACGAAAAGTTCTTGTATTTTAAGATAATATCTTACGCTATTAAAGAAAAAACTTCTGGCTCGCTGAAATATGTTCATTTGCTGAAAACCAACAAAACCACCAAAAGTTCTTGTATTTGAAGATAAAATCTTTTTGCTTTGAAGAAGAACGATCCAGCTGACTGAAATAAGTTCATTAGATGAAAACCAACAAAAATTGACAAGAACCACAAAAAGTTCTTGTATTTTAAGATAAAATCTTCCGCTATTAAGGAAAAAACTTCCAGCTCGCTGAAATATGTTCATTTGCTGAAAACCATCAAAACCACGAAAAGTTCTTGTATTTGAAGATAAAATCTTTTTGCTTTGAAGAAGAAAGATCCAGCTGACTGAAATAAGTTCTTTAGATGAAAACCAACAAATATTGACAAGAACCACGAAACGTTCTTGTATTTTGAGATAAAATCTTACTCTATTAAGGAAAAAACTTCCAGCTCGCTGAAATCTGTTCATTTGCTGAAAACCATCAAAACCACGAAAAGTTCTTGTATTTGAAGATAAAATCTTTTTGCTTTGAAGAAGAAAGATCTAGCTGACTGAAATAAGTTCATTTGATGAAAACCAACAAAAATTGACAAGAACCACGAAAAGTTCTTGTATTTTAAGATAAAATCTTACGCTATTAAAGAAAAAACTTCCAGCTCGCTGAAATCTGTTCATTTGCTGAAAACCATCAAAACCACGAAAAGTTCTTGTATTTGAAGATAAAATCTTTTTGCTTTGAAGAAGAAAGATCTAGCTGACTGAAATAAGTTCATTGGATGAAAACCAACAAAAATTGACAAGAACCACGAAAAGTTCTTGTATTTTAAGATAAAATCTTACTCTATTCATGAAAAAACTTCCAGCTCGCTGAAATATGTTCATTTGCTGAAAACCATCAAAACAACGAAAAGTTCTTGTATTTGAAGATAAAATCTTTTTGCTTTGAAGAAGAAAGATCTAGCTGACTGAAATAAGTTCATTAGATGAAAACCAACAAAAATTGACAAGAACCACGAAAAGATCTTGTATTTTAAGATAAAATCTTACGCTATTAAAGAAAAAACTCCCAGCTCGCTGAAATATGTTCATTTGCTGAAAACCAACAAAACCACGAAAAGTTCTTGTATTTGAAGATAAAATCTTTTTTCTTTGAAGAAGAAAGATCTAGCTGACTGAAATAAGTTCATTAGATGAAAACCAACAAAAATTGACAAGAAACACGAAAAGTTCTTGTATTTTAAGATAAAATCTTACTCTATTAAGGAAAAAACTTCCAGCTCGCTGAAATATGTTCATTTGCTGAAAACCATCAAAACCACGAAAAGTTCTTGTATTTGAAGTTAAAATCTTTTTGCTTTGAAGCAGAAAGATCTAGCTGACTGAAATAAGTTCATTAGATGAAAACCAACAAAAATTGACAAGAACCACGAAAAGTTCTTGTATTTTAAGATAAAATCTTACTCTATTAAGGAAAAAACTTCCAGCTCGCTGAAATATGTTCATTTGCTGAAAACCATCAAAACCACGAAAAGTTCTTGTATTTGAAGATAAAATCTTTTTGCTTTGACGAAGATAGATCTAGCTGACTGAAATAAGGTCATTAGATGAAAACCAACAAAAATTGACAAGAACCACGAAAAGTTCTTGTATTTTAAGATAAAATCTTACTCTATTAAGGAAAAAACTTCCAGCTCGCTGAAATATGTTCATTTGCTGAAAACCATCAAAACCACGAAAAGTTCTTGTATTTGAAGATAAAATCTTTTTGCTTTGACGAAGATAGATCTTGCTGACTGAAATAAGTTCATTAGATGAAAACCAACAAAAATTGACAAGAACCACGAAAAGTTCTTGTATTTTAAGATAAAATCTTACTCTATTCAGGAAAAAACTTCCAGCTCGCTGAAATATCTTCATTTGCTGAAAACCATCAAAACCACGAAAAGTTCTTGTATTTGAAGATAAAATCTTTTTGCTTTGAAGAAGAAAGATCTAGCTGACTGAAATAAGTTCATTAGATGAAAACCAACAAAATTTGACAAGAACCACGAAAACTTCTTGTATTTTAAGATAATATCTTACGCTATTAAAGAAAAAACTTCTGGCTCGCTGAAATATGTTCATTTGCTGAAAACCAACAAAACCACGAAAAGTTCTTGTATTTGAAGATAAACTCTTTTTGCTTTGAAGAAGAAAGATCCAGCTGACTGAAATAAGTTCATTAGATGAAAACCAACAAAAATTGACAAGAACCACGAAAAGTTCTTGTATTTTAAGATAAAATCTTACTCTATTAAGGAAAAAACTTCCAGCTCGCTGAAATATGTTCATTTGCTGAAAACCATCAAAACCACGAAAAGTTCTTGTATTTGAAGATAAAATCTTTTTGCTTTGAAGAAGAAAGATCTAGCTGACTGAAATAAGTTCATTAGATGAAAACCAACAAAAATTGACAAGAACCACGAAAAGTTCTTGTATTTTAAGATAAAATCTTACTCTATTCAGGAAAAAACTCCCAGCTCGCTGAAATATGTTCATTTGCTGAAAACCAACAAAACCACGAAAAGTTCTTGTATTTGAAGATAAAATCTTTTTTCTTTGAAGAAGAAAGATCTAGCTGACTGAAATAAGTTCATCAGATGAAAACCAACAAAAATTGACAAGAACCACGAAAAGTTCTTGTATTTTGAGATAAAATCTTACTCTATTGAGGAAAAAACTTCCAGCTCGCTGAAATATGTTCATTTGCTGAAAACCAACAAAACCACGAAAAGTTCTTGTGTTTGAAGATAAAATCTTTTTGCTTTGAAGAAGAAAGATCTAGCTGACTGAAATAAGTTCATTAGATGAAAACCAACAAAATTTGACAAGAACCACGAAAAGTTCTTGTATTTTAAGATAATATCTTACGCTATTAAAGAAAAAACTTCTGGCTCGCTGAAATATGTTCATTTGCTGAAAACCAACAAAACCACCAAAAGTTCTTGTATTTGAAGATAAAATCTTTTTGCTTTGAAGAAGAACGATCCAGCTGACTGAAATAAGTTCATGAGATGAAAACCAACAAAAATTGACAAGAACCACGAAAAGTTCTTGTATTTTAAGATAAAATCTTACTCTATTCATGAAAAAACTTCCAGCTCGCTGAAATATGTTCATTTGCTGAAAACCATCAAAACAACGAAAAGTTCTTGTATTTGAAGATAAAATCTTTTTGCTTTGAAGAAGAAAGATCTAGCTGACTGAAATAAGTTCATCAGATGAAAACCAACAAAAATTGACAAGAACCACGAAAAGTTCTTGTATTTTAAGATAAAATCTTACTCTATTCAGGAAAAAACTTCCAGCTCGCTGAAATATGTTCATTTGCTGAAAATCATCAAAACCACGAAAAGTTCTTGTATTTGAAGATAAAATCTTTTTTCTTTGAAGAAGAAAGATCTAGCTGACTGAAATAAGTTCATTAGATGAAAACCAACAAAAATTGACAAGAACCACGAAAAGTTCTTGTATTTTAAGGTAAAATCTTACTCTATTAAGGAAAAAACTTCCAGCTCGCTGAAATCTGTTCATTTGCTGAAAACCATCAAAACCACCAAAAGTTCTTGTATTTGAAGATAAAATCTTTTTGCTTTGAAGAAGAAAGATCAAGCTGACTGAAATAAGTTCATTAGATGAAAACCAACAAAAATTGACAAGAACCACGAAAAGTTCTTGTATTTTAAGATAATATCTTACGCTATTAAAGAAAAAACTTCTGGCTCGCTGAAATATGTTCATTTGCTGAAAACCAACAAAACCACCAAAAGTTCTTGTATTTGAAGATAAAATCTTTTTGCTTTGAAGAAGAACGATCCAGCTGACTGAAATAAGTTCATGAGATGAAAACCAACAAAAATTGACAAGAACCACGAAAAGTTCTTGTATTTTAAGATAAAATCTTACTCTATTCATGAAAAAACTTCCAGCTCGCTGAAATATGTTCATTTGCTGAAAACCATCAAAACAACGAAAAGTTCTTGTATTTGAAGATAAAATCTTTTTGCTTTGAAGAAGAAAGATCTAGCTGACTGAAATAAGTTCATCAGATGAAAACCAACAAAAATTGACAAGAACCACGAAAAGTTCTTGTATTTTAAGATAAAATCTTACTCTATTCAGGAAAAAACTTCCAGCTCGCTGAAATATGTTCATTTGCTGAAAACCATCAAAACCACGAAAAGTTCTTGTATTTGAAGTTAAAATCTTTTTGCTTTGAAGCAGAAAGATCTAGCTGACTGAAATAAGTTCATTAGATGAAAACCAACAAAAATTGACAAGAACCACGAAAAGTTCTTGTATTTTAAGATAAAATCTTACTCTATTAAGGAAAAAACTTCCAGCTGGCTGAAATATGTTCATTTGCTGAAAACCATCAAAACCACGAAAAGTTCTTGTATTTGAAGATAAAATCTTTTTGCTTTGAAGAAGAAAGATCTAGCTGACTGAAATAAGTTCATTAGATGAAAACCAACAAAAATTGACAAGAACCACGAAAAGTTCTTGTATTTTAAGATAAAATCTTACTCTATTAAGGAAAAAACTTCCAGCTCGCTGAAATCTGTTCATTTGCTGAAAACCATCAAAACCACCAAAAGTTCTTGTATTTGAAGATAAAATCTTTTTGCTTTGAAGAAGAAAGATCAAGCTGACTGAAATAAGTTCATTAGATGAAAACCAACAAAAATTGACAAGAACCACGAAAAGTTCTTGTATTTTAAGATAAAATCTTACTCTATTAAGGAAAAAACTTCCAGCTCGCTGAAATATGTTCATTTGCTGAAAACCATCAAAACCACGAAAAGTTCTTGTATTTGAAGATAAACTCTTTTTTCTTTGAAGAAGAAAGATCAAGCTGACTGAAATAAGTTCATTAGATGAAAACCAACAAAAATTGACAAGAAACACGAAAAGTTCTTGTATTTTAAGGTAAAATCTTACTCTATTAAGGAAAAAACTTCCAGCTCGCTGAAATCTGTACATTTGCTGAAAACCATCAAAACCACGAAAAGTTCTTGTATTTGAAGATAAAATCTTTTTGCTTTGAAGAAGAAAGATCCAGCTGACTGAAATAAGTTCATTAGATGAAAACCAACAAAAATTGACAAGAACCACGAAAAGTTCTTGTATTTTAAGATAAAATCTTACTCTATTCAGGAAAAAACTTCCAGCTCGCTAAAATATGTTCATTTGCTGAAAACCATCAAAACAACGAAAAGTTCTTGTATTTGAAGATAAAATCTTTTTGCTTTGAAGAAGAAAGATCTAGCTGACTGAAATAAGTTCATTAGATGAAAACCATCAAAAATTGACAAGAACCACGAAAAGTTCTTGTATTTTAAGATAAAATCTTACGCTATTCAGGAAAAAACTTCCAGCTCGCTGAAATATGTTCATTTGCTGAAAACCATCAAAACCACGAAAAGTTCTTGTATTTGAAGATAAAATCTTTTTGCTTTGAAGAAGAAAGATCTAGCTGACTGAAATAAGTTCATTAGATGAAAACCAACAAAAATTGACAAGAACCACGAAAAGTTCTTGTATTTTAAGATAAAATCTTACTCTATTAAGGAAAAAACTTCCAGCTCGCTGAAATATGTTCATTTGCTGAAAACCATCAAAACCACGAAAAGTTCTTGTATTTGAAGATAAAATCTTTTTGGTTTGACGAAGATAGATCTAGCTGACTGAAATAAGTTCATCAGATGAAAACCAACAAAAATTGACAAGAACCACGAAAAGTTCTTGTATTTTAAGATAAAATCGTAGGCTATTAAAGAAAAAACTTCCAGCTCGCTGAAATCTGTTCATTTGCTGAAAACCATCAAAACCACGAAAAGTTCTTGTATTTGAAGATAAAATCTTTTTGCTTTGAAGAAGAAAGATCGAGCTGACTGAAATAAGTTCATTAGATGAAAACCAACAAAAATTGACAAGAACCACGAAAAGTTCTTGTATTTTAAGATAAAATCTTACGCTATTAAAGAAAAAACTCCCAGCTCGCTGAAATATGTTCATTTGCTGAAAACCAACAAAACCACCAAAAGTTCTTGTATTTGAAGATAAAATCTTTTTTCTATGAAGAAGAAAGATCTAGCTGACTGAAATAAGTTCATTAGATGAAAACCAACAAAAATTGACAAGAACCACGAAAAGTTCTTGTATTTTAAGATAAAATCTTACTCTATTAAGGAAAAAACTTCCAGCTCGCTGAAATATGTTCATTTGCTGAAAACCAACAAAACCACGAAAAGTTCTTGTATTTGAAGATAAACTCTTTTTGCTTTGAAGAAGAAAGATCCAGCTGACTGAAATAAGTTCATTAGATGAAAACCAACAAAAATTGACAAGAACCACGAAAAGTTCTTGTATTTTAAGAGAAAATCTTACTCCATTCAGGAAAAAACTCCCAGCTCGCTGAAATATGTTCATTTGCTGAAAACCAACAAAACCACGAAAAGTTCTTGTATTTGAAGATAAAATCTTTTTGCTTTGAAGAAGAAAGATCTAGCTGACTGAAATAAGTTCATCAGATGAAAACCAACAAAAATTGACAAGAACCACGAAAAGTTCTTGTATTTTGAGATAAAATCTTACTCTATTAAGGAAAAAACTTCCAGCTCGCTGAAATATGTTCATTTGCTGAAAACCATCAAAACCACGAAAAGTTCTTGTATTTGAAGATAAAATCTTTTTGCTTTGAAGAAGAAATATCTAGCTGACTGAAATAAGTTCATTAGATGAAAACCAACAAAATTTGACAAGAACCACGAAAAGTTCTTGTATTTTAAGATAATATCTTACGCTATTAAAGAAAAAACTTCTGGCTCGCTGAAATATGTTCATTTGCTGAAAACCAACAAAACCACCAAAAGTTCTTGTATTTGAAGATAAAATCTTTTTGCTTTGAAGAAGAACGATCCAGCTGACTGAAATAAGTTCATTAGATGAAAACCAACAAAAATTGACAAGAACCACGAAAAGTTCTTGTATTTTAAGATAAAATCTTCCTCTATTAAGGAAAAAACTTCCAGCTCGCTGAAATATGTTCATTTGCTGAAAACCATCAAAACCACGAAAAGTTCTTGTATTTGAAGATAAAATCTTTTTGCTTTGAAGAAGAAAGATCCAGCTGACTGAAATAAGTTCTTTAGATGAAAACCAACAAATATTGACAAGAACCACGAAACGTTCTTGTATTTTGAGATAAAATCTTACTCTATTAAGGAAAAAACTTCCAGCTCGCTGAAATCTGTTCATTTGCTGAAAACCATCAAAACCACGAAAAGTTCTTGTATTTGAAGATAAAATCTTTTTGCTTTGAAGAAGAAAGATCTAGCTGACTGAAATAAGTTCATTTGATGAAAACCAACAAAAATTGACAAGAACCACGAAAAGTTCTTGTATTTTAAGATAAAATCTTAGGCAATTAAAGAAAACACTTCCAGCTCGCTGAAATCTGTTCATTTGCTGAAAACCATCAAAACCACCAAAAGTTCTTGTATTTGAAGATAAAATCTTTTTGCTTTGAAGAAGAAAGATCAAGCTGACTGAAATAAGTTCATTAGATGAAAACCAACAAAAATTGACAAGAACCACAAAAAGTTCTTGTATTTTAAGATAATATCTTACGCTATTAAAGAAAAAACTTCTGGCTCGCTGAAATATGTTCATTTGCTGAAAACCAACAAAACCACCAAAAGTTCTTGTATTTGAAGATAAAATCTTTTTGCTTTGAAGAAGAACGATCCAGCTGACTGAAATAAGTTCATGAGATGAAAACCAACAAAAATTGACAAGAACCACGAAAAGTTCTTGTATTTTAAGATAAAATCTTACTCTATTCATGAAAAAACTTCCAGCTCGCTGAAATATGTTCATTTGCTGAAAACCATCAAAACAACGAAAAGTTCTTGTATTTGAAGATAAAATCTTTTTGCTTTGAAGAAGAAAGATCTAGCTGACTGAAATAAGTTCATCAGATGAAAACCAACAAAAATTGACAAGAACCACGAAAAGTTCTTGTATTTTAAGATAAAATCTTACTCTATTCAGGAAAAAACTTCCAGCTCGCTGAAATATGTTCATTTGCTGAAAACCATCAAAACCACGAAAAGTTCTTGTATTTGAAGTTAAAATCTTTTTGCTTTGAAGCAGAAAGATCTAGCTGACTGAAATAAGTTCATTAGATGAAAACCAACAAAAATTGACAAGAACCACGAAAAGTTCTTGTATTTTAAGATAAAATCTTACTCTATTAAGGAAAAAACTTCCAGCTGGCTGAAATATGTTCATTTGCTGAAAACCATCAAAACCACGAAAAGTTCTTGTATTTGAAGATAAAATCTTTTTGCTTTGAAGAAGAAAGATCTAGCTGACTGAAATAAGTTCATTAGATGAAAACCAACAAAAATTGACAAGAACCACGAAAAGTTCTTGTATTTTAAGATAAAATCTTACTCTATTAAGGAAAAAACTTCCAGCTCGCTGAAATCTGTTCATTTGCTGAAAACCATCAAAACCACCAAAAGTTCTTGTATTTGAAGATAAAATCTTTTTGCTTTGAAGAAGAAAGATCAAGCTGACTGAAATAAGTTCATTAGATGAAAACCAACAAAAATTGACAAGAACCACGAAAAGTTCTTGTATTTTAAGATAAAATCTTACTCTATTAAGGAAAAAACTTCCAGCTCGCTGAAATATGTTCATTTGCTGAAAACCATCAAAACCACGAAAAGTTCTTGTATTTGAAGATAAACTCTTTTTTCTTTGAAGAAGAAAGATCAAGCTGACTGAAATAAGTTCATTAGATGAAAACCAACAAAAATTGACAAGAAACACGAAAAGTTCTTGTATTTTAAGGTAAAATCTTACTCTATTAAGGAAAAAACTTCCAGCTCGCTGAAATATGTTCATTTGCTGAAAACCAACAAAACCACCAAAAGTTCTTGTATTTGAAGATAAAATCTTTTTGCTTTGAAGAAGAACGATCCAGCTGACTGAAATAAGTTCATGAGATGAAAACCAACAAAAATTGACAAGAACCACGAAAAGTTCTTGTATTTTAAGATAAAATCTTACTCTATTCATGAAAAAACTTCCAGCTCGCTGAAATATGTTCATTTGCTGAAAACCATCAAAACAACGAAAAGTTCTTGTATTTGAAGATAAAATCTTTTTGCTTTGAAGAAGAAAGATCTAGCTGACTGAAATAAGTTCATCAGATGAAAACCAACAAAAATTGACAAGAACCACGAAAAGTTCTTGTATTTTAAGATAAAATCTTACTCTATTCAGGAAAAAACTTCCAGCTCGCTGAAATATGTTCATTTGCTGAAAACCATCAAAACCACGAAAAGTTCTTGTATTTGAAGTTAAAATCTTTTTGCTTTGAAGCAGAAAGATCTAGCTGACTGAAATAAGTTCATTAGATGAAAACCAACAAAAATTGACAAGAACCACGAAAAGTTCTTGTATTTTAAGATAAAATCTTACTCTATTAAGGAAAAAACTTCCAGCTGGCTGAAATATGTTCATTTGCTGAAAACCATCAAAACCACGAAAAGTTCTTGTATTTGAAGATAAAATCTTTTTGCTTTGAAGAAGAAAGATCTAGCTGACTGAAATAAGTTCATTAGATGAAAACCAACAAAAATTGACAAGAACCACGAAAAGTTCTTGTATTTTAAGATAAAATCTTACTCTATTAAGGAAAAAACTTCCAGCTCGCTGAAATCTGTTCATTTGCTGAAAACCATCAAAACCACCAAAAGTTCTTGTATTTGAAGATAAAATCTTTTTGCTTTGAAGAAGAAAGATCCAGCTGACTGAAATAAGTTCATTAGATGAAAACCAACAAAAATTGACAAGAACCACGAAAAGTTCTTGTATTTTAAGATAAAATCTTACTCTATTAAGGAAAAAACTTCCAGCTCGCTGAAATATGTTCATTTGCTGAAAACCATCAAAACCACGAAAAGTTCTTGTATTTGAAGATAAACTCTTTTTTCTTTGAAGAAGAAAGATCAAGCTGACTGAAATAAGTTCATTAGATGAAAACCAACAAAAATTGACAAGAAACACGAAAAGTTCTTGTATTTTAAGGTAAAATCTTACTCTATTAAGGAAAAAACTTCCAGCTCGCTGAAATCTGTACATTTGCTGAAAACCATCAAAACCACGAAAAGTTCTTGTATTTGAAGATAAAATCTTTTTGCTTTGAAGAAGAAAGATCCAGCTGACTGAAATAAGTTCATTAGATGAAAACCAACAAAAATTGACAAGAACCACGAAAAGTTCTTGTATTTTAAGATAAAATCTTACTCTATTCAGGAAAAAACTTCCAGCTCGCTAAAATATGTTCATTTGCTGAAAACCATCAAAACAACGAAAAGTTCTTGTATTTGAAGATAAAATCTTTTTGCTTTGAAGAAGAAAGATCTAGCTGACTGAAATAAGTTCATTAGATGAAAACCATCAAAAATTGACAAGAACCACGAAAAGTTCTTGTATTTTAAGATAAAATCTTACGCTATTCAGGAAAAAACTTCCAGCTCGCTGAAATATGTTCATTTGCTGAAAACCATCAAAACCACGAAAAGTTCTTGTATTTGAAGATAAAATCTTTTTGCTTTGAAGAAGAAAGATCTAGCTGACTGAAATAAGTTCATTAGATGAAAACCAACAAAAATTGACAAGAACCACGAAAAGTTCTTGTATTTTAAGATAAAATCTTACTCTATTAAGGAAAAAACTTCCAGCTCGCTGAAATATGTTCATTTGCTGAAAACCATCAAAACCACGAAAAGTTCTTGTATTTGAAGATAAAATCTTTTTGGTTTGACGAAGATAGATCTAGCTGACTGAAATAAGTTCATCAGATGAAAACCAACAAAAATTGACAAGAACCACGAAAAGTTCTTGTATTTTAAGATAAAATCGTAGGCTATTAAAGAAAAAACTTCCAGCTCGCTGAAATCTGTTCATTTGCTGAAAACCATCAAAACCACGAAAAGTTCTTGTATTTGAAGATAAAATCTTTTTGCTTTGAAGAAGAAAGATCGAGCTGACTGAAATAAGTTCATTAGATGAAAACCAACAAAAATTGACAAGAACCACGAAAAGTTCTTGTATTTTAAGATAAAATCTTACGCTATTAAAGAAAAAACTCCCAGCTCGCTGAAATATGTTCATTTGCTGAAAACCAACAAAACCACCAAAAGTTCTTGTATTTGAAGATAAAATCTTTTTTCTTTGAAGAAGAAAGATCTAGCTGACTGAAATAAGTTCATTAGATGAAAACCAACAAAAATTGACAAGAACCACGAAAAGTTCTTGTATTTTAAGATAAAATCTTACTCTATTAAGGAAAAAACTTCCAGCTCGCTGAAATATGTTCATTTGCTGAAAACCAACAAAACCACGAAAAGTTCTTGTATTTGAAGATAAACTCTTTTTGCTTTGAAGAAGAAAGATCCAGCTGACTGAAATAAGTTCATTAGATGAAAACCAACAAAAATTGACAAGAACCACGAAAAGTTCTTGTATTTTAAGAGAAAATCTTACTCCATTCAGGAAAAAACTCCCAGCTCGCTGAAATATGTTCATTTGCTGAAAACCAACAAAACCACGAAAAGTTCTTGTATTTGAAGATAAAATCTTTTTGCTTTGAAGAAGAAAGATCTAGCTGACTGAAATAAGTTCATCAGATGAAAACCAACAAAAATTGACAAGAACCACGAAAAGTTCTTGTATTTTGAGATAAAATCTTACTCTATTAAGGAAAAAACTTCCAGCTCGCTGAAATATGTTCATTTGCTGAAAACCATCAAAACCACGAAAAGTTCTTGTATTTGAAGATAAAATCTTTTTGCTTTGAAGAAGAAATATCTAGCTGACTGAAATAAGTTCATTAGATGAAAACCAACAAAATTTGACAAGAACCACGAAAAGTTCTTGTATTTTAAGATAATATCTTACGCTATTAAAGAAAAAACTTCTGGCTCGCTGAAATATGTTCATTTGCTGAAAACCAACAAAACCACCAAAAGTTCTTGTATTTGAAGATAAAATCTTTTTGCTTTGAAGAAGAACGATCCAGCTGACTGAAATAAGTTCATTAGATGAAAACCAACAAAAATTGACAAGAACCACGAAAAGTTCTTGTATTTTAAGATAAAATCTTCCTCTATTAAGGAAAAAACTTCCAGCTCGCTGAAATATGTTCATTTGCTGAAAACCATCAAAACCACGAAAAGTTCTTGTATTTGAAGATAAAATCTTTTTGCTTTGAAGAAGAAAGATCCAGCTGACTGAAATAAGTTCTTTAGATGAAAACCAACAAATATTGACAAGAACCACGAAACGTTCTTGTATTTTGAGATAAAATCTTACTCTATTAAGGAAAAAACTTCCAGCTCGCTGAAATCTGTTCATTTGCTGAAAACCATCAAAACCACGAAAAGTTCTTGTATTTGAAGATAAAATCTTTTTGCTTTGAAGAAGAAAGATCTAGCTGACTGAAATAAGTTCATTTGATGAAAACCAACAAAAATTGACAAGAACCACGAAAAGTTCTTGTATTTTAAGATAAAATCTTAGGCAATTAAAGAAAACACTTCCAGCTCGCTGAAATCTGTTCATTTGCTGAAAACCATCAAAACCACCAAAAGTTCTTGTATTTGAAGATAAAATCTTTTTGCTTTGAAGAAGAAAGATCAAGCTGACTGAAATAAGTTCATTAGATGAAAACCAACAAAAATTGACAAGAACCACAAAAAGTTCTTGTATTTTAAGATAATATCTTACGCTATTAAAGAAAAAACTTCTGGCTCGCTGAAATATGTTCATTTGCTGAAAACCAACAAAACCACCAAAAGTTCTTGTATTTGAAGATAAAATCTTTTTGCTTTGAAGAAGAACGATCCAGCTGACTGAAATAAGTTCATGAGATGAAAACCAACAAAAATTGACAAGAACCACGAAAAGTTCTTGTATTTTAAGATAAAATCTTACTCTATTCATGAAAAAACTTCCAGCTCGCTGAAATATGTTCATTTGCTGAAAACCATCAAAACAACGAAAAGTTCTTGTATTTGAAGATAAAATCTTTTTGCTTTGAAGAAGAAAGATCTAGCTGACTGAAATAAGTTCATCAGATGAAAACCAACAAAAATTGACAAGAACCACGAAAAGTTCTTGTATTTTAAGATAAAATCTTACTCTATTCAGGAAAAAACTTCCAGCTCGCTGAAATATGTTCATTTGCTGAAAACCATCAAAACCACGAAAAGTTCTTGTATTTGAAGTTAAAATCTTTTTGCTTTGAAGCAGAAAGATCTAGCTGACTGAAATAAGTTCATTAGATGAAAACCAACAAAAATTGACAAGAACCACGAAAAGTTCTTGTATTTTAAGATAAAATCTTACTCTATTAAGGAAAAAACTTCCAGCTGGCTGAAATATGTTCATTTGCTGAAAACCATCAAAACCACGAAAAGTTCTTGTATTTGAAGATAAAATCTTTTTGCTTTGAAGAAGAAAGATCTAGCTGACTGAAATAAGTTCATTAGATGAAAACCAACAAAAATTGACAAGAACCACGAAAAGTTCTTGTATTTTAAGATAAAATCTTACTCTATTAAGGAAAAAACTTCCAGCTCGCTGAAATCTGTTCATTTGCTGAAAACCATCAAAACCACCAAAAGTTCTTGTATTTGAAGATAAAATCTTTTTGCTTTGAAGAAGAAAGATCAAGCTGACTGAAATAAGTTCATTAGATGAAAACCAACAAAAATTGACAAGAACCACGAAAAGTTCTTGTATTTTAAGATAAAATCTTACTCTATTAAGGAAAAAACTTCCAGCTCGCTGAAATATGTTCATTTGCTGAAAACCATCAAAACCACGAAAAGTTCTTGTATTTGAAGATAAACTCTTTTTTCTTTGAAGAAGAAAGATCAAGCTGACTGAAATAAGTTCATTAGATGAAAACCAACAAAAATTGACAAGAAACACGAAAAGTTCTTGTATTTTAAGGTAAAATCTTACTCTATTAAGGAAAAAACTTCCAGCTCGCTGAAATCTGTACATTTGCTGAAAACCATCAAAACCACGAAAAGTTCTTGTATTTGAAGATAAAATCTTTTTGCTTTGAAGAAGAAAGATCCAGCTGACTGAAATAAGTTCATTAGATGAAAACCAACAAAAATTGACAAGAACCACGAAAAGTTCTTGTATTTTAAGATAAAATCTTACTCTATTCAGGAAAAAACTTCCAGCTCGCTGAAATATGTTCATTTGCTGAAAACCATCAAAACAACGAAAAGTTCTTGTATTTGAAGATAAAATCTTTTTGCTTTGAAGAAGAAAGATCTAGCTGACTGAAATAAGTTCATTAGATGAAAACCAACAAAAATTGACAAGAACCACGAAAAGTTCTTGTATTTTAAGATAAAATCTTACGCTATGAAAGAAAAAACTCCCAGCTCGCTGAAATATGTTCATTTGCTGAAAACCAACAAAACCACGAAAAGTTCTTGTATTTGAAGATAAAATCTTTTTTCTTTGAAGAAGAAAGATCTAGCTGACTGAAATAAGTTCATTAGATGAAAACCAACAAAAATTGACAAGAAACACGAAAAGTTCTTGTATTTTAAGATAAAATCTTACTCTATTCAGGAAAAAACTTCCAGCTCGCTGAAATATGTTCATTTGCTGAAAACCATCAAAACCACGAAAAGTTCTTGTATTTGAAGATAAAATCTTTTTGCTTTGAAGAAGAAAGATCTAGCTGACTGAAATAAGTTCATTAGATGAAAACCAACAAAAATTGACAAGAACCACGAAAAGTTCTTGTATTTTAAGATAAAATCTTACTCTATTAAGGAAAAAACTTCCAGCTCGCTGAAATATGTTCATTTGCTGAAAACCATCAAAACCACGAAAAGTTCTTGTATTTGAAGATAAAATCTTTTTGGTTTGACGAAGATAGATCTAGCTGACTGAAATAAGTTCATCAGATGAAAACCAACAAAAATTGACAAGAACCACGAAAAGTTCTTGTATTTTAAGATAAAATCGTAGGCTATTAAAGAAAAAACTTCCAGCTCGCTGAAATCTGTTCATTTGCTGAAAACCATCAAAACCACGAAAAGTTCTTGTATTTGAAGATAAAATCTTTTTGCTTTGAAGAAGAAAGATCGAGCTGACTGAAATAAGTTCATTAGATGAAAACCAACAAAAATTGACAAGAACCACGAAAAGTTCTTGTATTTTAAGATAAAATCTTACGCTATTAAAGAAAAAACTCCCAGCTCGCTGAAATATGTTCATTTGCTGAAAACCAACAAAACCACCAAAAGTTCTTGTATTTGAAGATAAAATCTTTTTTCTTTGAAGAAGAAAGATCTAGCTGACTGAAATAAGTTCATTAGATGAAAACCAACAAAAATTGACAAGAACCACGAAAAGTTCTTGTATTTTAAGATAAAATCTTACTCTATTAAGGAAAAAACTTCCAGCTCGCTGAAATATGTTCATTTGCTGAAAACCAACAAAACCACGAAAAGTTCTTGTATTTGAAGATAAACTCTTTTTGCTTTGAAGAAGAAAGATCCAGCTGACTGAAATAAGTTCATTAGATGAAAACCAACAAAAATTGACAAGAACCACGAAAAGTTCTTGTATTTTAAGAGAAAATCTTACTCCATTCAGGAAAAAACTCCCAGCTCGCTGAAATATGTTCATTTGCTGAAAACCAACAAAACCACGAAAAGTTCTTGTATTTGAAGATAAAATCTTTTTGCTTTGAAGAAGAAAGATCTAGCTGACTGAAATAAGTTCATCAGATGAAAACCAACAAAAATTGACAAGAACCACGAAAAGTTCTTGTATTTTGAGATAAAATCTTACTCTATTAAGGAAAAAACTTCCAGCTCGCTGAAATATGTTCATTTGCTGAAAACCATCAAAACCACGAAAAGTTCTTGTATTTGAAGATAAAATCTTTTTGCTTTGAAGAAGAAATATCTAGCTGACTGAAATAAGTTCATTAGATGAAAACCAACAAAATTTGACAAGAACCACGAAAAGTTCTTGTATTTTAAGATAATATCTTACGCTATTAAAGAAAAAACTTCTGGCTCGCTGAAATATGTTCATTTGCTGAAAACCAACAAAACCACCAAAAGTTCTTGTATTTGAAGATAAAATCTTTTTGCTTTGAAGAAGAACGATCCAGCTGACTGAAATAAGTTCATTAGATGAAAACCAACAAAAATTGACAAGAACCACGAAAAGTTCTTGTATTTTAAGATAAAATCTTCCTCTATTAAGGAAAAAACTTCCAGCTCGCTGAAATATGTTCATTTGCTGAAAACCATCAAAACCACGAAAAGTTCTTGTATTTGAAGATAAAATCTTTTTGCTTTGAAGAAGAAAGATCCAGCTGACTGAAATAAGTTCTTTAGATGAAAACCAACAAATATTGACAAGAACCACGAAACGTTCTTGTATTTTGAGATAAAATCTTACTCTATTAAGGAAAAAACTTCCAGCTCGCTGAAATCTGTTCATTTGCTGAAAACCATCAAAACCACGAAAAGTTCTTGTATTTGAAGATAAAATCTTTTTGCTTTGAAGAAGAAAGATCTAGCTGACTGAAATAAGTTCATTTGATGAAAACCAACAAAAATTGACAAGAACCACGAAAAGTTCTTGTATTTTAAGATAAAATCTTAGGCAATTAAAGAAAACACTTCCAGCTCGCTGAAATCTGTTCATTTGCTGAAAACCATCAAAACCACGAAAAGTTCTTGTATTTGAAGATAAAATCTTTTTGCTTTGAAGAAGAAAGATCTGGCTGACTGAAATAAGTTCATTGGATGAAAACCAACAAAAATTGACAAGAACCACGAAAAGTTCTTGTATTTTAAGATAAAATCTTACTCTATTCATGAAAAAACTTCCAGCTCGCTGAAATATGTTCATTTGCTGAAAACCATGAAAACAACGAAAAGCTCTTGTATTTGAAGATAAAATCTTTTTGCTTTGAAGAAGAAAGATCTAGCTGACTGAAATAAGTTCATTAGATGAAAACCAACAAAAATTGACAAGAACCACGAAAAGATCTTGTATTTTAAGATAAAATCTTACGCTATTAAAGAAAAAACTCCCAGCTCGCTGAAATATGTTCATTTGCTGAAAACCAACAAAACCACGAAAAGTTCTTGTATTTGAAGATAAAATCTTTTTTCTTTGAAGAAGAAAGATCTAGCTGACTGAAATAAGTTCATTAGATGAAAACCAACAAAAATTGACAAGAAACACGAAAAGTTCTTGTATTTTAAGATAAAATCTTACTCTATTAAGGAAAAAACTTCCAGCTCGCTGAAATATGTTCATTTGCTGAAAACCATCAAAACCACGAAAAGTTCTTGTATTTGAAGTTAAAATCTTTTTGCTTTGAAGCAGAAAGATCTAGCTGACTGAAATAAGTTCATTAGATGAAAACCAACAAAAATTGACAAGAACCACGAAAAGTTCTTGTATTTTAAGATAAAATCTTACTCTATTAAGGAAAAAACTTCCAGCTCGCTGAAATATGTTCATTTGCTGAAAACCATCAAAACCACGAAAAGTTCTTGTATTTGAAGATAAAATCTTTTTGCTTTGACGAAGATAGATCTAGCTGACTGAAATAAGGTCATTAGATGAAAACCAACAAAAATTGACAAGAACCACGAAAAGTTCTTGTATTTTAAGATAAAATCTTACTCTATTAAGGAAAAAACTTCCAGCTCGCTGAAATATGTTCATTTGCTGAAAACCATCAAAACCACGAAAAGTTCTTGTATTTGAAGATAAAATCTTTTTGCTTTGACGAAGACAGATCTAGCTGACTGAAATAAGTTCATTAGATGAAAACCAACAAAAATTGACAAGAACCACGAAAAGTTCTTGTATTTTAAGATAAAATCTTACTCTATTCAGGAAAAAACTTCCAGCTCGCTGAAATATGTTCATTTGCTGAAAACCATCAAAACCACGAAAAGTTCTTGTATTTGAAGATAAAATCTTTTTGCTTTGAAGAAGAAAGATCTAGCTGACTGAAATAAGTTCATTAGATGAAAACCAACAAAAATTGACAAGAACCACGAAAAGTTCTTGTATTTTAAGATAAAATCTTAGGCTATTAAAGAAAAAACTTCCAGCTCGCTGAAATCTGTTCATTTGCTGAAAACCATCAAAACCACGAAAAGTTCTTGTATTTGAAGATAAAATCTTTTTTCTTTAAAGAAGAAAGATCTAGCTGACTGAAATAAGTTCATTAGATGAAAACCAACAAAAATTGACAAGAACCACGAAAAGTTCTTGTATTTTAAGATAAAATCTTACTCTATTAAGGAAAAAACTTCCAGCTCGCTGAAATATGTTCATTTGCTGAAAACCATCAAAACCACGAAAAGTTCTTGTATTTGAAGATAAAATCGTTTTGCTTTGAAGAAGAAAGATCTAGCTGACTGAAATAAGTTCATTAGATGAAAACCAACAAAATTTGACAAGAACCACGAAAACTTCTTGTATTTTAAGATAATATCTTACGCTATTAAAGAAAAAACATCTGGCTCGCTGAAATATGTTCATTTGCTGAAAACCAACAAAACCACGAAAAGTTCTTGTATTTGAAGATAAACTCTTTTTGCTTTGAAGAAGAAAGATCTTGCTGACTGAAATAAGTTCATTAGATGAAAACCAACAAAAATTGACAAGAACCACGAAAAGATCTTGTATTTTAAGATAAAATCTTACGCTATTAAAGAAAAAACTCCCAGCTCGCTGAAATATGTTCATTTGCTGAAAACCAACAAAACCACGAAAAGTTCTTGTATTTGAAGATAAAATCTTTTTTCTTTGAAGAAGAAAGATCTAGCTGACTGAAATAAGTTCATTAGATGAAAACCAACAAAAATTGACAAGAAACACGAAAAGTTCTTGTATTTTAAGATAAAATCTTACTCTATTAAGGAAAAAACTTCCAGCTCGCTGAAATATGTTCATTTGCTGAAAACCATCAAAACCACGAAAAGTTCTTGTATTTGAAGTTAAAATCTTTTTGCTTTGAAGCAGAAAGATCTAGCTGACTGAAATAAGTTCATTAGATGAAAACCAACAAAAATTGACAAGAACCACGAAAAGTTCTTGTATTTTAAGATAAAATCTTACTCTATTCAGGAAAAAACTTCCAGCTCGCTGAAATATGTTCATTTGCTGAAAACCATCAAAACCACGAAAAGTTCTTGTATTTGAAGATAAAATCTTTTTGCTTTGACGAAGATAGATCTAGCTGACTGAAATAAGGTCATTAGATGAAAACCAACAAAAATTGACAAGAACCACGAAAAGTTCTTGTATTTTAAGATAAAATCTTACTCTATTAAGGAAAAAACTTCCAGCTCGCTGAAATATGTTCATTTGCTGAAAACCATCAAAACCACGAAAAGTTCTTGTATTTGAAGATAAAATCTTTTTGCTTTGACGAAGATAGATCTAGCTGACTGAAATAAGTTCATTAGATGAAAACCAACAAAAATTGACAAGAACCACGAAAAGTTCTTGTATTTTAAGATAAAATCTTACTCTATTCAGGAAAAAACTTCCAGCTCGCTGAAATATGTTCATTTGCTGAAAACCATCAAAACCACGAAAAGTTCTTGTATTTGAAGATAAAATCTTTTTGCTTTGAAGAAGAAAGATCTAGCTGACTGAAATAAGTTCATTAGATGAAAACCAACAAAAATTGACAAGAACCACGAAAAGTTCTTGTATTTTAAGATAAAATCTTAGGCTATTAAAGAAAAAACTTCCAGCTCGCTGAAATCTGTTCATTTGCTGAAAACCATCAAAACCACGAAAAGTTCTTGTATTTGAAGATAAAATCTTTTTTCTTTGAAGAAGAAAGATCTAGCTGACTGAAATAAGTTCATTAGATGAAAACCAACAAAAATTGACAAGAACCACGAAAAGTTCTTGTATTTTAAGATAAAATCTTACTCTATTAAGGAAAAAACTTCCAGCTCGCTGAAATATGTTCATTTGCTGAAAACCATCAAAACCACGAAAAGTTCTTGTATTTGAAGATAAAATCGTTTTGCTTTGAAGAAGAAAGATCTAGCTGACTGAAATAAGTTCATTAGATGAAAACCAACAAAATTTGACAAGAACCACGAAAACTTCTTGTATTTTAAGATAATATCTTACGCTATTAAAGAAAAAACTTCTGGCTCGCTGAAATATGTTCATTTGCTGAAAACCAACAAAACCACGAAAAGTTCTTGTATTTGAAGATAAACTCTTTTTGCTTTGAAGAAGAAGGATCCAGCTGACTGAAATACGTTCATTAGATGAAAACCAACAAAAATTGACAAGAACCACGAAAAGTTCTTGTATTTTAAGATAAAATCTTACTCTATTAAGGAAAAAACTTCCAGCTCGCTGAAATATGTTCATTTGCTGAAAACCATCAAAACCACCAAAAGTTCTTGTATTTGAAGATAAAATCTTTTTGCTTTGAAGAAGAAAGATCTAGCTGACTGAAATAAGTTCATTAGATGAAAACCAACAAAAATTGACAAGAACCACGAAAAGTTCTTGTATTTTAAGATAAAATCTTACTCTATTCAGGAAAAAACTCCCAGCTCGCTGAAATATGTTCATTTGCTGAAAACCAACAAAACCACGAAAAGTTCTTGTATTTGAAGATAAAATCTTTTTTCTTTGAAGAAGAAAGATCTAGCTGACTGAAATAAGTTCATCAGATGAAAACCAACAAAAATTGACAAGAACCACGAAAAGTTCTTGTATTTTGAGATAAAATCTTACTCTATTGAGGAAAAAACTTCCAGCTCTCTGAAATATGTTCATTTGCTGAAAACCATCAAAACCACGAAAAGTTCTTGTATTTGAAGATAAAATCTTTTTGCTTTGAAGAAGAAAGATCTAGCTGACTGAAATAAGTTCATTAGATGAAAACCAACAAAATTTGACAAGAACCACGAAAAGTTCTTGTATTTTAAGATAATATCTTACGCTATTAAAGAAAAAACTTCTGGCTCGCTGAAATATGTTCATTTGCTGAAAACCAACAAAACCACGAAAAGTTCTTGTATTTGAAGTTAAAATCTTTTTGCTTTGAAGCAGAAAGATCCAGCTGACTGAAATAAGTTCATTAGATGAAAACCAACAAAAATTGACAAGAACCACGAAAAGTTCTTGTATTTTAAGATAAAATCTTACTCTATTAAGGAAAAAACTTCCAGCTCGCTGAAATATGTTCATTTGCTGAAAACCATCAAAACCACGAAAAGTTCTTGTATTTGAAGATAAAATCTTTTTGCTTTGAAGAAGAAAGATCTAGCTGACTGAAATAAGTTCATCAGATGAAAACCAACAAAAATTGACAAGAACCACGAAAAGTTCTTGTATTTTAAGATAAAATCTTACTCTATTAAGGAAAAAACTTCCAGCTCGCTGAAATCTGTTCATTTGCTGAAAACCATCAAAACCACCAAAAGTTCTTGTATTTGAAGATAAAATCTTTTTGCTTTGAAGAAGAAAGATCAAGCTGACTGAAATAAGTTCATTAGATGAAAACCAACAAAAATTGACAAGAACCACGAAAAGTTCTTGTATTTTAAGATAAAATCTTACTCTATTAAGGAAAAAACTTCCAGCTCGCTGAAATCTGTTCATTTGCTGAAAACCATCAAAACCACCAAAAGTTCTTGTATTTGAAGATAAAATCTTTTTGCTTTGAAGAAGAAAGATCAAGCTGACTGAAATAAGTTCATTAGATGAAAACCAACAAAAATTGACAAGAACCACGAAAAGTTCTTGTATTTTAAGATAAAATCTTACTCTATTAAGGAAAAAACTTCCAGCTCGCTGAAATATGTTCATTTGCTGAAAACCATCAAAACCACGAAAAGTTCTTGTATTTGAAGATAAAATCTTTTTGCTTTGAAGAAGAAAGATCTAGCTGACTGAAATAAGTTCATTAGATGAAAACCAACAAAATTTGACAAGAACCACGAAAACCTCTTGTATTTTAAGATAATATCTTACGCTATTAAAGAAAAAACTTCTGGCTCGCTGAAATATGTTCATTTGCTGAAAACCAAAAAAACCACGAAAAGTTCTTGTATTTGAAGATAAACTCTTTTTGCTTTGAAGAAGAAAGATCCAGCTGACTGAAATACGTTCATTAGATGAAAACCAACAAAAATTGACAAGAACCACGAAAAGTTCTTGTATTTTAAGATAAAATCTTACTCTATTAAGGAAAAAACTTCCAGCTCGCTGAAATATGTTCATTTGCTGAAAACCATCAAAACCACGAAAAGTTCTTGTATTTGAAGATAAAATCTTTTTGCTTTGAAGAAGAAAGATCGAGCTGACTGAAATAAGTTCATTAGATGAAAACCAACAAAAAATGACAAGAACCACGAAAAGTTCTTGTATTTTAAGATAAAATCTTACTCTTTTAAAGAAAAAACATCCAGCTCGCTGAAATATGTTCATTTGCTGAAAACCATCAAAACCACGAAAAGTTCTTGTATTTGAAGATAAAATCTTTTTGCTTTGAAGAAGAAAGATCTAGCTGACTGAAATAAGTTCATTAGATGAAAACCAACAAAAATTGACAAGAACCACGAAAAGTTCTTGTATTTTAAGATAGAATCTTACTCTAATAAGGAAATAACTTCCAGCTCGCTGAAATCTGTTCATTTGCTGAAAACCATCAAAACCACGAAAAGTTCTTGTATTTGAAGATAAAATCTTTTTGCTTTGAAGAAGAAAGATCTAGCTGACTGAAATAAGTTTATTAGATGAAAACCAACCAAAATTGACAAGAACCACGAAAAGTTCTTGTATTTTAAGATAAAATCTTACTCTATTCAGGAAAAAACTTCCAGCTCGCTGAAATATGTTCATTTGCTGAAAACCATCAAAACCACGAAAAGTTCTTGTATTTGAAGATAAAATCTTTTTGCTTTGAAGAAGAAAGATCTAGCTTACTGAAATAAGTTCATTAGATGAAAACCAACAAAAATTGACAAGAAACACGAAAAGTTCTTGTATTTTAAGATAAAATCTTACGCTATTAAAGAAAAAACTCCCAGCTCGCTGAAATATGTTCATTTGCTGAAAACCAACAAAACCACCAAAAGTTCTTGTATTTGAAGATAAAATCTTTTTGCTTTGAAGAAGAACGATCCAGCTGACTGAAATAAGTTCATGAGATGAAAACCAACAAAAATTGACAAGAACCACGAAAACCTCTTGTATTTTAAGATAATATCTTACGCTATTAAAGAAAAAACTTCTGGCTCGCTGAAATATGTTCATTTGCTGAAAACCAAAAAAACCACGAAAAGTTCTTGTATTTGAAGATAAACTCTTTTTGCTTTGAAGAAGAAAGATCCAGCTGACTGAAATACGTTCATTAGATGAAAACCAACAAAAATTGACAAGAACCACGAAAAGTTCTTGTATTTTAAGATAAAATCTTACTCTATTAAGGAAAAAACTTCCAGCTCGCTGAAATATGTTCATTTGCTGAAAACCATCAAAACCACGAAAAGTTCTTGTATTTGAAGATAAAATCTTTTTGCTTTGAAGAAGAAAGATCGAGCTGACTGAAATAAGTTCATTAGATGAAAACCAACAAAAAATGACAAGAACCACGAAAAGTTCTTGTATTTTAAGATAAAATCTTACTCTATTAAAGAAAAAACATCCAGCTCGCTGAAATATGTTCATTTGCTGAAAACCATCAAAACCACGAAAAGTTCTTGTATTTGAAGATAAAATCTTTTTGCTTTGAAGAAGAAAGATCTAGCTGACTGAAATAAGTTCATTAGATGAAAACCAACAAAAATTGACAAGAACCACGAAAAGTTCTTGTATTTTAAGATAGAATCTTACTCTAATAAGGAAATAACTTCCAGCTCGCTGAAATCTGTTCATTTGCTGAAAACCATCAAAACCACGAAAAGTTCTTGTATTTGAAGATAAAATCTTTTTGCTTTGAAGAAGAAAGATCTAGCTGACTGAAATAAGTTCATTAGATGAAAACCAACCAAAATTGACAAGAACCACGAAAAGTTCTTGTATTTTAAGATAAAATCTTACTCTATTCAGGAAAAAACTTCCAGCTCGCTGAAATATGTTCATTTGCTGAAAACCATCAAAACCACGAAAAGTTCTTGTATTTGAAGATAAAATCTTTTTGCTTTGAAGAAGAAAGATCTAGCTTACTGAAATAAGTTCATTAGATGAAAACCAACAAAAATTGACAAGAAACACGAAAAGTTCTTGTATTTTAAGATAAAATCTTACGCTATTAAAGAAAAAACTCCCAGCTCGCTGAAATATGTTCATTTGCTGAAAACCAACAAAACCACCAAAAGTTCTTGTATTTGAAGATAAAATCTTTTTGCTTTGAAGAAGAACGATCCAGCTGACTGAAATAAGTTCATGAGATGAAAACCAACAAAAATTGACAAGAACCACGAAAAGTTCTTGTATTTTAAGATAAAATCTTCCTCTATTAAGGAAAAAACTTCCAGCTCGCTGAAATATGTTCATTTGCTGAAAACCATCAAAACCACGAAAAGTTCTTGTATTTGAAGATAAAATCTTTTTGCTTTGAAGAAGAAAGATCTAGCTGACTGAAATAAGTTCATGAGATGAAAACCAACAAAAATTGACAAGAACCACGAAAAGTTCTTGTATTTTAAGATAAAATCTTACTCTATTCATGAAAAAACTTCCAGCTCGCTGAAATATGTTCATTTGCTGAAAACCATCAAAACAACGAAAAGTTCTTGTATTTGAAGATAAAATCTTTTTGCTTTGAAGAAGAAAGACCTAGCTGACTGAAATAAGTTCATCAGATGAAAACCAACAAAAATTGACAAGAACCACGAAAAGTTGTTGTATTTTAAGATAAAATCTTACTCTATTCAGGAAAAAACTTCCAGCTCGCTGAAATATGTTCATTTGCTGAAAACCATCAAAACCACGAAAAG
This sequence comes from Heptranchias perlo, assembly GCF_035084215.1. Lineage (NCBI taxonomy): Eukaryota > Metazoa > Chordata > Chondrichthyes > Hexanchiformes > Hexanchidae > Heptranchias > Heptranchias perlo. Next base: position 1,472,152 of record NC_090366.1, on the reverse strand, counting down.
TTCTTGTATTTGAAGATAAAATCTTTTTGCTTTGAAGAAGAAAGATCTAGCTGACTGAAATAAGTTCATGAGAAGAAAACCAACAAAAATTGACAAGAACCACGAAAAGTTCTTGTATTTTAAGATAAAATCTTACTCTATTAAGGAAAAAACTTCCAGCTCGCTGAAATCTGTTCATTTGCTGAAAACCATCAAAACCACCAAAAGTTCTTGTATTTGAAGATAAAATCTTTTTGCTTTGAAGAAGAAAGATCAAGCTGACTGAAATAAGTTCATTAGATGAAAACCAACAAAAATTGACAAGAACCACGAAAAGTTCTTGTATTTTAAGATAAAATCTTAGGCTATTAAAGAAAAAACTTCCAGCTCGCTGAAATCTGTTCATTTGCTGAAAACCATCAAAACCACGAAAAGTTCTTGTATTTGAAGATAAAATCTTTTTTCTTTGAAGAAGAAAGATCTAGCTGACTGAAATAAGTTCATTAGATGAAAACCAACAAAAATTGACAAGAACCACGAAAAGTTCTTGTATTTTAAGATAAAATCTTACTCTATTAAGGAAAAAACTTCCAGCTCGCTGAAATATGTTCATTTGCTGAAAACCATCAAAACCACGAAAAGTTCTTGTATTTGAAGATAAAATCGTTTTGCTTTGAAGAAGAAAGATCTAGCTGACTGAAATAAGTTCATTAGATGAAAACCAACAAAATTTGACAAGAACCACGAAAACTTCTTGTATTTTAAGATAATATCTTACGCTATTAAAGAAAAAACTTCTGGCTCGCTGAAATATGTTCATTTGCTGAAAACCAACAAAACCACGAAAAGTTCTTGTATTTGAAGATAAACTCTTTTTGCTTTGAAGAAGAAGGATCCAGCTGACTGAAATACGTTCATTAGATGAAAACCAACAAAAATTGACAAGAACCACGAAAAGTTCTTGTATTTTAAGATAAAATCTTACTCTATTAAGGAAAAAACTTCCAGCTCGCTGAAATATGTTCATTTGCTGAAAACCATCAAAACCACCAAAAGTTCTTGTATTTGAAGATAAAATCTTTTTGCTTTGAAGAAGAAAGATCTAGCTGACTGAAATAAGTTCATTAGATGAAAACCAACAAAAATTGACAAGAACCACGAAAAGTTCTTGTATTTTAAGATAAAATCTTACTCTATTCAGGAAAAAACTCCCAGCTCGCTGAAATATGTTCATTTGCTGAAAACCAACAAAACCACGAAAAGTTCTTGTATTTGAAGATAAAATCTTTTTTCTTTGAAGAAGAAAGATCTAGCTGACTGAAATAAGTTCATCAGATGAAAACCAACAAAAATTGACAAGAACCACGAAAAGTTCTTGTATTTTGAGATAAAATCTTACTCTATTGAGGAAAAAACTTCCAGCTCTCTGAAATATGTTCATTTGCTGAAAACCATCAAAACCACGAAAAGTTCTTGTATTTGAAGATAAAATCTTTTTGCTTTGAAGAAGAAAGATCTAGCTGACTGAAATAAGTTCATTAGATGAAAACCAACAAAATTTGACAAGAACCACGAAAAGTTCTTGTATTTTAAGATAATATCTTACGCTATTAAAGAAAAAACTTCTGGCTCGCTGAAATATGTTCATTTGCTGAAAACCAACAAAACCACGAAAAGTTCTTGTATTTGAAGTTAAAATCTTTTTGCTTTGAAGCAGAAAGATCCAGCTGACTGAAATAAGTTCATTAGATGAAAACCAACAAAAATTGACAAGAACCACGAAAAGTTCTTGTATTTTAAGATAAAATCTTACTCTATTAAGGAAAAAACTTCCAGCTCGCTGAAATATGTTCATTTGCTGAAAACCATCAAAACCACGAAAAGTTCTTGTATTTGAAGATAAAATCTTTTTGCTTTGAAGAAGAAAGATCTAGCTGACTGAAATAAGTTCATCAGATGAAAACCAACAAAAATTGACAAGAACCACGAAAAGTTCTTGTATTTTAAGATAAAATCTTACTCTATTAAGGAAAAAACTTCCAGCTCGCTGAAATCTGTTCATTTGCTGAAAACCATCAAAACCACCAAAAGTTCTTGTATTTGAAGATAAAATCTTTTTGCTTTGAAGAAGAAAGATCAAGCTGACTGAAATAAGTTCATTAGATGAAAACCAACAAAAATTGACAAGAACCACGAAAAGTTCTTGTATTTTAAGATAAAATCTTACTCTATTAAGGAAAAAACTTCCAGCTCGCTGAAATATGTTCATTTGCTGAAAACCATCAAAACCACGAAAAGTTCTTGTATTTGAAGATAAAATCTTTTTTCTTTGAAGAAGAAAGATCAAGCTGACTGAAATAAGTTCATTAGATGAAAACCAACAAAAATTGACAAGAACCACGAAAAGTTCTTGTATTTTAAGATAAAATCTTACTCTATTAAGGAAAAAACTTCCAGCTCGCTGAAATATGTTCATTTGCTGAAAACCATCAAAACCACGAAAAGTTCTTGTATTTGAAGATAAAATCTTTTTGCTTTGAAGAAGAAAGATCTAGCTGACTGAAATAAGTTCATTAGATGAAAACCAACAAAATTTGACAAGAACCACGAAAACCTCTTGTATTTTAAGATAATATCTTACGCTATTAAAGAAAAAACTTCTGGCTCGCTGAAATATGTTCATTTGCTGAAAACCAAAAAAACCACGAAAAGTTCTTGTATTTGAAGATAAACTCTTTTTGCTTTGAAGAAGAAAGATCCAGCTGACTGAAATACGTTCATTAGATGAAAACCAACAAAAATTGACAAGAACCACGAAAAGTTCTTGTATTTTAAGATAAAATCTTACTCTATTAAGGAAAAAACTTCCAGCTCGCTGAAATATGTTCATTTGCTGAAAACCATCAAAACCACGAAAAGTTCTTGTATTTGAAGATAAAATCTTTTTGCTTTGAAGAAGAAAGATCGAGCTGACTGAAATAAGTTCATTAGATGAAAACCAACAAAAAATGACAAGAACCACGAAAAGTTCTTGTATTTTAAGATAAAATCTTACTCTATTAAAGAAAAAACATCCAGCTCGCTGAAATATGTTCATTTGCTGAAAACCATCAAAACCACGAAAAGTTCTTGTATTTGAAGATAAAATCATTTTGCTTTGAAGAAGAAAGATCTAGCTGACTGAAATAAGTTCATTAGATGAAAACCAACAAAAATTGACAAGAACCACGAAAAGTTCTTGTATTTTAAGATAGAATCTTACTCTAATAAGGAAATAACTTCCAGCTCGCTGAAATCTGTTCATTTGCTGAAAACCATCAAAACCACGAAAAGTTCTTGTATTTGAAGATAAAATCTTTTTGCTTTGAAGAAGAAAGATCTAGCTGACTGAAATAAGTTTATTAGATGAAAACCAACCAAAATTGACAAGAACCACGAAAAGTTCTTGTATTTTAAGATAAAATCTTACTCTATTCAGGAAAAAACTTCCAGCTCGCTGAAATATGTTCATTTGCTGAAAACCATCAAAACCACGAAAAGTTCTTGTATTTGAAGATAAAATCTTTTTGCTTTGAAGAAGAAAGATCTAGCTTACTGAAATAAGTTCATTAGATGAAAACCAACAAAAATTGACAAGAAACACGAAAAGTTCTTGTATTTTAAGATAAAATCTTACGCTATTAAAGAAAAAACTCCCAGCTCGCTGAAATATGTTCATTTGCTGAAAACCAACAAAACCACCAAAAGTTCTTGTATTTGAAGATAAAATCTTTTTGCTTTGAAGAAGAACGATCCAGCTGACTGAAATAAGTTCATGAGATGAAAACCAACAAAAATTGACAAGAACCACGAAAACCTCTTGTATTTTAAGATAATATCTTACGCTATTAAAGAAAAAACTTCTGGCTCGCTGAAATATGTTCATTTGCTGAAAACCAAAAAAACCACGAAAAGTTCTTGTATTTGAAGATAAACTCTTTTTGCTTTGAAGAAGAAAGATCCAGCTGACTGAAATACGTTCATTAGATGAAAACCAACAAAAATTGACAAGAACCACGAAAAGTTCTTGTATTTTAAGATAAAATCTTACTCTATTAAGGAAAAAACTTCCAGCTCGCTGAAATATGTTCATTTGCTGAAAACCATCAAAACCACGAAAAGTTCTTGTATTTGAAGATAAAATCTTTTTGCTTTGAAGAAGAAAGATCGAGCTGACTGAAATAAGTTCATTAGATGAAAACCAACAAAAAATGACAAGAACCACGAAAAGTTCTTGTATTTTAAGATAAAATCTTACTCTATTAAAGAAAAAACATCCAGCTCGCTGAAATATGTTCATTTGCTGAAAACCATCAAAACCACGAAAAGTTCTTGTATTTGAAGATAAAATCTTTTTGCTTTGAAGAAGAAAGATCTAGCTGACTGAAATAAGTTCATTAGATGAAAACCAACAAAAATTGACAAGAACCACGAAAAGTTCTTGTATTTTAAGATAGAATCTTACTCTAATAAGGAAATAACTTCCAGCTCGCTGAAATCTGTTCATTTGCTGAAAACCATCAAAACCACGAAAAGTTCTTGTATTTGAAGATAAAATCTTTTTGCTTTGAAGAAGAAAGATCTAGCTGACTGAAATAAGTTCATTAGATGAAAACCAACCAAAATTGACAAGAACCACGAAAAGTTCTTGTATTTTAAGATAAAATCTTACTCTATTCAGGAAAAAACTTCCAGCTCGCTGAAATATGTTCATTTGCTGAAAACCATCAAAACCACGAAAAGTTCTTGTATTTGAAGATAAAATCTTTTTGCTTTGAAGAAGAAAGATCTAGCTTACTGAAATAAGTTCATTAGATGAAAACCAACAAAAATTGACAAGAAACACGAAAAGTTCTTGTATTTTAAGATAAAATCTTACGCTATTAAAGAAAAAACTCCCAGCTCGCTGAAATATGTTCATTTGCTGAAAACCAACAAAACCACCAAAAGTTCTTGTATTTGAAGATAAAATCTTTTTGCTTTGAAGAAGAACGATCCAGCTGACTGAAATAAGTTCATGAGATGAAAACCAACAAAAATTGACAAGAACCACGAAAAGTTCTTGTATTTTAAGATAAAATCTTCCTCTATTAAGGAAAAAACTTCCAGCTCGCTGAAATATGTTCATTTGCTGAAAACCATCAAAACCACGAAAAGTTCTTGTATTTGAAGATAAAATCTTTTTGCTTTGAAGAAGAAAGATCTAGCTGACTGAAATAAGTTCATGAGATGAAAACCAACAAAAATTGACAAGAACCACGAAAAGTTCTTGTATTTTAAGATAAAATCTTACTCTATTCATGAAAAAACTTCCAGCTCGCTGAAATATGTTCATTTGCTGAAAACCATCAAAACAACGAAAAGTTCTTGTATTTGAAGATAAAATCTTTTTGCTTTGAAGAAGAAAGATCTAGCTGACTGAAATAAGTTCATCAGATGAAAACCAACAAAAATTGACAAGAACCACGAAAAGTTGTTGTATTTTAAGATAAAATCTTACTCGATTCAGGAAAAAACTTCCAGCTCGCTGAAATATGTTCATTTGCTGAAAACCATCAAAACCACGAAAAGTTCTTGTATTTGAAGATAAAATCTTTTTGCTTTGAAGAAGAAAGATCTAGCTGACTGAAATAAGTTCATGAGATGAAAACCAACAAAAATTGACAAGAACCACGAAAAGTTCTTGTATTTTAAGATAAAATCTTACTCTATTAAGGAAAAAACTTCCAGCTCGCTGAAATCTGTTCATTTGCTGAAAACCATCAAAACCACCAAAAGTTCTTGTATTTGAAGATAAAATCTTTTTGCTTTGAAGAAGAAAGATCAAGCTGACTGAAATAAGTTCATTAGATGAAAACCAACAAAAATTGACAAGAACCACGAAAAGTTCTTGTATTTTAAGATAAAATCTTACTCTATTAAGGAAAAAACTTCCAGCTCGCTGAAATATGTTCATTTGCTGAAAACCATCAAAACCACGAAAAGTTCTTGTATTTGAAGATAAAATCTTTTTGCTTTGAAGAAGAAAGATCTAGCTGACTGAAATAAGTTCATTAGATGAAAACCAACAAAATTTGACAAGAACCACGAAAACTTCTTGTATTTTAAGATAATATCTTACGCTATTAAAGAAAAAACTTCTGGCTCGCTGAAATATGTTCATTTGCTGAAAACCAACAAAACCACGAAAAGTTCTTGTATTTGAAGATAAACTCTTTTTGCTTTGAAGAAGAAAGATCCAGCTGACTGAAATACGTTCATTAGATGAAAACCAACAAAAATTGACAAGAACCACGAAAAGTTCTTGTATTTTAAGATAAAATCTTACTCTATTAAGGAAAAAACTTCCAGCTCGCTGAAATATGTTCATTTGCTGAAAACCATCAAAACCACGAAAAGTTCTTGTATTTGAAGATAAAATCTTTTTGCTTTGAAGAAGAAAGATCTAGCTGACTGAAATAAGTTCATCAGATGAAAACCAACAAAAATTGACAAGAACCACGAAAAGTTCTTGTATTTTGAGATAAAATCTTACTCTATTAAGGAAAAAACTTCCAGCTCGCTGAAATATGTTCATTTGCTGAAAACCATCAAAACCACGAAAAGTTCTTGTATTTGAAGATAAAATCTTTTTGCTTTGAAGAAGAAAGATATAGCTGACTGAAATAAGTTCATTAGATGAAAACCAACAAAATTTGACAAGAACCACGAAAACTTCTTGTATTTTAAGATAATATCTTACGCTATTAAAGAAAAAACTTCTGGCTCGCTGAAATATGTTCATTTGCTGAAAACCAACAAAACCACCAAAAGTTCTTGTATTTGAAGATAAAATCTTTTTGCTTTGAAGAAGAACGATCCAGCTGACTGAAATAAGTTCATGAGATGAAAACCAACAAAAATTGACAAGAACCACGAAAAGTTCTTGTATTTTAAGATAATATCTTACGCTATTAAAGAAAAAACTTCTGGCTCGCTGAAATATGTTCATTTGCTGAAAACCAACAAAACCACGAAAAGTTCTTGTATTTGAAGATAAACTCTTTTTGCTTTGAAGAAGAAAGATCCAGCTGACTGAAATACGTTCATTAGATGAAAACCAACAAAAATTGACAAGAACCACGAAAAGTTCTTGTATTTTAAGATAAAATCTTACTCTATTAAGGAAAAAACTTCCAGCTCGCTGAAATATGTTCATTTGCTGAAAACCATCAAAACCACGAAAAGTTCTTGTATTTGAAGATAAAATCTTTTTGCTTTGAAGAAGAAAGATCTAGCTGACTGAAATAAGTTCATCAGATGAAAACCAACAAAAATTGACAAGAACCACGAAAAGTTCTTGTATTTTGAGATAAAATCTTACTCTATTAAGGAAAAAACTTCCAGCTCGCTGAAATATGTTCATTTGCTGAAAACCATCAAAACCACGAAAAGTTCTTGTATTTGAAGATAAAATCTTTTTGCTTTGAAGAAGAAAGATATAGCTGACTGAAATAAGTTCATTAGATGAAAACCAACAAAATTTGACAAGAACCACGAAAAGTTCTTGTATTTTAAGATAATATCTTACGCTATTAAAGAAAAAACTTCTGGCTCGCTGAAATATGTTCATTTGCTGAAAACCAACAAAACCACCAAAAGTTCTTGTATTTGAAGATAAAATCTTTTTGCTTTGAAGAAGAACGATCCAGCTGACTGAAATAAGTTCATGAGATGAAAACCAACAAAAATTGACAAGAACCACGAAAAGTTCTTGTATTTTAAGATAAAATCTTCCTCTATTAAGGAACAAACTTCCAGCTCGCTGAAATATGTTCATTTGCTGAAAACCATCAAAACCACGAAAAGTTCTTGTATTTGAAGATAAAATCTTTTTGCTTTGAAGAAGAAAGATCTAGCTGACTGAAATAAGTTCATGAGATGAAAACCAACAAAAATTGACAAGAACCACGAAAAGTTCTTGTATTTTAAGATAAAATCTTACTCTATTCATGAAAAAACTTCCAGCTCGCTGAAATATGTTCATTTGCTGAAAACCAACAAAACAACGAAAAGTTCTTGTATTTGAAGATAAAATCTTTATGCTTTGAAGAAGAAAGATCTAGCTGACTGAAATAAGTTCATCAGATTAAAACCAACAAAAATTGACAAGAACCACGAAAAGTTCTTGTATTTTAAGATAAAATCTTACTCTATTCAGGAAAAAACTTCCAGCTCGCTGAAATATGTTCATTTCCTGAAAACCTTCAAAACCACGAAAAGTTCTTGTATTTGAAGTTAAAATCTTTTTGCTTTGAAGCAGAAAGATCTAGCTGACTGAAATAAGTTCATTAGATGAAAACCAACAAAAATTGACAAGAACCACGAAAAGTTCTTGTATTTTAAGATAAAATCTTCCTCTATTAAGGAAAAAACTTCCAGCTCGCTGAAATATGTTCATTTGCTGAAAACCATCAAAACCACGAAAAGTTCTTGTATTTGAAGATAAAATCTTTTTGCTTTGAAGAAGAAAGATCGAGCTAACTGAAATAAGTTCATGAGATGAAAACCAACAAAAATTGACAAGAACCACGAAAAGTTCTTGTATTTTAAGATAAAATCTTACTCTATTCATGAAAAAACTTCCAGCTCGCTGAAATATGTTCATTTGCTGAAAACCATCAAAACAACGAAAAGTTCTTGTATTTGAAGATAAAATCTTTTTGCTTTGAAGAAGAAAGATCTAGCTGACTGAAATAAGTTCATCAGATGAAAACCAACAAAAATTAACAAGAACCACGAAAAGTTCTTGTATTTTAAGATAAAATCTTACTCTATTCAGGAAAAAACTTCCAGCTCGCTGAAATATGTTCATTTGCTGAAAACCATCAAAACCACGAAAAGTTCTTGTATTTGAAGATAAAATCTTTTTGCTTTGAAGAAGAAAGATCTAGCTGACTGAAATAAGTTCATGAGATGAAAACCAACAAAAATTGACAAGAACCACGAAAAGTTCTTGTATTTTAAGATAAAATCTTACTCTATTAAGGAAAAAACTTCCAGCTCGCTGAAATCTGTTCATTTGCTGAAAACCATCAAAACCACCAAAAGTTCTTGTATTTGAAGATAAAATCTTTTTGCTTTGAAGAAGAAAGATCAAGCTGACTGAAATAAGTTCATTAGATGAAAACCAACAAAAATTGACAAGAACCACGAAAAGTTCTTGTATTTTAAGATAAAATCTTACTCTATTAAGGAAAAAACTTCCAGCTCGCTGAAATATGTTCATTTGCTGAAAACCATCAAAACCACGAAAAGTTCTTGTATTTGAAGATAAAATCTTTTTGCTTTGAAGAAGAAAGATCTAGCTGACTGAAATAAGTTCATTAGATGAAAACCAACAAAAATTGACAAGAACCACTAAAAGATCTTGTATTTTAAGATAAAATCTTACGCTATTAAAGAAAAAACTCCCAGCTCGCTGAAATATGTTCATTTGCTGAAAACCAACAAAACCACGAAAAGTACTTGTATTTGAAGATAAAATCGTTTTGCTTTGAAGAAGAAAGATCTAGCTGACTGAAATAAGTTCATTAGATGAAAACCAACAAAATTTGACAAGAACCACGAAAACTTCGTGTATTTTAAGATAATATCTTACGCTATTAAAGAAAAAACTTCTGGCTCGCTGAAATATGTTCATTTGCTGAAAACCAACAAAACCACGAAAAGTTCTTGTATTTGAAGATAAACTCTTTTTGCTTTGAAGAAGAAAGATCCAGCTGACTGAAATACGTTCATTAGATGAAAACCAACAAAAATTGACAAGAACCACGAAAAGTTCTTGTATTTTAAGATAAAATCTTACTCTATTAAGGAAAAAACTTCCAGCTCGCTGAAATATGTTCATTTGCTGAAAACCATCAAAACCACGAAAAGTTCTTGTATTTGAAGATAAAATCTTTTTGCTTTGAAGAAGAAAGATCTAGCTGACTGAAATAAGTTCATTAGATGAAAACCAACAAAAATTGACAAGAACCACGAAAAGTTCTTGTATTTTAAGATAAAATCTTACTCTATTCAGGAAAAAACTCCCAGCTCGCTGAAATATGTTCATTTGCTGAAAACCAACAAAACCACGAAAAGTTCTTGTATTTGAAGATAAAATCTTTTTTCTTTGAAGAAGAAAGATCTAGCTGACTGAAATAAGTTCATCAGATGAAAACCAACAAAAATTGACAAGAACCACGAAAAGTTCTTGTATTTTGAGATAAAATCTTACTCTATTAAGGAAAAAACTTCCAGCTCGCTGAAATATGTTCATTTGCTGAAAACCATCAAAACCACGAAAAGTTCTTGTATTTGAAGATAAAATCTTTTTGCTTTGAAGAAGAAAGATCTAGCTGACTGAAATAAGTTCATTAGATGAAAACCAACAAAATTTGACAAGAACCACGAAAAGTTCTTGTATTTTAAGATAATATCTTACGCTATTAAAGAAAAAACTTCTGGCTCGCTGAAATATGTTCATTTGCTGAAAACCAACAAAACCACCAAAAGTTCTTGTATTTGAAGATAAAATCTTTTTGATTTGAAGAAGAACGATCCAGCTGACTGAAATAAGTTCATGAGATGAAAACCAACAAAAATTGACAAGAACCACGAAAAGTTCTTGTATTTTAAGATAAAATCTTCCTCTATTAAGGAAAAAACTTCCAGCTCGCTGAAATATGTTCATTTGCTGAAAACCATCAAAACCACGAAAAGTTCTTGTATTTGAAGATAAAATCTTTTTGCTTTGAAGAAGAAAGATCTAGCTGACTGAAATAAGTTCATGAGATGAAAACCAACAAAAATTGACAAGAACCACGAAAAGTTCTTGTATTTTAAGATAAAATCTTACTCTATTAAGGAAAAAACTTCCAGCTCGCTGAAATCTGTTCATTTGCTGAAAACCATCAAAACCACCAAAAGTTCTTGTATTTGAAGATAAAATCTTTTTGCTTTGAAGAAGAAAGATCCAGCTGACTGAAATAAGTTCATCAGATGAAAACCAACAAAAATTGACAAGAACCACGAAAAGTTCTTGTATTTTAAGATAAAATCTTACTCTATTCAGGAAAAAACTTCCAGCTCGCTGAAATATGTTCATTTGCTGAAAACCATCAAAACCACGAAAAGTTCTTGTATTTGAAGATAAAATCTTTTTGCTTTGAAGAAGAAAGATCTAGCTGACTGCAATAAGTTCATTAGATGAAAACCAACAAAAATTGACAAGAACCACGAAAAGTTCTTGTATTTTAAGATAAAATCTTACTCTATTAAGGAAAAAACTTCCAGCTCGCTGAAATCTGTTCATTTGCTGAAAACCATCAAAACCACCAAAAGTTCTTGTATTTGAAGATAAAATCTTTTTGCTTTGAAGAAGAAAGATCAAGCTGACTGAAATAAGTTCATTAGATGAAAACCAACAAAAATTGACAAGAACCACGAAAAGTTCTTGTATTTTAAGATAAAATCTTACTCTATTAAGGAAAAAACTTCCAGCTCGCTGAAATATGTTCATTTGCTGAAAACCATCAAAACCACGAAAAGTTCTTGTATTTGAAGATAAAATCTTTTTGCTTTGAAGAAGAAAGATCTAGCTGACTGAAATAAGTTCATTAGATGAAAACCAACAAAAATTGACAAGAACCACGAAAAGTTCTTGTATTTTAAGATAAAATCTTACTCTATTCAGGAAAAAACTCCCAGCTCGCTGAAATATGTTCATTTGCTGAAAACCAACAAAACCACGAAAAGTTCTTGTATTTGAAGATAAAATCTTTTTTCTTTGAAGAAGAAAGATCTAGCTGACTGAAATAAGTTCATCAGATGAAAACCAACAAAAATTGACAAGAACCACGAAAAGTTCTTGTATTTTGAGATAAAATCTTACTCTATTAAGGAAAAAACTTCCAGCTCGCTGAAATATGTTCATTTGCTGAAAACCATCAAAACCACGAAAAGTTCTTGTATTTGAAGATAAAATCTTTTTGCTTTGAAGAAGAAAGATCTAGCTGACTGAAATAAGTTCATTAGATGAAAACCAACAAAATTTGACAAGAACCACGAAAAGTTCTTGTATTTTAAGATAATATCTTACGCTATTAAAGAAAAAACTTCTGGCTCGCTGAAATATGTTCATTTGCTGAAAACCAACAAAACCACCAAAAGTTCTTGTATTTGAAGATAAAATCTTTTTGATTTGAAGAAGAACGATCCAGCTGACTGAAATAAGTTCATGAGATGAAAACCAACAAAAATTGACAAGAACCACGAAAAGTTCTTGTATTTTAAGATAAAATCTTCCTCTATTAAGGAAAAAACTTCCAGCTCGCTGAAATATGTTCATTTGCTGAAAACCATCAAAACCACGAAAAGTTCTTGTATTTGAAGATAAAATCTTTTTGCTTTGAAGAAGAAAGATCTAGCTGACTGAAATAAGTTCATGAGATGAAAACCAACAAAAATTGACAAGAACCACGAAAAGTTCTTGTATTTTAAGATAAAATCTTACTCTATTAAGGAAAAAACTTCCAGCTCGCTGAAATCTGTTCATTTGCTGAAAACCATCAAAACCACCAAAAGTTCTTGTATTTGAAGATAAAATCTTTTTGCTTTGAAGAAGAAAGATCCAGCTGACTGAAATAAGTTCATCAGATGAAAACCAACAAAAATTGACAAGAACCACGAAAAGTTCTTGTATTTTAAGATAAAATCTTACTCTATTCAGGAAAAAACTTCCAGCTCGCTGAAATATGTTCATTTGCTGAAAACCATCAAAACCACGAAAAGTTCTTGTATTTGAAGATAAAATCTTTTTGCTTTGAAGAAGAAAGATCGAGCTAACTGAAATAAGTTCATGAGATGAAAACCAACAAAAATTGACAAGAACCACGAAAAGTTCTTGTATTTTAAGATAAAATCTTACTCTATTCATGAAAAAACTTCCAGCTCGCTGAAATATGTTCATTTGCTGAAAACCATCAAAACAACGAAAAGTTCTTGTATTTGAAGATAAAATCTTTTTGCTTTGAAGAAGAAAGATCTAGCTGACTGAAATAAGTTCATCAGATGAAAACCAACAAAAATTGACAAGAACCACGAAAAGTTCTTGTATTTTAAGATAAAATCTTACTCTATTCAGGAAAAAACTTCCAGCTCGCTGAAATATGTTCATTTGCTGAAAACCATCAAAACCACGAAAAGTTCTTGTATTTGAAGATAAAATCTTTTTGCTTTGAAGAAGAAAGATCTAGCTGACTGAAATAAGTTCATGAGATGAAAACCAACAAAAATTGACAAGAACCACGAAAAGTTCTTGTATTTTAAGATAAAATCTTACTCTATTAAGGAAAAAACTTCCAGCTCGCTGAAATCTGTTCATTTGCTGAAAACCATCAAAACCACCAAAAGTTCTTGTATTTGAAGATAAAATCTTTTTGCTTTGAAGAAGAAAGATCAAGCTGACTGAAATAAGTTCATTAGATGAAAACCAACAAAAATTGACAAGAACCACGAAAAGTTCTTGTATTTTAAGATAATATCTTACGCTATTAAAGAAAAAACTTCTGGCTCGCTGAAATATGTTCATTTGCTGAAAACCAACAAAACCACGAAAAGTTCTTGTATTTGAAGATAAAATCTTTTTGCTTTGAAGAAGAAAGATCGAGCTAACTGAAATAAGTTCATGAGATGAAAACCAACAAAAATTGACAAGAACCACGAAAAGTTCTTGTATTTTAAGATAAAATCTTACTCTATTCATGAAAAAACTTCCAGCTCGCTGAAATATGTTCATTTGCTGAAAACCATCAAAACAACGAAAAGTTCTTGTATTTGAAGATAAAATCTTTTTGCTTTGAAGAAGAAAGATCTAGCTGACTGAAATAAGTTCATCAGATGAAAACCAACAAAAATTGACAAGAACCACGAAAAGTTCTTGTATTTTAAGATAAAATCTTACTCTATTCAGGAAAAAACTTCCAGCTCGCTGAAATATGTTCATTTGCTGAAAACCATCAAAACCACGAAAAGTTCTTGTATTTGAAGATAAAATCTTTTTGCTTTGAAGAAGAAAGATCTAGCTGACTGAAATAAGTTCATGAGATGAAAACCAACAAAAATTGACAAGAACCACGAAAAGTTCTTGTATTTTAAGATAAAATCTTACTCTATTAAGGAAAAAACTTCCAGCTCGCTGAAATCTGTTCATTTGCTGAAAACCATCAAAACCACCAAAAGTTCTTGTATTTGAAGATAAAATCTTTTTGCTTTGAAGAAGAAAGATCAAGCTGACTGAAATAAGTTCATTAGATGAAAACCAACAAAAATTGACAAGAACCACGAAAAGTTCTTGTATTTTAAGATAATATCTTACGCTATTAAAGAAAAAACTTCTGGCTCGCTGAAATATGTTCATTTGCTGAAAACCAACAAAACCACGAAAAGTTCTTGTATTTGAAGTTAAAATCTTTTTGCTTTGAAGCAGAAAGATCCAGCTGACTGAAATAAGTTCATTAGATGAAAACCAACAAAAATTGACAAGAACCACGAAAAGTTCTTGTATTTTAAGATAAAATCTTACTCTATTAAGGAAAAAACTTCCAGCTCGCTGAAATATGTTCATTTGCTGAAAACCATCAAAACCACGAAAAGTTCTTGTATTTGAAGATAAAATCTTTTTGCTTTGAAGAAGAAAGATCTAGCTGACTGAAATAAGTTCATCAGATGAAAACCAACAAAAATTGACAAGAACCACGAAAAGTTCTTGTATTTTAAGATAAAATCTTACTCTATTAAGGAAAAAACTTCCAGCTCGCTGAAATCTGTTCATTTGCTGAAAACCATCAAAACCACCAAAAGTTCTTGTATTTGAAGATAAAATCTTTTTGCTTTGAAGAAGAAAGATCAAGCTGACTGAAATAAGTTCATTAGATGAAAACCAACAAAAATTGACAAGAACCACGAAAAGTTCTTGTATTTTAAGATAAAATCTTACTCTATTAAGGAAAAAACTTCCAGCTCGCTGAAATATGTTCATTTGCTGAAAACCATCAAAACCACGAAAAGTTCTTGTATTTGAAGATAAAATCTTTTTTCTTTGAAGAAGAAAGATCAAGCTGACTGAAATAAGTTCATTAGATGAAAACCAACAAAAATTGACAAGAACCACGAAAAGTTCTTGTATTTTAAGATAAAATCTTACTCTATTAAGGAAAAAACTTCCAGCTCGCTGAAATATGTTCATTTGCTGAAAACCATCAAAACCACGAAAAGTTCTTGTATTTGAAGATAAAATCTTTTTGCTTTGAAGAAGAAAGATCTAGCTGACTGAAATAAGTTCATTAGATGAAAACCAACAAAATTTGACAAGAACCACGAAAACCTCTTGTATTTTAAGATAATATCTTACGCTATTAAAGAAAAAACTTCTGGCTCGCTGAAATATGTTCATTTGCTGAAAACCAAAAAAACCACGAAAAGTTCTTGTATTTGAAGATAAACTCTTTTTGCTTTGAAGAAGAAAGATCCAGCTGACTGAAATACGTTCATTAGATGAAAACCAACAAAAATTGACAAGAACCACGAAAAGTTCTTGTATTTTAAGATAAAATCTTACTCTATTAAGGAAAAAACTTCCAGCTCGCTGAAATATGTTCATTTGCTGAAAACCATCAAAACCACGAAAAGTTCTTGTATTTGAAGATAAAATCTTTTTGCTTTGAAGAAGAAAGATCGAGCTGACTGAAATAAGTTCATTAGATGAAAACCAACAAAAAATGACAAGAACCACGAAAAGTTCTTGTATTTTAAGATAAAATCTTACTCTATTAAAGAAAAAACATCCAGCTCGCTGAAATATGTTCATTTGCTGAAAACCATCAAAACCACGAAAAGTTCTTGTATTTGAAGATAAAATCTTTTTGCTTTGAAGAAGAAAGATATAGCTGACTGAAATAAGTTCATTAGATGAAAACCAACAAAATTTGACAAGAACCACGAAAAGTTCTTGTATTTTAAGATAATATCTTACGCTATTAAAGAAAAAACTTCTGGCTCGCTGAAATATGTTCATTTGCTGAAAACCAACAAAACCACCAAAAGTTCTTGTATTTGAAGATAAAATCTTTTTGCTTTGAAGAAGAACGATCCAGCTGACTGAAATAAGTTCATGAGATGAAAACCAACAAAAATTGACAAGAACCACGAAAAGTTCTTGTATTTTAAGATAAAATCTTCCTCTATTAAGGAACAAACTTCCAGCTCGCTGAAATATGTTCATTTGCTGAAAACCATCAAAACCACGAAAAGTTCTTGTATTTGAAGATAAAATCTTTTTGCTTTGAAGAAGAAAGATCTAGCTGACTGAAATAAGTTCATGAGATGAAAACCAACAAAAATTGACAAGAACCACGAAAAGTTCTTGTATTTTAAGATAAAATCTTACTCTATTCATGAAAAAACTTCCAGCTCGCTGAAATATGTTCATTTGCTGAAAACCAACAAAACAACGAAAAGTTCTTGTATTTGAAGATAAAATCTTTATGCTTTGAAGAAGAAAGATCTAGCTGACTGAAATAAGTTCATCAGATTAAAACCAACAAAAATTGACAAGAACCACGAAAAGTTCTTGTATTTGAAGATAAAATCTTTTTGCTTTGAAGAAGAAAGATATAGCTGACTGAAATAAGTTCATTAGATGAAAACCAACAAAATTTGACAAGAACCACGAAAACTTCTTGTATTTTAAGATAATATCTTACGCTATTAAAGAAAAAACTTCTGGCTCGCTGAAATATGTTCATTTGCTGAAAACCAACAAAACCACCAAAAGTTCTTGTATTTGAAGATAAAATCTTTTTGCTTTGAAGAAGAAAGATCCAGCTGACTGAAATAAGTTCATTAGATGAAAACCAACAAAAATTGACAAGAACCACGAAAAGTTCTTGTATTTTAAGATACAATCTTACTCTATTAAGGAAAAAACTTCCAGCTCGCTGAAATCTGTTCATTTGCTGAAAACCAACAAAACCACCAAAAGTTCTTGTATTTGAAGATAAAATCTTTTTGCTTTGAAGAAGAAAGATCCAGCTGACTGAAATAAGTTCACTAGATGAAAACCAACAAAAATTGACAAGAACCACGAAAAGTTCTTGTATTTTAAGATACAATCTTACTCTATCAAGGAAAAAACTTCCAGCTCGCTGAAATCTGTTCATTTGCTGAAAACCAACAAAACCACCAAAAGTTCTTGTATTTGAAGATAAAATCTTTTTGCTTTGAAGAAGAAAGATCGAGCTGACTGAAATAATTTCATTAGATGAAAACCAACAAAAATTGACAAGAACCACGAAAAGTTCTTGTATTTGAAGATAAAATCTTTTTGCTTTGAAGAAGAAAGATATAGCTGACTGAAATAAGTTCATTAGATGAAAACCAACAAAATTTGACAAGAACCACGAAAACTTCTTGTATTTTAAGATAATATCTTACGCTATTAAAGAAAAAACTTCTGGCTCGCTGAAATATGTTCATTTGCTGAAAACCAACAAAACCACCAAAAGTTCTTGTATTTGAAGATAAAATCTTTTTGCTTTGAAGAAGAAAGATCCAGCTGACTGAAATAAGTTCATTAGATGAAAACCAACAAAAATTGACAAGAACCACGAAAAGTTCTTGTATTTTAAGATACAATCTTACTCTATTAAGGAAAAAACTTCCAGCTCGCTGAAATCTGTTCATTTGCTGAAAACCAACAAAACCACCAAAAGTTCTTGTATTTGAAGATAAAATCTTTTTGCTTTGAAGAAGAAAGATCAAGCTGACTGAAATAAGTTCATTAGATGAAAACCAACAAAAATTGACAAGAACCACGAAAAGTTCTTGTATTTTAAGATAAAATCTTACTCTATTAAGGAAAAAACTTCCAGCTCGCTGAAATATGTTCATTTGCTGAAAACCATCAAAACCACGAAAAGTTCTTGTATTTGAAGATAAAATCTTTTTGCTTTGAAGAAGAAAGATCTAGCTGACTGAAATAAGTTCATTAGATGAAAACCAACAAAAATTGACAAGAACCACGAAAAGTTCTTGTATTTTAAGATAAAATCTTACTCTATTAAGGAAAAAACTTCCAGCTCGCTGAAATATGTTCATTTGCTGAAAACCATCAAAACCACGAAAAGTTCTTGTATTTGAAGATAAAATCTTTTTGCTTTGACGAAGATAGATCTAGCTGACTGAAATAAGTTCATCAGATGAAAACCAACAAAAATTGACAAGAACCACGAAAAGTTCTTGTATTTTAAGATAAAATCTTACGCTATTAAAGAAAAAACTCCCAGCTCGCTGAAATATGTTCATTTGCTGAAAACCAACAAAACCACGAAAAGTTCTTGTATTTGAAGATAAAATCTTTTTTCTTTGAAGAAGAAAGATCTAGCTGACTGAAATAAGTTCATCAGATGAAAACCAACAAAAATTGACAAGAACCACGAAAAGTTCTTGTATTTTGAGATAAAATCTTACTCTATTAAGGAAAAAACTTCCAGCTCGCTGAAATATGTTCATTTGCTGAAAACCATCAAAACCACGAAAAGTTCTTGTATTTGAAGATAAAATCTTTTTGCTTTGAAGAAGAAAGATCAAGCTGACTGAAATAAGTTCATTCGATGAAAACCAACAAAATTTGACAAGAACCACGAAAACTTCTTGTATTTTAAGATAATATCTTACGCTATTAAAGAAAAAACTTCTGGCTCGCTGAAATATGTTCATTTGCTGAAAACCAACAAAACCACCAAAAGTTCTTGTATTTGAAGATAAAATCTTTTTGCTTTGAAGAAGAAAGATCCAGCTGACTGAAATAAGTTCACTAGATGAAAACCAACAAAAATTGACAAGAACCACGAAAAGTTCTTGTATTTTAAGATACAATCTTACTCTATTAAGGAAAAAACTTCCAGCTCGCTGAAATCTGTTCATTTGCTGAAAACCAACAAAACCACCAAAAGTTCTTGTATTTGAAGATAAAATCTTTTTGCTTTGAAGAAGAAAGATCGAGCTGACTGAAATAATTTCATTAGATGAAAACCAACAAAAATTGACAAGAACCACGAAAAGTTCTTGTATTTGAAGATAAAATCTTTTTGCTTTGAAGAAGAAAGATATAGCTGACTGAAATAAGTTCATTAGATGAAAACCAACAAAATTTGACAAGAACCACGAAAACTTCTTGTATTTTAAGATAATATCTTACGCTATTAAAGAAAAAACTTCTGGCTCGCTGAAATATGTTCATTTGCTGAAAACCAACAAAACCACCAAAAGTTCTTGTATTTGAAGATAAAATCTTTTTGCTTTGAAGAAGAAAGATCCAGCTGACTGAAATAAGTTCATTAGATGAAAACCAACAAAAATTGACAAGAACCACGAAAAGTTCTTGTATTTTAAGATACAATCTTACTCTATTAAGGAAAAAACTTCCAGCTCGCTGAAATCTGTTCATTTGCTGAAAACCAACTAAACCACCAAAAGTTCTTGTATTTGAAGATAAAATCTTTTTGCTTTGAAGAAGAAAGATCGAGCTGACTGAAATAATTTCATTAGATGAAAACCAACAAAAATTGACAAGAACCACGAAAAGTTCTTGTATTTTAAGATAAAATCTTAGGCAATTAAAGAAAAAACTTCCAGCTCGCTGAAATCTGTTCATTTGCTGAAAACCATCAAAACCACGAAAAGTTCTTGTATTTGAAGATAAAATCTTTTTGCTTTGAAGAAGAAAGATCCAGCTGACTGAAATAAGTTCATTAGATGAAAACCAACAAAAATTGACAAGAACCACGAAAAGTTCTTGTATTTTAAGATAAAATCTTACTCTATTCAGGAAAAAACTTCCAGCTCGCTGAAATATGTTCATTTGCTGAAAACCATCAAAACAACGAAAAGTTCTTGTATTTGAAGATAAAATCTTTTTGCTTTGAAGAAGAAAGATCTAGCTGACTGAAATAAGTTCATTAGATGAAAACCAACAAAAATTGACAAGAACCACGAAAAGTTCTTGTATTTTAAGATAAAATCTTACGCTATGAAAGAAAAAACTCCCAGCTCGCTGAAATATGTTCATTTGCTGAAAACCAACAAAACCACGAAAAGTTCTTGTATTTGAAGATAAAATCTTTTTTCTTTGAAGAAGAAAGATCTAGCTGACTGAAATAAGTTCATTAGATGAAAACCAACAAAAATTGACAAGAAACACGAAAAGTTCTTGTATTTTAAGATAAAATCTTACTCTATTCAGGAAAAAACTTCCAGCTCGCTGAAATATGTTCATTTGCTGAAAACCATCAAAACAACGAAAAGTTCTTGTATTTGAAGATAAAATCTTTTTGCTTTGAAGAAGAAAGATCTAGCTGACTGAAATAAGTTCATTAGATGAAAACCAACAAAAATTGACAAGAACCACGAAAAGTTCTTGTATTTTAAGATAAAATCTTACGCTATGAAAGAAAAAACTCCCAGCTCGCTGAAATATGTTCATTTGCTGAAAACCAACAAAACCACGAAAAGTTCTTGTATTTGAAGATAAAATCTTTTTTCTTTGAAGAAGAAAGATCTAGCTGACTGAAATAAGTTCATTAGATGAAAACCAACAAAAATTGACAAGAAACACGAAAAGTTCTTGTATTTTAAGATAAAATCTTACTCTATTCAGGAAAAAACTTCCAGCTCGCTGAAATATGTTCATTTGCTGAAAACCATCAAAACCACGAAAAGTTCTTGTATTTGAAGATAAAATCTTTTTGCTTTGAAGAAGAAAGATCTAGCTGACTGAAATAAGTTCATTAGATGAAAACCAACAAAAATTGACAAGAACCACGAAAAGTTCTTGTATTTTAAGATAAAATCTTACTCTATTAAGGAAAAAAACTTCCAGCTCGCTGAAATATGTTCATTTGCTGAAAACCATCAAAACCACGAAAAGTTCTTGTATTTGAAGATAAAATCTTTTTGCTTTGACGAAGATAGATCTAGCTGACTGAAATAAGTTCATCAGATGAAAACCAACAAAAATTGACAAGAACCACGAAAAGTTCTTGTATTTTAAGATAAAATCTTACGCTATTAAAGAAAAAACTCCCAGCTCGCTGAAATATGTTCATTTGCTGAAAACCAACAAAACCACGAAAAGTTCTTGTATTTGAAGATAAAATCTTTTTTCTTTGAAGAAGAAAGATCTAGCTGACTGAAATAAGTTCATCAGATGAAAACCAACAAAAATTGACAAGAACCACGAAAAGTTCTTGTATTTTGAGATAAAATCTTACTCTATTAAGGAAAAAACTTCCAGCTCGCTGAAATATGTTCATTTGCTGAAAACCATCAAAACCACGAAAAGTTCTTGTATTTGAAGATAAAATCTTTTTGCTTTGAAGAAGAAAGATATAGCTGACTGAAATAAGTTCATTAGATGAAAACCAACAAAATTTGACAAGAACCACGAAAACTTCTTGTATTTTAAGATAATATCTTACGCTATTAAAGAAAAAACTTCTGGCTCGCTGAAATATGTTCATTTGCTGAAAACCAACAAAACCACCAAAAGTTCTTGTATTTGAAGATAAAATCTTTTTGCTTTGAAGAAGAAAGATCCAGCTGACTGAAATAAGTTCATTAGATGAAAACCAACAAAAATTGACAAGAACCACGAAAAGTTCTTGTATTTTAAGATACAATCTTACTCTATTAAGGAAAAAACTTCCAGCTCGCTGAAATCTGTTCATTTGCTGAAAACCAACAAAACCACCAAAAGTTCTTGTATTTGAAGATAAAATCTTTTTGCTTTGAAGAAGAAAGATCGAGCTGACTGAAATAATTTCATTAGATGAAAACCAACAAAAATTGACAAGAACCACGAAAAGTTCTTGTATTTTAAGATAAAATCTTAGGCAATTAAAGAAAAAACTTCCAGCTCGCTGAAATCTGTTCTTTTGCTGAAAACCATCAAAACCACGAAAAGTTCTTGTATTTGAAGATAAAATCTTTTTGCTTTGAAGAAGAAAGATCCAGCTGACTGAAATAAGTTCATTAGATGAAAACCAACAAAAATTGACAAGAACCACGAAAAGTTCTTGTATTTTAAGATAAAATCTTACTCTATTCAGGAAAAAACTTCCAGCTCGCTGAAATATGTTCATTTGCTGAAAACCATCAAAACAACGAAAAGTTCTTGTATTTGAAGATAAAATCTTTTTGCTTTGAAGAAGAAAGATCTAGCTGACTGAAATAAGTTCATTAGATGAAAACCAACAAAAATTGACAAGAACCACGAAAAGTTCTTGTATTTTAAGATAAAATCTTACGCTATGAAAGAAAAAACTCCCAGCTCGCTGAAATATGTTCATTTGCTGAAAACCAACAAAACCACGAAAAGTTCTTGTATTTGAAGATAAAATCTTTTTTCTTTGAAGAAGAAAGATCTAGCTGACTGAAATAAGTTCATTAGATGAAAACCAACAAAAATTGACAAGAAACACGAAAAGTTCTTGTATTTTAAGATAAAATCTTACTCTATTCAGGAAAAAACTTCCAGCTCGCTGAAATATGTTCATTTGCTGAAAACCATCAAAACCACGAAAAGTTCTTGTATTTGAAGATAAAATCTTTTTGCTTTGACGAAGATAGATCGAGCTGACTGAAATAAGTTCATCAGATGAAAACCAACAAAAATTGACAAGAACCACGAAAAGTTCTTGTATTTTAAGATAAAATCTTAGGCTATTAAAGAAAAAACTTCCAGCTCGCTGAAATCTGTTCATTTGCTGAAAACCATCAAAACCACGAAAAGTTCTTGCATTTGAAGATAAAATCTTTTTGCTTTGAAGAAGAAAGATCGAGCTGACTGAAATAAGTTCATTAGATGAAAACCAACAAAAATTGACAAGAACCACGAAAAGTTCTTGTATTTTAAGATAAAATCTTACGCTATTAAAGAAAAAACTCCCAGCTCGCTGAAATATGTTCATTTGCTGAAAACCAACAAAACCACCAAAAGTTCTTGTATTTGAAGATAAAATCTTTTTGCTTTGAAGAAGAAAGATCGAGCTGACTGAAATAATTTCATTAGATGAAAACCAACAAAAATTGACAAGAACCACGAAAAGTTCTTGTATTTGAAGATAAAATCTTTTTGCTTTGAAGAAGAAAGATATAGCTGACTGAAATAAGTTCATTAGATGAAAACCAACAAAATTTGACAAGAACCACGAAAACTTCTTGTATTTTAAGATAATATCTTACGCTATTAAAGAAAAAACTTCTGGCTCGCTGAAATATGTTCATTTGCTGAAAACCAACAAAACCACCAAAAGTTCTTGTATTTGAAGATAAAATCTTTTTGCTTTGAAGAAGAAAGATCCAGCTGACTGAAATAAGTTCATTAGATGAAAACCAACAAAAATTGACAAGAACCACGAAAAGTTCTTGTATTTTAAGATACAATCTTACTCTATTAAGGAAAAAACTTCCAGCTCGCTGAAATCTGTTCATTTGCTGAAAACCAACTAAACCACCAAAAGTTCTTGTATTTGAAGATAAAATCTTTTTGCTTTGAAGAAGAAAGATCGAGCTGACTGAAATAATTTCATTAGATGAAAACCAACAAAAATTGACAAGAACCACGAAAAGTTCTTGTATTTTAAGATAAAATCTTAGGCAATTAAAGAAAAAACTTCCAGCTCGCTGAAATCTGTTCATTTGCTGAAAACCATCAAAACCACGAAAAGTTCTTGTATTTGAAGATAAAATCTTTTTGCTTTGAAGAAGAAAGATCCAGCTGACTGAAATAAGTTCATTAGATGAAAACCAACAAAAATTGACAAGAACCACGAAAAGTTCTTGTATTTTAAGATAAAATCTTACTCTATTCAGGAAAAAACTTCCAGCTCGCTGAAATATGTTCATTTGCTGAAAACCATCAAAACAACGAAAAGTTCTTGTATTTGAAGATAAAATCTTTTTGCTTTGAAGAAGAAAGATCTAGCTGACTGAAATAAGTTCATTAGATGAAAACCAACAAAAATTGACAAGAACCACGAAAAGTTCTTGTATTTTAAGATAAAATCTTACGCTATGAAAGAAAAAACTCCCAGCTCGCTGAAATATGTTCATTTGCTGAAAACCAACAAAACCACGAAAAGTTCTTGTATTTGAAGATAAAATCTTTTTTCTTTGAAGAAGAAAGATCTAGCTGACTGAAATAAGTTCATTAGATGAAAACCAACAAAAATTGACAAGAAACACGAAAAGTTCTTGTATTTTAAGATAAAATCTTACTCTATTCAGGAAAAAACTT
Source organism: Heptranchias perlo (assembly GCF_035084215.1). NCBI lineage: Eukaryota > Metazoa > Chordata > Chondrichthyes > Hexanchiformes > Hexanchidae > Heptranchias > Heptranchias perlo. The sequence continues at coordinate 1,447,755 of NC_090366.1, read as the reverse complement.
CCAGCTCGCTGAAATATGTTCATTTGCTGAAAACCATCAAAACAACGAAAAGTTCTTGTATTTGAAGATAAAATCTTTTTGCTTTGAAGAAGAAAGATCTAGCTGACTGAAATAAGTTCATTAGATGAAAACCAACAAAAATTGACAAGAACCACGAAAAGTTCTTGTATTTTAAGATAAAATCTTACGCTATGAAAGAAAAAACTCCCAGCTCGCTGAAATATGTTCATTTGCTGAAAACCAACAAAACCACGAAAAGTTCTTGTATTTGAAGATAAAATCTTTTTTCTTTGAAGAAGAAAGATCTAGCTGACTGAAATAAGTTCATTAGATGAAAACCAACAAAAATTGACAAGAAACACGAAAAGTTCTTGTATTTTAAGATAAAATCTTACTCTATTCAGGAAAAAACTTCCAGCTCGCTGAAATATGTTCATTTGCTGAAAACCATCAAAACCACGAAAAGTTCTTGTATTTGAAGATAAAATCTTTTTGCTTTGAAGAAGAAAGATCTAGCTGACTGAAATAAGTTCATTAGATGAAAACCAACAAAAATTGACAAGAACCACGAAAAGTTCTTGTATTTTAAGATAAAATCTTACTCTATTAAGGAAAAAAACTTCCAGCTCGCTGAAATATGTTCATTTGCTGAAAACCATCAAAACCACGAAAAGTTCTTGTATTTGAAGATAAAATCTTTTTGCTTTGACGAAGATAGATCTAGCTGACTGAAATAAGTTCATCAGATGAAAACCAACAAAAATTGACAAGAACCACGAAAAGTTCTTGTATTTTAAGATAAAATCTTACGCTATTAAAGAAAAAACTCCCAGCTCGCTGAAATATGTTCATTTGCTGAAAACCAACAAAACCACGAAAAGTTCTTGTATTTGAAGATAAAATCTTTTTTCTTTGAAGAAGAAAGATCTAGCTGACTGAAATAAGTTCATCAGATGAAAACCAACAAAAATTGACAAGAACCACGAAAAGTTCTTGTATTTTGAGATAAAATCTTACTCTATTAAGGAAAAAACTTCCAGCTCGCTGAAATATGTTCATTTGCTGAAAACCATCAAAACCACGAAAAGTTCTTGTATTTGAAGATAAAATCTTTTTGCTTTGAAGAAGAAAGATATAGCTGACTGAAATAAGTTCATTAGATGAAAACCAACAAAATTTGACAAGAACCACGAAAACTTCTTGTATTTTAAGATAATATCTTACGCTATTAAAGAAAAAACTTCTGGCTCGCTGAAATATGTTCATTTGCTGAAAACCAACAAAACCACCAAAAGTTCTTGTATTTGAAGATAAACTCTTTTTGCTTTGAAGAAGAAAGATCCAGCTGACTGAAATAAGTTCATTAGATGAAAACCAACAAAAATTGACAAGAACCACGAAAAGTTCTTGTATTTTAAGATACAATCTTACTCTATTAAGGAAAAAACTTCCAGCTCGCTGAAATCTGTTCATTTGCTGAAAACCAACAAAACCACCAAAAGTTCTTGTATTTGAAGATAAAATCTTTTTGCTTTGAAGAAGAAAGATCGAGCTGACTGAAATAATTTCATTAGATGAAAACCAACAAAAATTGACAAGAACCACGAAAAGTTCTTGTATTTTAAGATAAAATCTTAGGCAATTAAAGAAAAAACTTCCAGCTCGCTGAAATCTGTTCTTTTGCTGAAAACCATCAAAACCACGAAAAGTTCTTGTATTTGAAGATAAAATCTTTTTGCTTTGAAGAAGAAAGATCCAGCTGACTGAAATAAGTTCATTAGATGAAAACCAACAAAAATTGACAAGAACCACGAAAAGTTCTTGTATTTTAAGATAAAATCTTACTCTATTCAGGAAAAAACTTCCAGCTCGCTGAAATATGTTCATTTGCTGAAAACCATCAAAACAACGAAAAGTTCTTGTATTTGAAGATAAAATCTTTTTGCTTTGAAGAAGAAAGATCTAGCTGACTGAAATAAGTTCATTAGATGAAAACCAACAAAAATTGACAAGAACCACGAAAAGTTCTTGTATTTTAAGATAAAATCTTACGCTATGAAAGAAAAAACTCCCAGCTCGCTGAAATATGTTCATTTGCTGAAAACCAACAAAACCACGAAAAGTTCTTGTATTTGAAGATAAAATCTTTTTTCTTTGAAGAAGAAAGATCTAGCTGACTGAAATAAGTTCATTAGATGAAAACCAACAAAAATTGACAAGAAACACGAAAAGTTCTTGTATTTTAAGATAAAATCTTACTCTATTCAGGAAAAAACTTCCAGCTCGCTGAAATATGTTCATTTGCTGAAAACCATCAAAACCACGAAAAGTTCTTGTATTTGAAGATAAAATCTTTTTGCTTTGAAGAAGAAAGATCCAGCTGACTGAAATAAGTTCATTAGATGAAAACCAACAAAAATTGACAAGAACCACGAAAAGTTCTTGTATTTTAAGATAAAATCTTACTCTATTAAGGAAAAAACTTCCAGCTCGCTGAAATATGTTCATTTGCTGAAAACCATCAAAACCACGAAAAGTTCTTGTATTTGAAGATAAAATCTTTTTGCTTTGACGAAGATAGATCGAGCTGACTGAAATAAGTTCATCAGATGAAAACCAACAAAAATTGACAAGAACCACGAAAAGTTCTTGTATTTTAAGATAAAATCTTAGGCTATTAAAGAAAAAACTTCCAGCTCGCTGAAATCTGTTCATTTGCTGAAAACCATCAAAACCACGAAAAGTTCTTGCATTTGAAGATAAAATCTTTTTGCTTTGAAGAAGAAAGATCGAGCTGACTGAAATAAGTTCATTAGATGAAAACCAACAAAAATTGACAAGAACCACGAAAAGTTCTTGTATTTTAAGATAAAATCTTACGCTATTAAAGAAAAAACTCCCAGCTCGCTGAAATATGTTCATTTGCTGAAAACCAACAAAACCACCAAAAGTTCTTGTATTTGAAGATAAAATCTTTTTTCTTTGAAGAAGAAAGATCTAGCTGACTGAAATAAGTTCATTAGATGAAAACCAACAAAAATTGACAAGAACCACGAAAAGTTCTTGTATTTTAAGATAAAATCTTACTCTATTAAGGAAAAAACTTCCAGCTCGCTGAAATATGTTCATTTGCTGAAAACCAACAAAACCACGAAAAGTTCTTGTATTTGAAGATAAAATCGTTTTGCTTTGAAGAAGAAAGATATAGCTGACTGAAATAAGTTCATTAGATGAAAACCAACAAAATTTGACAAGAACCACGAAAACTTCTTGTATTTTAAGATAATATCTTACGCTATTAAAGAAAAAACTTCTGGCTCGCTGAAATATGTTCATTTGCTGAAAACCAACAAAACCACGAAAAGTTCTTGTATTTGAAGAGAAACTCTTTTTGCTTTGAAGAAGAAAGATCCAGCTGACTGAAATACGTTCATTAGATGAAAACCAACAAAAATTGACAAGAACCACGAAAAGTTCTTGTATTTTAAGATAAAATCTTACTCTATTAAGGAAAAAACTTCCAGCTCGCTGAAATATGTTCATTTCCTGAAAACCATCAAAACCACGAAAAGTTCTTGTATTTGAAGATAAAATCTTTTTGCTTTGAAGAAGAAAGATCTAGCTGACTGAAATAAGTTCATTCGATGAAAACCAACAAAAATTGACAAGAACCACGAAAAGTTCTTGTATTTTAAGAGAAAATCTTACTCCATTCAGGAAAAAACTCCCAGCTCGCTGAAATATGTTCATTTGCTGAAAAACAACAAAACCACGAAAAGTTCTTGTATTTGAAGATAAAATCTTTTTTCTTTGAAGAAGAAAGATCTAGCTGACTGAAATAAGTTCATCAGATGAAAACCAACAAAAATTGACAAGAACCACGAAAAGTTCTTGTATTTTGAGATAAAATCTTACTCTATTAAGGAAAAAACTTCCAGCTCGCTGAAATATGTTCATTTGCTGAAAACCATCAAAACCACGAAAAGTTCTTGTATTTGAAGATAAAATCTTTTTGCTTTGAAGAAGAAAGATCTAGCTGACTGAAATAAGTTCATTAGATGAAAACCAACAAAATTTGACAAGAACCACGAAAATTTCTTGTATTTTAAGATAATATCTTACGCTATTAAAGAAAAAACTTCTGGCTCGCTGAAATATGTTCATTTGCTGAAAACCAACAAAACCACCAAAAGTTCTTGTATTTGAAGATAAAATCTTTTTGCTTTGAAGAAGAACGATCCAGCTGACTGAAATAAGTTCATTAGATGAAAACCAACAAAAATTGACAAGAACCACAAAAAGTTCTTGTATTTTAAGATAAAATCTTCCGCTATTAAGGAAAAAACTTCCAGCTCGCTGAAATATGTTCATTTGCTGAAAACCATCAAAACCACGAAAAGTTCTTGTATTTGAAGATAAAATCTTTTTGCTTTGAAGAAGAAAGATCCAGCTGACTGAAATAAGTTCTTTAGATGAAAACCAACAAATATTGACAAGAACCACGAAACGTTCTTGTATTTTGAGATAAAATCTTACTCTATTAAGGAAAAAACTTCCAGCTCGCTGAAATCTGTTCATTTGCTGAAAACCATCAAAACCACGAAAAGTTCTTGTATTTGAAGATAAAATCTTTTTGCTTTGAAGAAGAAAGATCTAGCTGACTGAAATAAGTTCATTTGATGAAAACCAACAAAAATTGACAAGAACCACGAAAAGTTCTTGTATTTTAAGATAAAATCTTACGCTATTAAAGAAAAAACTTCCAGCTCGCTGAAATCTGTTCATTTGCTGAAAACCATCAAAACCACGAAAAGTTCTTGTATTTGAAGATAAAATCTTTTTGCTTTGAAGAAGAAAGATCTAGCTGACTGAAATAAGTTCATTGGATGAAAACCAACAAAAATTGACAAGAACCACGAAAAGTTCTTGTATTTTAAGATAAAATCTTACTCTATTCATGAAAAAACTTCCAGCTCGCTGAAATATGTTCATTTGCTGAAAACCATCAAAACAACGAAAAGTTCTTGTATTTGAAGATAAAATCTTTTTGCTTTGAAGAAGAAAGATCTAGCTGACTGAAATAAGTTCATTAGATGAAAACCAACAAAAATTGACAAGAACCACGAAAAGATCTTGTATTTTAAGATAAAATCTTACGCTATTAAAGAAAAAACTCCCAGCTCGCTGAAATATGTTCATTTGCTGAAAACCAACAAAACCACGAAAAGTTCTTGTATTTGAAGATAAAATCTTTTTTCTTTGAAGAAGAAAGATCTAGCTGACTGAAATAAGTTCATTAGATGAAAACCAACAAAAATTGACAAGAAACACGAAAAGTTCTTGTATTTTAAGATAAAATCTTACTCTATTAAGGAAAAAACTTCCAGCTCGCTGAAATATGTTCATTTGCTGAAAACCATCAAAACCACGAAAAGTTCTTGTATTTGAAGTTAAAATCTTTTTGCTTTGAAGCAGAAAGATCTAGCTGACTGAAATAAGTTCATTAGATGAAAACCAACAAAAATTGACAAGAACCACGAAAAGTTCTTGTATTTTAAGATAAAATCTTACTCTATTAAGGAAAAAACTTCCAGCTCGCTGAAATATGTTCATTTGCTGAAAACCATCAAAACCACGAAAAGTTCTTGTATTTGAAGATAAAATCTTTTTGCTTTGACGAAGATAGATCTAGCTGACTGAAATAAGGTCATTAGATGAAAACCAACAAAAATTGACAAGAACCACGAAAAGTTCTTGTATTTTAAGATAAAATCTTACTCTATTAAGGAAAAAACTTCCAGCTCGCTGAAATATGTTCATTTGCTGAAAACCAACAAAACCACGAAAAGTTCTTGTATTTGAAGATAAACTCTTTTTGCTTTGAAGAAGAAAGATCCAGCTGACTGAAATAAGTTCATTAGATGAAAACCAACAAAAATTGACAAGAACCACGAAAAGTTCTTGTATTTTAAGATAAAATCTTACTCTATTAAGGAAAAAACTTCCAGCTCGCTGAAATATGTTCATTTGCTGAAAACCATCAAAACCACGAAAAGTTCTTGTATTTGAAGATAAAATCTTTTTGCTTTGAAGAAGAAAGATCTAGCTGACTGAAATAAGTTCATTAGATGAAAACCAACAAAAATTGACAAGAACCACGAAAAGTTCTTGTATTTTAAGATAAAATCTTACTCTATTCAGGAAAAAACTCCCAGCTCGCTGAAATATGTTCATTTGCTGAAAACCAACAAAACCACGAAAAGTTCTTGTATTTGAAGATAAAATCTTTTTTCTTTGAAGAAGAAAGATCTAGCTGACTGAAATAAGTTCATCAGATGAAAACCAACAAAAATTGACAAGAACCACGAAAAGTTCTTGTATTTTGAGATAAAATCTTACTCTATTGAGGAAAAAACTTCCAGCTCGCTGAAATATGTTCATTTGCTGAAAACCAACAAAACCACGAAAAGTTCTTGTGTTTGAAGATAAAATCTTTTTGCTTTGAAGAAGAAAGATCTAGCTGACTGAAATAAGTTCATTAGATGAAAACCAACAAAATTTGACAAGAACCACGAAAAGTTCTTGTATTTTAAGATAATATCTTACGCTATTAAAGAAAAAACTTCTGGCTCGCTGAAATATGTTCATTTGCTGAAAACCAACAAAACCACCAAAAGTTCTTGTATTTGAAGATAAAATCTTTTTGCTTTGAAGAAGAACGATCCAGCTGACTGAAATAAGTTCATGAGATGAAAACCAACAAAAATTGACAAGAACCACGAAAAGTTCTTGTATTTTAAGATAAAATCTTACTCTATTCATGAAAAAACTTCCAGCTCGCTGAAATATGTTCATTTGCTGAAAACCATCAAAACAACGAAAAGTTCTTGTATTTGAAGATAAAATCTTTTTGCTTTGAAGAAGAAAGATCTAGCTGACTGAAATAAGTTCATCAGATGAAAACCAACAAAAATTGACAAGAACCACGAAAAGTTCTTGTATTTTAAGATAAAATCTTACTCTATTCAGGAAAAAACTTCCAGCTCGCTGAAATATGTTCATTTGCTGAAAACCATCAAAACCACGAAAAGTTCTTGTATTTGAAGATAAAATCTTTTTGCTTTGAAGAAGAAAGATCTAGCTGACTGAAATAAGTTCATTAGATGAAAACCAACAAAAATTGACAAGAACCACGAAAAGTTCTTGTATTTTAAGGTAAAATCTTACTCTATTAAGGAAAAAACTTCCAGCTCGCTGAAATCTGTTCATTTGCTGAAAACCATCAAAACCACCAAAAGTTCTTGTATTTGAAGATAAAATCTTTTTGCTTTGAAGAAGAAAGATCAAGCTGACTGAAATAAGTTCATTAGATGAAAACCAACAAAAATTGACAAGAACCACGAAAAGTTCTTGTATTTTAAGATAATATCTTACGCTATTAAAGAAAAAACTTCTGGCTCGCTGAAATATGTTCATTTGCTGAAAACCAACAAAACCACCAAAAGTTCTTGTATTTGAAGATAAAATCTTTTTGCTTTGAAGAAGAACGATCCAGCTGACTGAAATAAGTTCATGAGATGAAAACCAACAAAAATTGACAAGAACCACGAAAAGTTCTTGTATTTTAAGATAAAATCTTACTCTATTCATGAAAAAACTTCCAGCTCGCTGAAATATGTTCATTTGCTGAAAACCATCAAAACAACGAAAAGTTCTTGTATTTGAAGATAAAATCTTTTTGCTTTGAAGAAGAAAGATCTAGCTGACTGAAATAAGTTCATCAGATGAAAACCAACAAAAATTGACAAGAACCACGAAAAGTTCTTGTATTTTAAGATAAAATCTTACTCTATTCAGGAAAAAACTTCCAGCTCGCTGAAATATGTTCATTTGCTGAAAACCATCAAAACCACGAAAAGTTCTTGTATTTGAAGTTAAAATCTTTTTGCTTTGAAGCAGAAAGATCTAGCTGACTGAAATAAGTTCATTAGATGAAAACCAACAAAAATTGACAAGAACCACGAAAAGTTCTTGTATTTTAAGATAAAATCTTACTCTATTAAGGAAAAAACTTCCAGCTGGCTGAAATATGTTCATTTGCTGAAAACCATCAAAACCACGAAAAGTTCTTGTATTTGAAGATAAAATCTTTTTGCTTTGAAGAAGAAAGATCTAGCTGACTGAAATAAGTTCATTAGATGAAAACCAACAAAAATTGACAAGAACCACGAAAAGTTCTTGTATTTTAAGATAAAATCTTACTCTATTAAGGAAAAAACTTCCAGCTCGCTGAAATCTGTTCATTTGCTGAAAACCATCAAAACCACCAAAAGTTCTTGTATTTGAAGATAAAATCTTTTTGCTTTGAAGAAGAAAGATCAAGCTGACTGAAATAAGTTCATTAGATGAAAACCAACAAAAATTGACAAGAACCACGAAAAGTTCTTGTATTTTAAGATAAAATCTTACTCTATTAAGGAAAAAACTTCCAGCTCGCTGAAATATGTTCATTTGCTGAAAACCATCAAAACCACGAAAAGTTCTTGTATTTGAAGATAAACTCTTTTTTCTTTGAAGAAGAAAGATCAAGCTGACTGAAATAAGTTCATTAGATGAAAACCAACAAAAATTGACAAGAAACACGAAAAGTTCTTGTATTTTAAGATAAAATCTTAGGCTATTAAAGAAAAAACTTCCAGCTCGCTGAAATCTGTTCATTTGCTGAAAACCATCAAAACCACGAAAAGTTCTTGTATTTGAAGATAAAATCTTTTTGCTTTGAAGAAGAAAGATCGAGCTGACTGAAATAAGTTCATTAGATGAAAACCAACAAAAATTGACAAGAACCACGAAAAGTTCTTGTATTTTAAGATAAAATCTTACGCTATTAAAGAAAAAACTCCCAGCTCGCTGAAATATGTTCATTTGCTGAAAACCAACAAAACCACCAAAAGTTCTTGTATTTGAAGATAAAATCTTTTTTCTTTGAAGAAGAAAGATCTAGCTGACTGAAATAAGTTCATTAGATGAAAACCAACAAAAATTGACAAGAACCACGAAAAGTTCTTGTATTTTAAGATAAAATCTTACTCTATTAAGGAAAAAACTTCCAGCTCGCTGAAATATGTTCATTTGCTGAAAACCAACAAAACCACGAAAAGTTCTTGTATTTGAAGATAAACTCTTTTTGCTTTGAAGAAGAAAGATCCAGCTGACTGAAATAAGTTCATTAGATGAAAACCAACAAAAATTGACAAGAACCACGAAAAGTTCTTGTATTTTAAGAGAAAATCTTACTCCATTCAGGAAAAAACTCCCAGCTCGCTGAAATATGTTCATTTGCTGAAAACCAACAAAACCACGAAAAGTTCTTGTATTTGAAGATAAAATCTTTTTGCTTTGAAGAAGAAAGATCTAGCTGACTGAAATAAGTTCATCAGATGAAAACCAACAAAAATTGACAAGAACCACGAAAAGTTCTTGTATTTTGAGATAAAATCTTACTCTATTAAGGAAAAAACTTCCAGCTCGCTGAAATATGTTCATTTGCTGAAAACCATCAAAACCACGAAAAGTTCTTGTATTTGAAGATAAAATCTTTTTGCTTTGAAGAAGAAATATCTAGCTGACTGAAATAAGTTCATTAGATGAAAACCAACAAAATTTGACAAGAACCACGAAAAGTTCTTGTATTTTAAGATAATATCTTACGCTATTAAAGAAAAAACTTCTGGCTCGCTGAAATATGTTCATTTGCTGAAAACCAACAAAACCACCAAAAGTTCTTGTATTTGAAGATAAAATCTTTTTGCTTTGAAGAAGAACGATCCAGCTGACTGAAATAAGTTCATTAGATGAAAACCAACAAAAATTGACAAGAACCACGAAAAGTTCTTGTATTTTAAGATAAAATCTTCCTCTATTAAGGAAAAAACTTCCAGCTCGCTGAAATATGTTCATTTGCTGAAAACCATCAAAACCACGAAAAGTTCTTGTATTTGAAGATAAAATCTTTTTGCTTTGAAGAAGAAAGATCCAGCTGACTGAAATAAGTTCTTTAGATGAAAACCAACAAATATTGACAAGAACCACGAAACGTTCTTGTATTTTGAGATAAAATCTTACTCTATTAAGGAAAAAACTTCCAGCTCGCTGAAATCTGTTCATTTGCTGAAAACCATCAAAACCACGAAAAGTTCTTGTATTTGAAGATAAAATCTTTTTGCTTTGAAGAAGAAAGATCTAGCTGACTGAAATAAGTTCATTTGATGAAAACCAACAAAAATTGACAAGAACCACGAAAAGTTCTTGTATTTTAAGATAAAATCTTAGGCAATTAAAGAAAACACTTCCAGCTCGCTGAAATCTGTTCATTTGCTGAAAACCATCAAAACCACGAAAAGTTCTTGTATTTGAAGATAAAATCTTTTTGCTTTGAAGAAGAAAGATCTAGCTGACTGAAATCAGTTCATTGGATGAAAACCAACAAAAATTGACAAGAACCACGAAAAGTTCTTGTATTTTAAGATAAAATCTTACTCTATTCATGAAAAAACTTCCAGCTCGCTGAAATATGTTCATTTGCTGAAAACCATGAAAACAACGAAAAGTTCTTGTATTTGAAGATAAAATCTTTTTGCTTTGAAGAAGAAAGATCTAGCTGACTGAAATAAGTTCATTAGATGAAAACCAACAAAAATTGACAAGAACCACGAAAAGATCTTGTATTTTAAGATAAAATCTTACGCTATTAAAGAAAAAACTCCCAGCTCGCTGAAATATGTTCATTTGCTGAAAACCAACAAAACCACGAAAAGTTCTTGTATTTGAAGATAAAATCTTTTTTCTTTGAAGAAGAAAGATCTAGCTGACTGAAATAAGTTCATTAGATGAAAACCAACAAAAATTGACAAGAAACACGAAAAGTTCTTGTATTTTAAGATAAAATCTTACTCTATTAAGGAAAAAACTTCCAGCTCGCTGAAATATGTTCATTTGCTGAAAACCATCAAAACCACGAAAAGTTCTTGTATTTGAAGTTAAAATCTTTTTGCTTTGAAGCAGAAAGATCTAGCTGACTGAAATAAGTTCATTAGATGAAAACCAACAAAAATTGACAAGAACCACGAAAAGTTCTTGTATTTTAAGATAAAATCTTACTCTATTAAGGAAAAAACTTCCAGCTCGCTGAAATATGTTCATTTGCTGAAAACCATCAAAACCACGAAAAGTTCTTGTATTTGAAGATAAAATCTTTTTGCTTTGACGAAGATAGATCTAGCTGACTGAAATAAGGTCATTAGATGAAAACCAACAAAAATTGACAAGAACCACGAAAAGTTCTTGTATTTTAAGATAAAATCTTACTCTATTAAGGAAAAAACTTCCAGCTCGCTGAAATATGTTCATTTGCTGAAAACCATCAAAACCACGAAAAGTTCTTGTATTTGAAGATAAAATCTTTTTGCTTTGACGAAGACAGATCTAGCTGACTGAAATAAGTTCATTAGATGAAAACCAACAAAAATTGACAAGAACCACGAAAAGTTCTTGTATTTTAAGATAAAATCTTACTCTATTCAGGAAAAAACTTCCAGCTCGCTGAAATATGTTCATTTGCTGAAAACCATCAAAACCACGAAAAGTTCTTGTATTTGAAGATAAAATCTTTTTGCTTTGAAGAAGAAAGATCTAGCTGACTGAAATAAGTTCATTAGATGAAAACCAACAAAAATTGACAAGAACCACGAAAAGTTCTTGTATTTTAAGATAAAATCTTAGGCTATTAAAGAAAAAACTTCCAGCTCGCTGAAATCTGTTCATTTGCTGAAAACCATCAAAACCACGAAAAGTTCTTGTATTTGAAGATAAAATCTTTTTTCTTTGAAGAAGAAAGATCTAGCTGACTGAAATAAGTTCATTAGATGAAAACCAACAAAAATTGACAAGAACCACGAAAAGTTCTTGTATTTTAAGATAAAATCTTACTCTATTAAGGAAAAAACTTCCAGCTCGCTGAAATATGTTCATTTGCTGAAAACCATCAAAACCACGAAAAGTTCTTGTATTTGAAGATAAAATCGTTTTGCTTTGAAGAAGAAAGATCTAGCTGACTGAAATAAGTTCATTAGATGAAAACCAACAAAATTTGACAAGAACCACGAAAACTTCTTGTATTTTAAGATAATATCTTACGCTATTAAAGAAAAAACATCTGGCTCGCTGAAATATGTTCATTTGCTGAAAACCAACAAAACCACGAAAAGTTCTTGTATTTGAAGATAAACTCTTTTTGCTTTGAAGAAGAAAGATCTAGCTGACTGAAATAAGTTCATTAGATGAAAACCAACAAAAATTGACAAGAACCACGAAAAGATCTTGTATTTTAAGATAAAATCTTACGCTATTAAAGAAAAAACTCCCAGCTCGCTGAAATATGTTCATTTGCTGAAAACCAACAAAACCACGAAAAGTTCTTGTATTTGAAGATAAAATCTTTTTTCTTTGAAGAAGAAAGATCTAGCTGACTGAAATAAGTTCATTAGATGAAAACCAACAAAAATTGACAAGAAACACGAAAAGTTCTTGTATTTTAAGATAAAATCTTACTCTATTAAGGAAAAAACTTCCAGCTCGCTGAAATATGTTCATTTGCTGAAAACCATCAAAACCACGAAAAGTTCTTGTATTTGAAGTTAAAATCTTTTTGCTTTGAAGCAGAAAGATCTAGCTGACTGAAATAAGTTCATTAGATGAAAACCAACAAAAATTGACAAGAACCACGAAAAGTTCTTGTATTTTAAGATAAAATCTTACTCTATTCAGGAAAAAACTTCCAGCTCGCTGAAATATGTTCATTTGCTGAAAACCATCAAAACCACGAAAAGTTCTTGTATTTGAAGATAAAATCTTTTTGCTTTGACGAAGATAGATCTAGCTGACTGAAATAAGGTCATTAGATGAAAACCAACAAAAATTGACAAGAACCACGAAAAGTTCTTGTATTTTAAGATAAAATCTTACTCTATTAAGGAAAAAACTTCCAGCTCGCTGAAATATGTTCATTTGCTGAAAACCATCAAAACCACGAAAAGTTCTTGTATTTGAAGATAAAATCTTTTTGCTTTGACGAAGATAGATCTAGCTGACTGAAATAAGTTCATTAGATGAAAACCAACAAAAATTGACAAGAACCACGAAAAGTTCTTGTATTTTAAGATAAAATCTTACTCTATTCAGGAAAAAACTTCCAGCTCGCTGAAATATGTTCATTTGCTGAAAACCATCAAAACCACGAAAAGTTCTTGTATTTGAAGATAAAATCTTTTTGCTTTGAAGAAGAAAGATCTAGCTGACTGAAATAAGTTCATTAGATGAAAACCAACAAAAATTGACAAGAACCACGAAAAGTTCTTGTATTTTAAGATAAAATCTTAGGCTATTAAAGAAAAAACTTCCAGCTCGCTGAAATCTGTTCATTTGCTGAAAACCATCAAAACCACGAAAAGTTCTTGTATTTGAAGATAAAATCTTTTTTCTTTGAAGAAGAAAGATCTAGCTGACTGAAATAAGTTCATTAGATGAAAACCAACAAAAATTGACAAGAACCACGAAAAGTTCTTGTATTTTAAGATAAAATCTTACTCTATTAAGGAAAAAACTTCCAGCTCGCTGAAATATGTTCATTTGCTGAAAACCATCAAAACCACGAAAAGTTCTTGTATTTGAAGATAAAATCGTTTTGCTTTGAAGAAGAAAGATCTAGCTGACTGAAATAAGTTCATTAGATGAAAACCAACAAAATTTGACAAGAACCACGAAAACTTCTTGTATTTTAAGATAATATCTTACGCTATTAAAGAAAAAACTTCTGGCTCGCTGAAATATGTTCATTTGCTGAAAACCAACAAAACCACGAAAAGTTCTTGTATTTGAAGATAAACTCTTTTTGCTTTGAAGAAGAAGGATCCAGCTGACTGAAATACGTTCATTAGATGAAAACCAACAAAAATTGACAAGAACCACGAAAAGTTCTTGTATTTTAAGATAAAATCTTACTCTATTAAGGAAAAAACTTCCAGCTCGCTGAAATATGTTCATTTGCTGAAAACCATCAAAACCACCAAAAGTTCTTGTATTTGAAGATAAAATCTTTTTGCTTTGAAGAAGAAAGATCTAGCTGACTGAAATAAGTTCATTAGATGAAAACCAACAAAAATTGACAAGAACCACGAAAAGTTCTTGTATTTTAAGATAAAATCTTACTCTATTCAGGAAAAAACTCCCAGCTCGCTGAAATATGTTCATTTGCTGAAAACCAACAAAACCACGAAAAGTTCTTGTATTTGAAGATAAAATCTTTTTTCTTTGAAGAAGAAAGATCTAGCTGACTGAAATAAGTTCATCAGATGAAAACCAACAAAAATTGACAAGAACCACGAAAAGTTCTTGTATTTTGAGATAAAATCTTACTCTATTGAGGAAAAAACTTCCAGCTCTCTGAAATATGTTCATTTGCTGAAAACCATCAAAACCACGAAAAGTTCTTGTATTTGAAGATAAAATCTTTTTGCTTTGAAGAAGAAAGATCTAGCTGACTGAAATAAGTTCATTAGATGAAAACCAACAAAATTTGACAAGAACCACGAAAAGTTCTTGTATTTTAAGATAATATCTTACGCTATTAAAGAAAAAACTTCTGGCTCGCTGAAATATGTTCATTTGCTGAAAACCAACAAAACCACGAAAAGTTCTTGTATTTGAAGTTAAAATCTTTTTGCTTTGAAGCAGAAAGATCCAGCTGACTGAAATAAGTTCATTAGATGAAAACCAACAAAAATTGACAAGAACCACGAAAAGTTCTTGTATTTTAAGATAAAATCTTACTCTATTAAGGAAAAAACTTCCAGCTCGCTGAAATATGTTCATTTGCTGAAAACCATCAAAACCACGAAAAGTTCTTGTATTTGAAGATAAAATCTTTTTGCTTTGAAGAAGAAAGATCTAGCTGACTGAAATAAGTTCATCAGATGAAAACCAACAAAAATTGACAAGAACCACGAAAAGTTCTTGTATTTTAAGATAAAATCTTACTCTATTAAGGAAAAAACTTCCAGCTCGCTGAAATCTGTTCATTTGCTGAAAACCATCAAAACCACCAAAAGTTCTTGTATTTGAAGATAAAATCTTTTTGCTTTGAAGAAGAAAGATCAAGCTGACTGAAATAAGTTCATTAGATGAAAACCAACAAAAATTGACAAGAACCACGAAAAGTTCTTGTATTTTAAGATAAAATCTTACTCTATTAAGGAAAAAACTTCCAGCTCGCTGAAATCTGTTCATTTGCTGAAAACCATCAAAACCACCAAAAGTTCTTGTATTTGAAGATAAAATCTTTTTGCTTTGAAGAAGAAAGATCAAGCTGACTGAAATAAGTTCATTAGATGAAAACCAACAAAAATTGACAAGAACCACGAAAAGTTCTTGTATTTTAAGATAAAATCTTACTCTATTAAGGAAAAAACTTCCAGCTCGCTGAAATATGTTCATTTGCTGAAAACCATCAAAACCACGAAAAGTTCTTGTATTTGAAGATAAAATCTTTTTGCTTTGAAGAAGAAAGATCTAGCTGACTGAAATAAGTTCATTAGATGAAAACCAACAAAATTTGACAAGAACCACGAAAACCTCTTGTATTTTAAGATAATATCTTACGCTATTAAAGAAAAAACTTCTGGCTCGCTGAAATATGTTCATTTGCTGAAAACCAAAAAAACCACGAAAAGTTCTTGTATTTGAAGATAAACTCTTTTTGCTTTGAAGAAGAAAGATCCAGCTGACTGAAATACGTTCATTAGATGAAAACCAACAAAAATTGACAAGAACCACGAAAAGTTCTTGTATTTTAAGATAAAATCTTACTCTATTAAGGAAAAAACTTCCAGCTCGCTGAAATATGTTCATTTGCTGAAAACCATCAAAACCACGAAAAGTTCTTGTATTTGAAGATAAAATCTTTTTGCTTTGAAGAAGAAAGATCGAGCTGACTGAAATAAGTTCATTAGATGAAAACCAACAAAAAATGACAAGAACCACGAAAAGTTCTTGTATTTTAAGATAAAATCTTACTCTATTAAAGAAAAAACATCCAGCTCGCTGAAATATGTTCATTTGCTGAAAACCATCAAAACCACGAAAAGTTCTTGTATTTGAAGATAAAATCTTTTTGCTTTGAAGAAGAAAGATCTAGCTGACTGAAATAAGTTCATTAGATGAAAACCAACAAAAATTGACAAGAACCACGAAAAGTTCTTGTATTTTAAGATAGAATCTTACTCTAATAAGGAAATAACTTCCAGCTCGCTGAAATCTGTTCATTTGCTGAAAACCATCAAAACCACGAAAAGTTCTTGTATTTGAAGATAAAATCTTTTTGCTTTGAAGAAGAAAGATCTAGCTGACTGAAATAAGTTTATTAGATGAAAACCAACCAAAATTGACAAGAACCACGAAAAGTTCTTGTATTTTAAGATAAAATCTTACTCTATTCAGGAAAAAACTTCCAGCTCGCTGAAATATGTTCATTTGCTGAAAACCATCAAAACCACGAAAAGTTCTTGTATTTGAAGATAAAATCTTTTTGCTTTGAAGAAGAAAGATCTAGCTTACTGAAATAAGTTCATTAGATGAAAACCAACAAAAATTGACAAGAAACACGAAAAGTTCTTGTATTTTAAGATAAAATCTTACGCTATTAAAGAAAAAACTCCCAGCTCGCTGAAATATGTTCATTTGCTGAAAACCAACAAAACCACCAAAAGTTCTTGTATTTGAAGATAAAATCTTTTTGCTTTGAAGAAGAACGATCCAGCTGACTGAAATAAGTTCATGAGATGAAAACCAACAAAAATTGACAAGAACCACGAAAACCTCTTGTATTTTAAGATAATATCTTACGCTATTAAAGAAAAAACTTCTGGCTCGCTGAAATATGTTCATTTGCTGAAAACCAAAAAAACCACGAAAAGTTCTTGTATTTGAAGATAAACTCTTTTTGCTTTGAAGAAGAAAGATCCAGCTGACTGAAATACGTTCATTAGATGAAAACCAACAAAAATTGACAAGAACCACGAAAAGTTCTTGTATTTTAAGATAAAATCTTACTCTATTAAGGAAAAAACTTCCAGCTCGCTGAAATATGTTCATTTGCTGAAAACCATCAAAACCACGAAAAGTTCTTGTATTTGAAGATAAAATCTTTTTGCTTTGAAGAAGAAAGATCGAGCTGACTGAAATAAGTTCATTAGATGAAAACCAACAAAAAATGACAAGAACCACGAAAAGTTCTTGTATTTTAAGATAAAATCTTACTCTATTAAAGAAAAAACATCCAGCTCGCTGAAATATGTTCATTTGCTGAAAACCATCAAAACCACGAAAAGTTCTTGTATTTGAAGATAAAATCTTTTTGCTTTGAAGAAGAAAGATCTAGCTGACTGAAATAAGTTCATTAGATGAAAACCAACAAAAATTGACAAGAACCACGAAAAATTCTTGTATTTTAAGATAGAATCTTACTCTAATAAGGAAATAACTTCCAGCTCGCTGAAATCTGTTCATTTGCTGAAAACCATCAAAACCACGAAAAGTTCTTGTATTTGAAGATAAAATCTTTTTGCTTTGAAGAAGAAAGATCTAGCTGACTGAAATAAGTTCATTAGATGAAAACCAACCAAAATTGACAAGAACCACGAAAAGTTCTTGTATTTTAAGATAAAATCTTACTCTATTCAGGAAAAAACTTCCAGCTCGCTGAAATATGTTCATTTGCTGAAAACCATCAAAACCACGAAAAGTTCTTGTATTTGAAGATAAAATCTTTTTGCTTTGAAGAAGAAAGATCTAGCTTACTGAAATAAGTTCATTAGATGAAAACCAACAAAAATTGACAAGAAACACGAAAAGTTCTTGTATTTTAAGATAAAATCTTACGCTATTAAAGAAAAAACTCCCAGCTCGCTGAAATATGTTCATTTGCTGAAAACCAACAAAACCACCAAAAGTTCTTGTATTTGAAGATAAAATCTTTTTGCTTTGAAGAAGAACGATCCAGCTGACTGAAATAAGTTCATGAGATGAAAACCAACAAAAATTGACAAGAACCACGAAAAGTTCTTGTATTTTAAGATAAAATCTTCCTCTATTAAGGAAAAAACTTCCAGCTCGCTGAAATATGTTCATTTGCTGAAAACCATCAAAACCACGAAAAGTTCTTGTATTTGAAGATAAAATCTTTTTGCTTTGAAGAAGAAAGATCTAGCTGACTGAAATAAGTTCATGAGATGAAAACCAACAAAAATTGACAAGAACCACGAAAAGTTCTTGTATTTTAAGATAAAATCTTACTCTATTCATGAAAAAACTTCCAGCTCGCTGAAATATGTTCATTTGCTGAAAACCATCAAAACAACGAAAAGTTCTTGTATTTGAAGATAAAATCTTTTTGCTTTGAAGAAGAAAGATCTAGCTGACTGAAATAAGTTCATCAGATGAAAACCAACAAAAATTGACAAGAACCACGAAAAGTTGTTGTATTTTAAGATAAAATCTTACTCTATTCAGGAAAAAACTTCCAGCTCGCTGAAATATGTTCATTTGCTGAAAACCATCAAAACCACGAAAAGTTCTTGTATTTGAAGATAAAATCTTTTTGCTTTGAAGAAGAAAGATCTAGCTGACTGAAATAAGTTCATGAGATGAAAACCAACAAAAATTGACAAGAACCACGAAAAGTTCTTGTATTTTAAGATAAAATCTTACTCTATTAAGGAAAAAACTTCCAGCTCGCTGAAATCTGTTCATTTGCTGAAAACCATCAAAACCACCAAAAGTTCTTGTATTTGAAGATAAAATCTTTTTGCTTTGAAGAAGAAAGATCAAGCTGACTGAAATAAGTTCATTAGATGAAAACCAACAAAAATTGACAAGAACCACGAAAAGTTCTTGTATTTTAAGATAAAATCTTAGGCTATTAAAGAAAAAACTTCCAGCTCGCTGAAATCTGTTCATTTGCTGAAAACCATCAAAACCACGAAAAGTTCTTGTATTTGAAGATAAAATCTTTTTTCTTTGAAGAAGAAAGATCTAGCTGACTGAAATAAGTTCATTAGATGAAAACCAACAAAAATTGACAAGAACCACGAAAAGTTCTTGTATTTTAAGATAAAATCTTACTCTATTAAGGAAAAAACTTCCAGCTCGCTGAAATATGTTCATTTGCTGAAAACCATCAAAACCACGAAAAGTTCTTGTATTTGAAGATAAAATCGTTTTGCTTTGAAGAAGAAAGATCTAGCTGACTGAAATAAGTTCATTAGATGAAAACCAACAAAATTTGACAAGAACCACGAAAACTTCTTGTATTTTAAGATAATATCTTACGCTATTAAAGAAAAAACTTCTGGCTCGCTGAAATATGTTCATTTGCTGAAAACCAACAAAACCACGAAAAGTTCTTGTATTTGAAGATAAACTCTTTTTGCTTTGAAGAAGAAGGATCCAGCTGACTGAAATACGTTCATTAGATGAAAACCAACAAAAATTGACAAGAACCACGAAAAGTTCTTGTATTTTAAGATAAAATCTTACTCTATTAAGGAAAAAACTTCCAGCTCGCTGAAATATGTTCATTTGCTGAAAACCATCAAAACCACCAAAAGTTCTTGTATTTGAAGATAAAATCTTTTTGCTTTGAAGAAGAAAGATCTAGCTGACTGAAATAAGTTCATTAGATGAAAACCAACAAAAATTGACAAGAACCACGAAAAGTTCTTGTATTTTAAGATAAAATCTTACTCTATTCAGGAAAAAACTCCCAGCTCGCTGAAATATGTTCATTTGCTGAAAACCAACAAAACCACGAAAAGTTCTTGTATTTGAAGATAAAATCTTTTTTCTTTGAAGAAGAAAGATCTAGCTGACTGAAATAAGTTCATCAGATGAAAACCAACAAAAATTGACAAGAACCACGAAAAGTTCTTGTATTTTGAGATAAAATCTTACTCTATTGAGGAAAAAACTTCCAGCTCTCTGAAATATGTTCATTTGCTGAAAACCATCAAAACCACGAAAAGTTCTTGTATTTGAAGATAAAATCTTTTTGCTTTGAAGAAGAAAGATCTAGCTGACTGAAATAAGTTCATTAGATGAAAACCAACAAAATTTGACAAGAACCACGAAAAGTTCTTGTATTTTAAGATAATATCTTACGCTATTAAAGAAAAAACTTCTGGCTCGCTGAAATATGTTCATTTGCTGAAAACCAACAAAACCACGAAAAGTTCTTGTATTTGAAGTTAAAATCTTTTTGCTTTGAAGCAGAAAGATCCAGCTGACTGAAATAAGTTCATTAGATGAAAACCAACAAAAATTGACAAGAACCACGAAAAGTTCTTGTATTTTAAGATAATATCTTACGCTATTAAAGAAAAAACTTCTGGCTCGCTGAAATATGTTCATTTGCTGAAAACCAAAAAAACCACGAAAAGTTCTTGTATTTGAAGATAAACTCTTTTTGCTTTGAAGAAGAAAGATCCAGCTGACTGAAATACGTTCATTAGATGAAAACCAACAAAAATTGACAAGAACCACGAAAAGTTCTTGTATTTTAAGATAAAATCTTACTCTATTAAGGAAAAAACTTCCAGCTCGCTGAAATATGTTCATTTGCTGAAAACCATCAAAACCACGAAAAGTTCTTGTATTTGAAGATAAAATCTTTTTGCTTTGAAGAAGAAAGATCGAGCTGACTGAAATAAGTTCATTAGATGAAAACCAACAAAAAATGACAAGAACCACGAAAAGTTCTTGTATTTTAAGATAAAATCTTACTCTATTAAAGAAAAAACATCCAGCTCGCTGAAATATGTTCATTTGCTGAAAACCATCAAAACCACGAAAAGTTCTTGTATTTGAAGATAAAATCTTTTTGCTTTGAAGAAGAAAGATCTAGCTGACTGAAATAAGTTCATTAGATGAAAACCAACAAAAATTGACAAGAACCACGAAAAGTTCTTGTATTTTAAGATAGAATCTTACTCTAATAAGGAAATAACTTCCAGCTCGCTGAAATCTGTTCATTTGCTGAAAACCATCAAAACCACGAAAAGTTCTTGTATTTGAAGATAAAATCTTTTTGCTTTGAAGAAGAAAGATCTAGCTGACTGAAATAAGTTCATTAGATGAAAACCAACCAAAATTGACAAGAACCACGAAAAGTTCTTGTATTTTAAGATAAAATCTTACTCTATTCAGGAAAAAACTTCCAGCTCGCTGAAATATGTTCATTTGCTGAAAACCATCAAAACCACGAAAAGTTCTTGTATTTGAAGATAAAATCTTTTTGCTTTGAAGAAGAAAGATCTAGCTTACTGAAATAAGTTCATTAGATGAAAACCAACAAAAATTGACAAGAAACACGAAAAGTTCTTGTATTTTAAGATAAAATCTTACGCTATTAAAGAAAAAACTCCCAGCTCGCTGAAATATGTTCATTTGCTGAAAACCAACAAAACCACCAAAAGTTCTTGTATTTGAAGATAAAATCTTTTTGCTTTGAAGAAGAACGATCCAGCTGACTGAAATAAGTTCATGAGATGAAAACCAACAAAAATTGACAAGAACCACGAAAAGTTCTTGTATTTTAAGATAAAATCTTCCTCTATTAAGGAAAAAACTTCCAGCTCGCTGAAATATGTTCATTTGCTGAAAACCATCAAAACCACGAAAAGTTCTTGTATTTGAAGATAAAATCTTTTTGCTTTGAAGAAGAAAGATCTAGCTGACTGAAATAAGTTCATGAGATGAAAACCAACAAAAATTGACAAGAACCACGAAAAGTTCTTGTATTTTAAGATAAAATCTTACTCTATTCATGAAAAAACTTCCAGCTCGCTGAAATATGTTCATTTGCTGAAAACCATCAAAACAACGAAAAGTTCTTGTATTTGAAGATAAAATCTTTTTGCTTTGAAGAAGAAAGATCTAGCTGACTGAAATAAGTTCATCAGATGAAAACCAACAAAAATTGACAAGAACCACGAAAAGTTGTTGTATTTTAAGATAAAATCTTACTCGATTCAGGAAAAAACTTCCAGCTCGCTGAAATATGTTCATTTGCTGAAAACCATCAAAACCACGAAAAGTTCTTGTATTTGAAGATAAAATCTTTTTGCTTTGAAGAAGAAAGATCTAGCTGACTGAAATAAGTTCATGAGATGAAAACCAACAAAAATTGACAAGAACCACGAAAAGTTCTTGTATTTTAAGATAAAATCTTACTCTATTAAGGAAAAAACTTCCAGCTCGCTGAAATCTGTTCATTTGCTGAAAACCATCAAAACCACCAAAAGTTCTTGTATTTGAAGATAAAATCTTTTTGCTTTGAAGAAGAAAGATCAAGCTGACTGAAATAAGTTCATTAGATGAAAACCAACAAAAATTGACAAGAACCACGAAAAGTTCTTGTATTTTAAGATAAAATCTTACTCTATTAAGGAAAAAACTTCCAGCTCGCTGAAATATGTTCATTTGCTGAAAACCATCAAAACCACGAAAAGTTCTTGTATTTGAAGATAAAATCTTTTTGCTTTGAAGAAGAAAGATCTAGCTGACTGAAATAAGTTCATTAGATGAAAACCAACAAAATTTGACAAGAACCACGAAAACTTCTTGTATTTTAAGATAATATCTTACGCTATTAAAGAAAAAACTTCTGGCTCGCTGAAATATGTGCATTTGCTGAAAACCAACAAAACCACGAAAAGTTCTTGTATTTGAAGATAAACTCTTTTTGCTTTGAAGAAGAAAGATCCAGCTGACTGAAATACGTTCATTAGATGAAAACCAACAAAAATTGACAAGAACCACGAAAAGTTCTTGTATTTTAAGATAAAATCTTACTCTATTAAGGAAAAAACTTCCAGCTCGCTGAAATATGTTCATTTGCTGAAAACCATCAAAACCACGAAAAGTTCTTGTATTTGAAGATAAAATCTTTTTGCTTTGAAGAAGAAAGATCTAGCTGACTGAAATAAGTTCATCAGATGAAAACCAACAAAAATTGACAAGAACCACGAAAAGTTCTTGTATTTTGAGATAAAATCTTACTCTATTAAGGAAAAAACTTCCAGCTCGCTGAAATATGTTCATTTGCTGAAAACCATCAAAACCACGAAAAGTTCTTGTATTTGAAGATAAAATCTTTTTGCTTTGAAGAAGAAAGATATAGCTGACTGAAATAAGTTCATTAGATGAAAACCAACAAAATTTGACAAGAACCACGAAAACTTCTTGTATTTTAAGATAATATCTTACGCTATTAAAGAAAAAACTTCTGGCTCGCTGAAATATGTTCATTTGCTGAAAACCAACAAAACCACCAAAAGTTCTTGTATTTGAAGATAAAATCTTTTTGCTTTGAAGAAGAACGATCCAGCTGACTGAAATAAGTTCATGAGATGAAAACCAACAAAAATTGACAAGAACCACGAAAAGTTCTTGTATTTTAAGATAATATCTTACGCTATTAAAGAAAAAACTTCTGGCTCGCTGAAATATGTTCATTTGCTGAAAACCAACAAAACCACGAAAAGTTCTTGTATTTGAAGATAAACTCTTTTTGCTTTGAAGAAGAAAGATCCAGCTGACTGAAATACGTTCATTAGATGAAAACCAACAAAAATTGACAAGAACCACGAAAAGTTCTTGTATTTTAAGATAAAATCTTACTCTATTAAGGAAAAAACTTCCAGCTCGCTGAAATATGTTCATTTGCTGAAAACCATCAAAACCACGAAAAGTTCTTGTATTTGAAGATAAAATCTTTTTGCTTTGAAGAAGAAAGATCTAGCTGACTGAAATAAGTTCATCAGATGAAAACCAACAAAAATTGACAAGAACCACGAAAAGTTCTTGTATTTTGAGATAAAATCTTACTCTATTAAGGAAAAAACTTCCAGCTCGCTGAAATATGTTCATTTGCTGAAAACCATCAAAACCACGAAAAGTTCTTGTATTTGAAGATAAAATCTTTTTGCTTTGAAGAAGAAAGATATAGCTGACTGAAATAAGTTCATTAGATGAAAACCAACAAAATTTGACAAGAACCACGAAAAGTTCTTGTATTTTAAGATAATATCTTACGCTATTAAAGAAAAAACTTCTGGCTCGCTGAAATATGTTCATTTGCTGAAAACCAACAAAACCACCAAAAGTTCTTGTATTTGAAGATAAAATCTTTTTGCTTTGAAGAAGAACGATCCAGCTGACTGAAATAAGTTCATGAGATGAAAACCAACAAAAATTGACAAGAACCACGAAAAGTTCTTGTATTTTAAGATAAAATCTTCCTCTATTAAGGAACAAACTTCCAGCTCGCTGAAATATGTTCATTTGCTGAAAACCATCAAAACCACGAAAAGTTCTTGTATTTGAAGATAAAATCTTTTTGCTTTGAAGAAGAAAGATCTAGCTGACTGAAATAAGTTCATGAGATGAAAACCAACAAAAATTGACAAGAACCACGAAAAGTTCTTGTATTTTAAGATAAAATCTTACTCTATTCATGAAAAAACTTCCAGCTCGCTGAAATATGTTCATTTGCTGAAAACCAACAAAACAACGAAAAGTTCTTGTATTTGAAGATAAAATCTTTATGCTTTGAAGAAGAAAGATCTAGCTGACTGAAATAAGTTCATCAGATTAAAACCAACAAAAATTGACAAGAACCACGAAAAGTTCTTGTATTTTAAGATAAAATCTTACTCTATTCAGGAAAAAACTTCCAGCTCGCTGAAATATGTTCATTTCCTGAAAACCTTCAAAACCACGAAAAGTTCTTGTATTTGAAGTTAAAATCTTTTTGCTTTGAAGCAGAAAGATCTAGCTGACTGAAATAAGTTCATTAGATGAAAACCAACAAAAATTGACAAGAACCACGAAAAGTTCTTGTATTTTAAGATAAAATCTTCCTCTATTAAGGAAAAAACTTCCAGCTCGCTGAAATATGTTCATTTGCTGAAAACCATCAAAACCACGAAAAGTTCTTGTATTTGAAGATAAAATCTTTTTGCTTTGAAGAAGAAAGATCGAGCTAACTGAAATAAGTTCATGAGATGAAAACCAACAAAAATTGACAAGAACCACGAAAAGTTCTTGTATTTTAAGATAAAATCTTACTCTATTCATGAAAAAACTTCCAGCTCGCTGAAATATGTTCATTTGCTGAAAACCATCAAAACAACGAAAAGTTCTTGTATTTGAAGATAAAATCTTTTTGCTTTGAAGAAGAAAGATCTAGCTGACTGAAATAAGTTCATCAGATGAAAACCAACAAAAATTGACAAGAACCACGAAAAGTTCTTGTATTTTAAGATAAAATCTTACTCTATTCAGGAAAAAACTTCCAGCTCGCTGAAATATGTTCATTTGCTGAAAACCATCAAAACCACGAAAAGTTCTTGTATTTGAAGATAAAATCTTTTTGCTTTGAAGAAGAAAGATCTAGCTGACTGAAATAAGTTCATGAGATGAAAACCAACAAAAATTGACAAGAACCACGAAAAGTTCTTGTATTTTAAGATAAAATCTTACTCTATTAAGGAAAAAACTTCCAGCTCGCTGAAATCTGTTCATTTGCTGAAAACCATCAAAACCACCAAAAGTTCTTGTATTTGAAGATAAAATCTTTTTGCTTTGAAGAAGAAAGATCAAGCTGACTGAAATAAGTTCATTAGATGAAAACCAACAAAAATTGACAAGAACCACGAAAAGTTCTTGTATTTTAAGATAAAATCTTACTCTATTAAGGAAAAAACTTCCAGCTCGCTGAAATATGTTCATTTGCTGAAAACCATCAAAACCACGAAAAGTTCTTGTATTTGAAGATAAAATCTTTTTGCTTTGAAGAAGAAAGATCTAGCTGACTGAAATAAGTTCATTAGATGAAAACCAACAAAAATTGACAAGAACCACTAAAAGATCTTGTATTTTAAGATAAAATCTTACGCTATTAAAGAAAAAACTCCCAGCTCGCTGAAATATGTTCATTTGCTGAAAACCAACAAAACCACGAAAAGTACTTGTATTTGAAGATAAAATCGTTTTGCTTTGAAGAAGAAAGATCTAGCTGACTGAAATAAGTTCATTAGATGAAAACCAACAAAATTTGACAAGAACCACGAAAACTTCGTGTATTTTAAGATAATATCTTACGCTATTAAAGAAAAAACTTCTGGCTCGCTGAAATATGTTCATTTGCTGAAAACCAACAAAACCACCAAAAGTTCTTGTATTTGAAGATAAAATCTTTTTGATTTGAAGAAGAACGATCCAGCTGACTGAAATAAGTTCATGAGATGAAAACCAACAAAAATTGACAAGAACCACGAAAAGTTCTTGTATTTTAAGATAAAATCTTCCTCTATTAAGGAAAAAACTTCCAGCTCGCTGAAATATGTTCATTTGCTGAAAACCATCAAAACCACGAAAAGTTCTTGTATTTGAAGATAAAATCTTTTTGCTTTGAAGAAGAAAGATCTAGCTGACTGAAATAAGTTCATGAGATGAAAACCAACAAAAATTGACAAGAACCACGAAAAGTTCTTGTATTTTAAGATAAAATCTTACTCTATTAAGGAAAAAACTTCCAGCTCGCTGAAATCTGTTCATTTGCTGAAAACCATCAAAACCACCAAAAGTTCTTGTATTTGAAGATAAAATCTTTTTGCTTTGAAGAAGAAAGATCCAGCTGACTGAAATAAGTTCATCAGATGAAAACCAACAAAAATTGACAAGAACCACGAAAAGTTCTTGTATTTTAAGATAAAATCTTACTCTATTCAGGAAAAAACTTCCAGCTCGCTGAAATATGTTCATTTGCTGAAAACCATCAAAACCACGAAAAGTTCTTGTATTTGAAGATAAAATCTTTTTGCTTTGAAGAAGAAAGATCTAGCTGACTGAAATAAGTTCATTAGATGAAAACCAACAAAAATTGACAAGAACCACGAAAAGTTCTTGTATTTTAAGATAAAATCTTACTCTATTAAGGAAAAAACTTCCAGCTCGCTGAAATCTGTTCATTTGCTGAAAACCATCAAAACCACCAAAAGTTCTTGTATTTGAAGATAAAATCTTTTTGCTTTGAAGAAGAAAGATCAAGCTGACTGAAATAAGTTCATTAGATGAAAACCAACAAAAATTGACAAGAACCACGAAAAGTTCTTGTATTTTAAGATAAAATCTTACTCTATTAAGGAAAAAACTTCCAGCTCGCTGAAATATGTTCATTTGCTGAAAACCATCAAAACCACGAAAAGTTCTTGTATTTGAAGATAAAATCTTTTTGCTTTGAAGAAGAAAGATCTAGCTGACTGAAATAAGTTCATTAGATGAAAACCAACAAAAATTGACAAGAACCACGAAAAGTTCTTGTATTTTAAGATAAAATCTTACTCTATTAAGGAAAAAACTCCCAGCTCGCTGAAATATGTTCATTTGCTGAAAACCAACAAAACCACGAAAAGTTCTTGTATTTGAAGATAAAATCTTTTTTCTTTGAAGAAGAAAGATCTAGCTGACTGAAATAAGTTCATCAGATGAAAACCAACAAAAATTGACAAGAACCACGAAAAGTTCTTGTATTTTGAGATAAAATCTTACTCTATTAAGGAAAAAACTTCCAGCTCGCTGAAATATGTTCATTTGCTGAAAACCATCAAAACCACGAAAAGTTCTTGTATTTGAAGATAAAATCTTTTTGCTTTGAAGAAGAAAGATCTAGCTGACTGAAATAAGTTCATTAGATGAAAACCAACAAAATTTGACAAGAACCACGAAAAGTTCTTGTATTTTAAGATAATATCTTACGCTATTAAAGAAAAAACTTCTGGCTCGCTGAAATATGTTCATTTGCTGAAAACCAACAAAACCACCAAAAGTTCTTGTATTTGAAGATAAAATCTTTTTGATTTGAAGAAGAACGATCCAGCTGACTGAAATAAGTTCATGAGATGAAAACCAACAAAAATTGACAAGAACCACGAAAAGTTCTTGTATTTTAAGATAAAATCTTCCTCTATTAAGGAAAAAACTTCCAGCTCGCTGAAATATGTTCATTTGCTGAAAACCATCAAAACCACGAAAAGTTCTTGTATTTGAAGATAAAATCTTTTTGCTTTGAAGAAGAAAGATCTAGCTGACTGAAATAAGTTCATGAGATGAAAACCAACAAAAATTGACAAGAACCACGAAAAGTTCTTGTATTTTAAGATAAAATCTTACTCTATTAAGGAAAAAACTTCCAGCTCGCTGAAATCTGTTCATTTGCTGAAAACCATCAAAACCACCAAAAGTTCTTGTATTTGAAGATAAAATCTTTTTGCTTTGAAGAAGAAAGATCCAGCTGACTGAAATAAGTTCATCAGATGAAAACCAACAAAAATTGACAAGAACCACGAAAAGTTCTTGTATTTTAAGATAAAATCTTACTCTATTCAGGAAAAAACTTCCAGCTCGCTGAAATATGTTCATTTGCTGAAAACCATCAAAACCACGAAAAGTTCTTGTATTTGAAGATAAAATCTTTTTGCTTTGAAGAAGAAAGATCTAGCTGACTGAAATAAGTTCATTAGATGTAAACCAACAAAAATTGACAAGAACCACGAAAAGTTCTTGTATTTTAAGATAAAATCTTACTCTATTAAGGAAAAAACTTCCAGCTCGCTGAAATCTGTTCATTTGCTGAAAACCATCAAAACCACCAAAAGTTCTTGTATTTGAAGATAAAATCTTTTTGCTTTGAAGAAGAAAGATCAAGCTGACTGAAATAAGTTCATTAGATGAAAACCAACAAAAATTGACAAGAACCACGAAAAGTTCTTGTATTTTAAGATAAAATCTTACTCTATTAAGGAAAAAACTTCCAGCTCGCTGAAATATGTTCATTTGCTGAAAACCATCAAAACCACGAAAAGTTCTTGTATTTGAAGATAAAATCTTTTTGCTTTGAAGAAGAAAGATCTAGCTGACTGAAATAAGTTCATTAGATGAAAACCAACAAAAATTGACAAGAACCACGAAAAGATCTTGTATTTTAAGATAAAATCTTACGCTATTAAAGAAAAAACTCCCAGCTCGCTGAAATATGTTCATTTGCTGAAAACCAACAAAACCACGAAAAGTTCTTGTATTTGAAGATAAAATCGTTTTGCTTTGAAGAAGAAAGATCTAGCTGACTGAAATAAGTTCATTAGATGAAAACCAACAAAATTTGACAAGAACCACGAAAACTTCTTGTATTTTAAGATAATATCTTACGCTATTAAAGAAAAAACTTCTGGCTCGCTGAAATATGTTCATTTGCTGAAAACCAACAAAACCACGAAAAGTTCTTGTATTTGAAGATAAACTCTTTTTGCTTTGAAGAAGAAAGATCCAGCTGACTGAAATACGTTCATTAGATGAAAACCAACAAAAATTGACAAGAACCACGAAAAGTTCTTGTATTTTAAGATAAAATCTTACTCTATTAAGGAAAAAACTTCCAGCTCGCTGAAATATGTTCATTTGCTGAAAACCATCAAAACCACGAAAAGTTCTTGTATTTGAAGATAAACTCTTTTTGCTTTGAAGAAGAAAGATCCAGCTGACTGAAATACGTTCATTAGATGAAAACCAACAAAAATTGACAAGAACCACGAAAAGTTCTTCTATTTTAAAATAAAATCTTACTCTATTAAGGAAAAAACTTCCAGCTCGCTGAAATATGTTCATTTGCTGAAAACCATCAAAACCACCAAAAGTTCTTGTATTTGAAGATAAAATCTTTTTGCTTTGAAGAAGAAAGATCCAGCTGACTGAAATAAGTTCATCAGATGAAAACCAACAAAAATTGACAAGAACCACGAAAAGTTCTTGTATTTTAAGATAAAATCTTACTCTATTCAGGAAAAAACTTCCAGCTCGCTGAAATATGTTCATTTGCTGAAAACCATCAAAACCACGAAAAGTTCTTGTATTTGAAGATAAAATCTTTTTGCTTTGAAGAAGAAAGATCTAGCTGACTGAAATAAGTTCATTAGATGAAAACCAACAAAAATTGACAAGAACCACGAAAAGTTCTTGTATTTTAAGATAAAATCTTACTCTATTAAGGAAAAAACTTCCAGCTCGCTGAAATCTGTTCATTTGCTGAAAACCATCAAAACCACCAAAAGTTCTTGTATTTGAAGATAAAATCTTTTTGCTTTGAAGAAGAAAGATCAAGCTGACTGAAATAAGTTCATTAGATGAAAACCAACAAAAATTGACAAGAACCACGAAAAGTTCTTGTATTTTAAGATAAAATCTTACTCTATTAAGGAAAAAACTTCCAGCTCGCTGAAATATGTTCATTTGCTGAAAACCATCAAAACCACGAAAAGTTCTTGTATTTGAAGATAAAATCTTTTTGCTTTGAAGAAGAAAGATCTAGCTGACTGAAATAAGTTCATTAGATGAAAACCAACAAAAATTGACAAGAACCACGAAAAGATCTTGTATTTTAAGATAAAATCTTACGCTATTAAAGAAAAAACTCCCAGCTCGCTGAAATATGTTCATTTGCTGAAAACCAACAAAACCACGAAAAGTTCTTGTATTTGAAGATAAAATCGTTTTGCTTTGAAGAAGAAAGATCTAGCTGACTGAAATAAGTTCATTAGATGAAAACCAACAAAATTTGACAAGAACCACGAAAACTTCTTGTATTTTAAGATAATATCTTACGCTATTAAAGAAAAAACTTCTGGCTCGCTGAAATATGTTCATTTGCTGAAAACCAACAAAACCACGAAAAGTTCTTGTATTTGAAGATAAACTCTTTTTGCTTTGAAGAAGAAAGATCCAGCTGACTGAAATACGTTCATTAGATGAAAACCAACAAAAATTGACAAGAACCACGAAAAGTTCTTGTATTTTAAGATAAAATCTTACTCTATTAAGGAAAAAACTTCCAGCTCGCTGAAATATGTTCATTTGCTGAAAACCATCAAAACCACGAAAAGTTCTTGTATTTGAAGATAAACTCTTTTTGCTTTGAAGAAGAAAGATCCAGCTGACTGAAATACGTTCATTAGATGAAAACCAACAAAAATTGACAAGAACCACGAAAAGTTCTTCTATTTTAAGATAAAATCTTACTCTATTAAGGAAAAAACTTCCAGCTCGCTGAAATATGTTCATTTGCTGAAAACCATCAAAACCACGAAAAGTTCTTGTATTTGAAGATAAAATCTTTTTGCTTTGAAGAAGAAAGATCTAGCTGACTGAAATAAGTTCATTAGATGAAAACCAACAAAAATTGACAAGAACCACGAAAAGTTCTTGTATTTTAAGATAAAATCTTACTCTATTCAGGAAAAAACTCCCAGCTCGCTGAAATATGTTCATTTGCTGAAAACCAACAAAACCACGAAAAGTTCTTGTATTTGAAGATAAAATCTTTTTTCTTTGAAGAAGAAAGATCCAGCTGACTGAAATAAGTTCATCAGATGAAAACCAACAAAAATTGACAAGAACCACGAAAAGTTCTTGTATTTTGAGATAAAATCTTACTCTATTAAGGAAAAAACTTCCAGCTCGCTGAAATATGTTCATTTGCTGAAAACCATCAAAACCACGAAAAGTTCTTGTATTTGAAGATAAAATCTTTTTGCTTTGAAGAAGAAAGATCTAGCTGACTGAAATAAGTTCATTAGATGAAAACCAACAAAATTTGACAAGAACCACGAAAAGTTCTTGTATTTTAAGATAATATCTTACGCTATTAAAGAAAAAACTTCTGGCTCGCTGAAATATGTTCATTTGCTGAAAACCAACAAAACCACCAAAAGTTCTTGTATTTGAAGATAAAATCTTTTTGCTTTGAAGAAGAACGATCCAGCTGACTGAAATAAGTTCATGAGATGAAAACCAACAAAAATTGACAAGAACCACGAAAAGTTCTTGTATTTTAAGATAAAATCTTACTCTATTCAGGAAAAAACTTCCAGCTCGCTGAAATATGTTCATTTGCTGAAAACCTTCAAAACCACGAAAAGTTCTTGTATTTGAAGTTAAAATCTTTTTGCTTTGAAGCAGAAAGATCTAGCTGACTGAAATAAGTTCATTAGATGAAAACCAACAAAAATTGACAAGAACAACGAAAAGTTCTTGTATTTTAAGATAAAATCTTACTCTATTAAGGAAAAAACTTCCAGCTCACTGAAATATGTTCATTTGCTGAAAACCATCAAAACCACGAAAAGTTCTTGTATTTGAAGATAAAATCTTTTTGCTTTGAAGAAGAAAGATCTAGCTGACTGAAATAAGTTCATTAGATGAAAACCAACAAAAATTGACAAGAACCACGAAAAGTTCTTGTATTTTAAGATAAAATCTTACTCTATTAAGGAAAAAACTTCCAGCTCGCTGAAATCTGTTCATTTGCTGAAAACCATCAAAACCACCAAAAGTTCTTGTATTTGAAGATAAAATCTTTTTTCTTTGAAGAAGAAAGATCTAGCTGACTGAAATAAGTTCATCAGATGAAAACCAACAAAAATTGACAAGAACCACGAAAAGTTCTTGTATTTTAAGATAAAATCTTACTCTATTCAGGAAAAAACTTCCAGCTCGCTGAAATATGTTCATTTGCTGAAAACCATCAAAACCACGAAAAGTTCTTGTATTTGAAGATAAAATCTTTTTGCTTTGAAGAAGAAAGATCTAGCTGACTGAAATAAGTTCATTAGATGAAAACCAACAAAAATTGACAAGAACCACGAAAAGTTCTTGTATTTTAAGATAAAATCTTACTCTATTAAGGAAAAAACTTCCAGCTCGCTGAAATCTGTTCATTTGCTGAAAACCATCAAAACCACCAAAAGTTCTTGTATTTGAAGATAAAATCTTTTTGCTTTGAAGAAGAAAGATCAAGCTGACTGAAATAAGTTCATTAGATGAAAACCAACAAAAATTGACAAGAACCACGAAAAGTTCTTGTATTTTAAGATAAAATCTTACTCTATTAAGGAAAAAACTTCCAGCTCGCTGAAATATGTTCATTTGCTGAAAACCATCAAAACCACGAAAAGTTCTTGTATTTGAAGATAAAATCTTTTTGCTTTGAAGAAGAAAGATCTAGCTGACTGAAATAAGTTCATTAGATGAAAACCAACAAAAATTGACAACAACCACGAAAAGTTCTTGTATTTTAAGATAAAATCTTACTCTATTAAGGAAAAAACTTCCAGCTCGCTGAAATCTGTTCATTTGCTGAAAACCATCAAAACCACCAAAAGTTCTTGTATTTGAAGATAAAATCTTTTTGCTTTGAAGAAGAAAGATCAAGCTGACTGAAATAAGTTCATTAGATGAAAACCAACAAAAATTGACAAGAACCACGAAAAGTTCTTGTATTTTAAGATAAAATCTTACTCTATTAAGGAAAAAACTTCCAGCTCGCTGAAATATGTTCATTTGCTGAAAACCATCAAAACCACGAAAAGTTCTTGTATTTGAAGATAAAATCTTTTTGCTTTGAAGAAGAAAGATCTAGCTGACTGAAATAAGTTCATTAGATGAAAACCAACAAAAATTGACAAGAACCACGAAAAGATCTTGTATTTTAAGATAAAATCTTACGCTATTAAAGAAAAAACTCCCAGCTCGCTGAAATATGTTCATTTGCTGAAAACCAACAAAACCACGAAAAGTTCTTGTATTTGAAGATAAAATCGTTTTGCTTTGAAGAAGAAAGATCTAGCTGACTGAAATAAGTTCATTAGATGAAAACCAACAAAATTTGACAAGAACCACGAAAACTTCTTGTATTTTAAGATAATATCTTACGCTATTAAAGAAAAAACTTCTGGCTCGCTGAAATATGTTCATTTGCTGAAAACCTTCAAAACCACGAAAAGTTCTTGTATTTGAAGTTAAAATCTTTTTGCTTTGAAGCAGAAAGATCTAGCTGACTGAAATAAGTTCATTAGATGAAAACCAACAAAAATTGACAAGAACCACGAAAAGTTCTTGTATTTGAAGATAAAATCTTCCTCTATTAAGGAAAAAACTTCCAGCTCGCTGAAATATGTTCATTTGCTGAAAACCATCAAAACCACGAAAAGTTCTTGTATTTGAAGATAAAATCTTTTTGCTTTGAAGAAGAAAGATCTAGCTAACTGAAATAAGTTCATGAGATGAAAACCAACAAAAATTGACAAGAACCACGAAAAGTTCTTGTATTTTAAGATAAAATCTTACTCTATTCATGAAAAAACTTCCAGCTCGCTGAAATATGTTCATTTGCTGAAAACCATCAAAACAACGAAAAGTTCTTGTATTTGAAGATAAAATCTTTTTGCTTTGAAGAAGAAAGATCTAGCTTACTGAAATAAGTTCATTAGATGAAAACCAACAAAAATTGACAAGAACCACGAAAAGTTCTTGTATTTTAAGATAAAATCTTACTCTATTAAGGAAAAAACTTCCAGCTCGCTGAAATCTGTTCATTTGCTGAAAACCATCAAAACCACCAAAAGTTCTTGTATTTGAAGATAAAATCTTTTTGCTTTGAAGAAGAAAGATCAAGCTGACTGAAATAAGTTCATTAGATGAAAACCAACAAAAATTGACAAGAACCACGAAAAGTTCTTGTATTTTAAGATAAAATCTTACTCTATTAAGGAAAAAACTTCCAGCTCGCTGAAATATGTTCATTTGCTGAAAACCATCAAAACCACGAAAAGTTCTTGTATTTGAAGATAAAATCTTTTTGCTTTGAAGAAGAAAGATCTAGCTGACTGAAATAAGTTCATTAGATGAAAACCAACAAAAATTGACAAGAACCACTAAAAGATCTTGTATTTTAAGATAAAATCTTACGCTATTAAAGAAAAAACTCCCAGCTCGCTGAAATATGTTCATTTGCTGAAAACCAACAAAACCACGAAAAGTACTTGTATTTGAAGATAAAATCGTTTTGCTTTGAAGAAGAAAGATCTAGCTGACTGAAATAAGTTCATTAGATGAAAACCAACAAAATTTGACAAGAACCACGAAAACTTCGTGTATTTTAAGATAAT
This sequence comes from Heptranchias perlo, assembly GCF_035084215.1. Classification (NCBI taxonomy): domain Eukaryota; kingdom Metazoa; phylum Chordata; class Chondrichthyes; order Hexanchiformes; family Hexanchidae; genus Heptranchias; species Heptranchias perlo. Next base: position 1,412,590 of record NC_090366.1, on the reverse strand, counting down.
ATCTTACGCTATTAAAGAAAAAACTTCTGGCTCGCTGAAATATGTTCATTTGCTGAAAACCAACAAAACCACGAAAAGTTCTTGTATTTGAAGATAAACTCTTTTTGCTTTGAAGAAGAAAGATCCAGCTGACTGAAATACGTTCATTAGATGAAAACCAACAAAAATTGACAAGAACCACGAAAAGTTCTTGTATTTTAAGATAAAATCTTACTCTATTAAGGAAAAAACTTCCAGCTCGCTGAAATATGTTCATTTGCTGAAAACCATCAAAACCACGAAAAGTTCTTGTATTTGAAGATAAAATCTTTTTGCTTTGAAGAAGAAAGATCTAGCTGACTGAAATAAGTTCATTAGATGAAAACCAACAAAAATTGACAAGAACCACGAAAAGTTCTTGTATTTTAAGATAAAATCTTACTCTATTAAGGAAAAAACTTCCAGCTCGCTGAAATCTGTTCATTTGCTGAAAACCATCAAAACCACCAAAAGTTCTTGTATTTGAAGATAAAATCTTTTTTCTTTGAAGAAGAAAGATCTAGCTGACTGAAATAAGTTCATCAGATGAAAACCAACAAAAATTGACAAGAACCACGAAAAGTTCTTGTATTTTAAGATAAAATCTTACTCTATTCAGGAAAAAACTTCCAGCTCGCTGAAATATGTTCATTTGCTGAAAACCATCAAAACCACGAAAAGTTCTTGTATTTGAAGATAAAATCTTTTTGCTTTGAAGAAGAAAGATCTAGCTGACTGAAATAAGTTCATTAGATGAAAACCAACAAAAATTGACAAGAACCACGAAAAGTTCTTGTATTTTAAGATAAAATCTTACTCTATTAAGGAAAAAACTTCCAGCTCGCTGAAATCTGTTCATTTGCTGAAAACCATCAAAACCACCAAAAGTTCTTGTATTTGAAGATAAAATCTTTTTGCTTTGAAGAAGAAAGATCAAGCTGACTGAAATAAGTTCATTAGATGAAAACCAACAAAAATTGACAAGAACCACGAAAAGTTCTTGTATTTTAAGATAAAATCTTACTCTATTAAGGAAAAAACTTCCAGCTCGCTGAAATATGTTCATTTGCTGAAAACCATCAAAACCACGAAAAGTTCTTGTATTTGAAGATAAAATCTTCTTGCTTTGAAGAAGAAAGATCTAGCTGACTGAAATAAGTTCATTAGATGAAAACCAACAAAAATTGACAAGAACCACGAAAAGTTCTTGTATTTTAAGATAAAATCTTACTCTATTAAGGAAAAAACTTCCAGCTCGCTGAAATCTGTTCATTTGCTGAAAACCATCAAAACCACCAAAAGTTCTTGTATTTGAAGATAAAATCTTTTTGCTTTGAAGAAGAAAGATCAAGCTGACTGAAATAAGTTCATTAGATGAAAACCAACAAAAATTGACAAGAACCACGAAAAGTTCTTGTATTTTAAGATAAAATCTTACTCTATTAAGGAAAAAACTTCCAGCTCGCTGAAATATGTTCATTTGCTGAAAACCATCAAAACCACGAAAAGTTCTTGTATTTGAAGATAAAATCTTTTTGCTTTGAAGAAGAAAGATCTAGCTGACTGAAATAAGTTCATTAGATGAAAACCAACAAAAATTGACAAGAACCACGAAAAGATCTTGTATTTTAAGATAAAATCTTACGCTATTAAAGAAAAAACTCCCAGCTCGCTGAAATATGTTCATTTGCTGAAAACCAACAAAACCACGAAAAGTTCTTGTATTTGAAGATAAAATCGTTTTGCTTTGAAGAAGAAAGATCTAGCTGACTGAAATAAGTTCATTAGATGAAAACCAACAAAATTTGACAAGAACCACGAAAACTTCTTGTATTTTAAGATAATATCTTACGCTATTAAAGAAAAAACTTCTGGCTCGCTGAAATATGTTCATTTGCTGAAAACCTTCAAAACCACGAAAAGTTCTTGTATTTGAAGTTAAAATCTTTTTGCTTTGAAGCAGAAAGATCTAGCTGACTGAAATAAGTTCATTAGATGAAAACCAACAAAAATTGACAAGAACCACGAAAAGTTCTTGTATTTTAAGATAAAATCTTCCTCTATTAAGGAAAAAACTTCCAGCTCGCTGAAATATGTTCATTTGCTGAAAACCATCAAAACCACGAAAAGTTCTTGTATTTGAAGATAAAATCTTTTTGCTTTGAAGAAGAAAGATCTAGCTAACTGAAATAAGTTCATGAGATGAAAACCAACAAAAATTGACAAGAACCACGAAAAGTTCTTGTATTTTAAGATAAAATCTTACTCTATTCATGAAAAAACTTCCAGCTCGCTGAAATATGTTCATTTGCTGAAAACCATCAAAACAACGAAAAGTTCTTGTATTTGAAGATAAAATCTTTTTGCTTTGAAGAAGAAAGATCTAGCTGACTGAAATAAGTTCATTAGATGAAAACCAACAAAAATTGACAAGAACCACGAAAAGTTCTTGTATTTTAAGATAAAATCTTACTCTATTAAGGAAAAAACTTCCAGCTCGCTGAAATCTGTTCATTTGCTGAAAACCATCAAAACCACCAAAAGTTCTTGTATTTGAAGATAAAATCTTTTTGCTTTGAAGAAGAAAGATCAAGCTGACTGAAATAAGTTCATTAGATGAAAACCAACAAAAATTGACAAGAACCACGAAAAGTTCTTGTATTTTAAGATAAAATCTTACTCTATTAAGGAAAAAACTTCCAGCTCGCTGAAATATGTTCATTTGCTGAAAACCATCAAAACCACGAAAAGTTCTTGTATTTGAAGATAAAATCTTTTTGCTTTGAAGAAGAAAGATCTAGCTGACTGAAATAAGTTCATTAGATGAAAACCAACAAAAATTGACAAGAACCACTAAAAGATCTTGTATTTTAAGATAAAATCTTACGCTATTAAAGAAAAAACTCCCAGCTCGCTGAAATATGTTCATTTGCTGAAAACCAACAAAACCACGAAAAGTACTTGTATTTGAAGATAAAATCGTTTTGCTTTGAAGAAGAAAGATCTAGCTGACTGAAATAAGTTCATTAGATGAAAACCAACAAAATTTGACAAGAACCACGAAAACTTCGTGTATTTTAAGATAATATCTTACGCTATTAAAGAAAAAACTTCTGGCTCGCTGAAATATGTTCATTTGCTGAAAACCAACAAAACCACGAAAAGTTCTTGTATTTGAAGATAAACTCTTTTTGCTTTGAAGAAGAAAGATCCAGCTGACTGAAATACGTTCATTAGATGAAAACCAACAAAAATTGACAAGAACCACGAAAAGTTCTTGTATTTTAAGATAAAATCTTACTCTATTAAGGAAAAAACTTCCAGCTCGCTGAAATATGTTCATTTGCTGAAAACCATCAAAACCACGAAAAGTTCTTGTATTTGAAGATAAAATCTTTTTGCTTTGAAGAAGAAAGATCTAGCTGACTGAAATAAGTTCATTAGATGAAAACCAACAAAAATTGACAAGAACCACGAAAAGTTCTTGTATTTTAAGATAAAATCTTACTCTATTCAGGAAAAAACTCCCAGCTCGCTGAAATATGTTCATTTGCTGAAAACCAACAAAACCACGAAAAGTTCTTGTATTTGAAGATAAAATCTTTTTTCTTTGAAGAAGAAAGATCTAGCTGACTGAAATAAGTTCATCAGATGAAAACCAACAAAAATTGACAAGAACCACGAAAAGTTCTTGTATTTTGAGATAAAATCTTACTCTATTAAGGAAAAAACTTCCAGCTCGCTGAAATATGTTCATTTGCTGAAAACCATCAAAACCACGAAAAGTTCTTGTATTTGAAGATAAAATCTTTTTGCTTTGAAGAAGAAAGATCTAGCTGACTGAAATAAGTTCATTAGATGAAAACCAACAAAATTTGACAAGAACCACGAAAAGTTCTTGTATTTTAAGATAATATCTTACGCTATTAAAGAAAAAACTTCTGGCTCGCTGAAATATGTTCATTTGCTGAAAACCAACAAAACCACCAAAAGTTCTTGTATTTGAAGATAAAATCTTTTTGCTTTGAAGAAGAACGATCCAGCTGACTGAAATAAGTTCATGAGATGAAAACCAACAAAAATTGACAAGAACCACGAAAAGTTCTTGTATTTTAAGATAAAATCTTCCTCTATTAAGGAAAAAACTTCCAGCTCGCTGAAATATGTTCATTTGCTGAAAACCATCAAAACCACGAAAAGTTCTTGTATTTGAAGATAAAATCTTTTTGCTTTGAAGAAGAAAGATCTAGCTGACTGAAATAAGTTCATGAGATGAAAACCAACAAAAATTGACAAGAACCACGAAAAGTTCTTGTATTTTAAGATAAAATCTTACTCTATTAAGGAAAAAACTTCCAGCTCGCTGAAATCTGTTCATTTGCTGAAAACCATCAAAACCACCAAAAGTTCTTGTATTTGAAGATAAAATCTTTTTGCTTTGAAGAAGAAAGATCCAGCTGACTGAAATAAGTTCATCAGATGAAAACCAACAAAAATTGACAAGAACCACGAAAAGTTCTTGTATTTTAAGATAAAATCTTACTCTATTCAGGAAAAAACTTCCAGCTCGCTGAAATATGTTCATTTGCTGAAAACCATCAAAACCACGAAAAGTTCTTGTATTTGAAGATAAAATCTTTTTGCTTTGAAGAAGAAAGATCTAGCTGACTGAAATAAGTTCATTAGATGAAAACCAACAAAAATTGACAAGAACCACGAAAAGTTCTTGTATTTTAAGATAAAATCTTACTCTATTAAGGAAAAAACTTCCAGCTCGCTGAAATCTGTTCATTTGCTGAAAACCATCAAAACCACCAAAAGTTCTTGTATTTGAAGATAAAATCTTTTTGCTTTGAAGAAGAAAGATCAAGCTGACTGAAATAAGTTCATTAGATGAAAACCAACAAAAATTGACAAGAACCACGAAAAGTTCTTGTATTTTAAGATAAAATCTTACTCTATTAAGGAAAAAACTTCCAGCTCGCTGAAATATGTTCATTTGCTGAAAACCATCAAAACCACGAAAAGTTCTTGTATTTGAAGATAAAATCTTTTTGCTTTGAAGAAGAAAGATCTAGCTGACTGAAATAAGTTCATTAGATGAAAACCAACAAAAATTGACAAGAACCACGAAAAGATCTTGTATTTTAAGATAAAATCTTACGCTATTAAAGAAAAAACTCCCAGCTCGCTGAAATATGTTCATTTGCTGAAAACCAACAAAACCACGAAAAGTTCTTGTATTTGAAGATAAAATCGTTTTGCTTTGAAGAAGAAAGATCTAGCTGACTGAAATAAGTTCATTAGATGAAAACCAACAAAATTTGACAAGAACCACGAAAACTTCTTGTATTTTAAGATAAAATCTTACTCTATTAAGGAAAAAACTTCCAGCTCGCTGAAATATGTTCATTTGCTGAAAACCATCAAAACCACGAAAAGGTCTTGTATTTGAAGATAAACTCTTTTTGCTTTGAAGAAGAAAGATCCAGCTGACTGAAATACGTTCATTAGATGAAAACCAACAAAAATTGACAAGAACCACGAAAAGTTCTTCTATTTTAAGATAAAATCTTACTCTATTAAGGAAAAAACTTCCAGCTCGCTGAAATATGTTCATTTGCTGAAAACCATCAAAACCACGAAAAGTTCTTGTATTTGAAGATAAAATCTTTTTGCTTTGAAGAAGAAAGATCTAGCTGACTGAAATAAGTTCATTAGATGAAAACCAACAAAAATTGACAAGAACCACGAAAAGTTCTTGTATTTTAAGATAAAATCTTACTCTATTCAGGAAAAAACTCCCAGCTCGCTGAAATATGTTCATTTGCTGAAAACCAACAAAACCACGAAAAGTTCTTGTATTTGAAGATAAAATCTTTTTTCTTTGAAGAAGAAAGATCCAGCTGACTGAAATAAGTTCATCAGATGAAAACCAACAAAAATTGACAAGAACCACGAAAAGTTCTTGTATTTTGAGATGAAATCTTACTCTATTAAGGAAAAAACTTCCAGCTCGCTGAAATATGTTCATTTGCTGAAAACCATCAAAACCACGAAAAGTTCTTGTATTTGAAGATAAAATCTTTTTGCTTTGAAGAAGAAAGATCTAGCTGACTGAAATAAGTTCATTAGATGAAAACCAACAAAATTTGACAAGAACCACGAAAAGTTCTTGTATTTTAAGATAATATCTTACGCTATTAAAGAAAAAACTTCTGGCTCGCTGAAATATGTTCATTTGCTGAAAACCAACAAAACCACCAAAAGTTCTTGTATTTGAAGATAAAATCTTTTTGCTTTGAAGAACGATCTAGCTGACTGAAATAAGTTCATGAGATGAAAACCAACAAAAATTGACAAGAACCACGAAAAGTTCTTGTATTTTAAGATAAAATCTTACTCTATTCAGGAAAAAACTTCCAGCTCGCTGAAATATGTTCATTTGCTGAAAACCTTCAAAACCACGAAAAGTTCTTGTATTTGAAGTTAAAATCTTTTTGCTTTGAAGCAGAAAGATCTAGCTGACTGAAATAAGTTCATTGGATGAAAACCAACAAAAATTGACAAGAACAACGAAAAGTTCTTGTATTTTAAGATAAAATCTTACTCTATTAAGGAAAAAACTTCCAGCTCGCTGAAATATGTTCATTTGCTGAAAACCATCAAAACCACGAAAAGTTCTTGTATTTGAAGATAAAATCTTTTTGCTTTGAAGAAGAAAGATCTAGCTGACTGAAATAAGTTCATTAGATGAAAACCAACAAAAATTGACAAGAACCACGAAAAGTTCTTGTATTTTAAGATAAAATCTTACTCTATTAAGGAAAAAACTTCCAGCTCGCTGAAATCTGTTCATTTGCTGAAAACCATCAAAACCACCAAAAGTTCTTGTATTTGAAGATAAAATCTTTTTGCTTTGAAGAAGAAAGATCTAGCTGACTGAAATAAGTTCATTAGATGAAAACCAACAAAAATTGACAAGAACCACGAAAAGTTCTTGTATTTTAAGATAAAATCTTACTCTATTCAGGAAAAAACTCCCAGCTCGCTGAAATATGTTCATTTGCTGAAAACCAACAAAACCACGAAAAGTTCTTGTATTTGAAGATAAAATCTTTTTTCTTTGAAGAAGAAAGATCCAGCTGACTGAAATAAGTTCATCAGATGAAAACCAACAAAAATTGACAAGAACCACGAAAAGTTCTTGTATTTTGAGATGAAATCTTACTCTATTAAGGAAAAAACTTCCAGCTCGCTGAAATATGTTCATTTGCTGAAAACCATCAAAACCACGAAAAGTTCTTGTATTTGAAGATAAAATCTTTTTGCTTTGAAGAAGAAAGATCTAGCTGACTGAAATAAGTTCATTAGATGAAAACCAACAAAATTTGACAAGAACCACGAAAAGTTCTTGTATTTTAAGATAATATCTTACGCTATTAAAGAAAAAACTTCTGGCTCGCTGAAATATGTTCATTTGCTGAAAACCAACAAAACCACCAAAAGTTCTTGTATTTGAAGATAAAATCTTTTTGCTTTGAAGAACGATCTAGCTGACTGAAATAAGTTCATGAGATGAAAACCAACAAAAATTGACAAGAACCACGAAAAGTTCTTGTATTTTAAGATAAAATCTTACTCTATTCAGGAAAAAACTTCCAGCTCGCTGAAATATGTTCATTTGCTGAAAACCTTCAAAACCACGAAAAGTTCTTGTATTTGAAGTTAAAATCTTTTTGCTTTGAAGCAGAAAGATCTAGCTGACTGAAATAAGTTCATTGGATGAAAACCAACAAAAATTGACAAGAACAACGAAAAGTTCTTGTATTTTAAGATAAAATCTTACTCTATTAAGGAAAAAACTTCCAGCTCGCTGAAATATGTTCATTTGCTGAAAACCATCAAAACCACGAAAAGTTCTTGTATTTGAAGATAAAATCTTTTTGCTTTGAAGAAGAAAGATCTAGCTGACTGAAATAAGTTCATTAGATGAAAACCAACAAAAATTGACAAGAACCACGAAAAGTTCTTGTATTTTAAGATAAAATCTTACTCTATTAAGGAAAAAACTTCCAGCTCGCTGAAATCTGTTCATTTGCTGAAAACCATCAAAACCACCAAAAGTTCTTGTATTTGAAGATAAAATCTTTTTGCTTTGAAGAAGAAAGATCTAGCTGACTGAAATAAGTTCATCAGATGAAAACCAACAAAAATTGACAAGAACCACGAAAAGTTCTTGTATTTTGAGATAAAATCTTACTCTATTAAGGAAAAAACTTCCAGCTCGCTGAAATATGTTCATTTGCTGAAAACCATCAAAACCACGAAAAGTTCTTGTATTTGAAGATAAAATCTTTTTGCTTTGAAGAAGAAAGATCTAGCTGACTGAAATAAGTTCATTAGATGAAAACCAACAAAATTTGACAAGAACCACGAAAAGTTCTTGTATTTTAAGATAAAATCTTACTCTATTAAGGAAAAAACTTCCAGCTCGCTGAAATATGTTCATTTGCTGAAAACCATCAAAACCACGAAAAGTTCTTGTATTTGAAGATAAAATCTTTTTGCTTTGAAGAAGAAAGATCTAGCTGACTGAAATAAGTTCATTAGATGAAAACCAACAAAAATTGACAAGAACCACGAAAAGTTCTTGTATTTTAAGATAAAATCTTACTCTATTAAGGAAAAAACTTCCAGCTCGCTGAAATCTGTTCATTTGCTGAAAACCATCAAAACCACCAAAAGTTCTTGTATTTGAAGATAAAATCTTTTTGCTTTGAAGAAGAAAGATCTAGCTGACTGAAATAAGTTCATTAGATGAAAACCAACAAAAATTGACAAGAACCACGAAAAGTTCTTGTATTTTAAGATAAAATCTTACTCTATTCAGGAAAAAACTCCCAGCTCGCTGAAATATGTTCATTTGCTGAAAACCAACAAAACCACGAAAAGTTCTTGTATTTGAAGATAAAATCTTTTTTCTTTGAAGAAGAAAGATCCAGCTGACTGAAATAAGTTCATCAGATGAAAACCAACAAAAATTGACAAGAACCACGAAAAGTTCTTGTATTTTGAGATGAAATCTTACTCTATTAAGGAAAAAACTTCCAGCTCGCTGAAATATGTTCATTTGCTGAAAACCATCAAAACCACGAAAAGTTCTTGTATTTGAAGATAAAATCTTTTTGCTTTGAAGAAGAAAGATCTAGCTGACTGAAATAAGTTCATTAGATGAAAACCAACAAAATTTGACAAGAACCACGAAAAGTTCTTGTATTTTAAGATAATATCTTACGCTATTAAAGAAAAAACTTCTGGCTCGCTGAAATATGTTCATTTGCTGAAAACCAACAAAACCACCAAAAGTTCTTGTATTTGAAGATAAAATCTTTTTGCTTTGAAGAACGATCTAGCTGACTGAAATAAGTTCATGAGATGAAAACCAACAAAAATTGACAAGAACCACGAAAAGTTCTTGTATTTTAAGATAAAATCTTACTCTATTCAGGAAAAAACTTCCAGCTCGCTGAAATATGTTCATTTGCTGAAAACCTTCAAAACCACGAAAAGTTCTTGTATTTGAAGTTAAAATCTTTTTGCTTTGAAGCAGAAAGATCTAGCTGACTGAAATAAGTTCATTGGATGAAAACCAACAAAAATTGACAAGAACAACGAAAAGTTCTTGTATTTTAAGATAAAATCTTACTCTATTAAGGAAAAAACTTCCAGCTCGCTGAAATATGTTCATTTGCTGAAAACCATCAAAACCACGAAAAGTTCTTGTATTTGAAGATAAAATCTTTTTGCTTTGAAGAAGAAAGATCTAGCTGACTGAAATAAGTTCATTAGATGAAAACCAACAAAAATTGACAAGAACCACGAAAAGTTCTTGTATTTTAAGATAAAATCTTACTCTATTAAGGAAAAAACTTCCAGCTCGCTGAAATCTGTTCATTTGCTGAAAACCATCAAAACCACCAAAAGTTCTTGTATTTGAAGATAAAATCTTTTTGCTTTGAAGAAGAAAGATCTAGCTGACTGAAATAAGTTCATCAGATGAAAACCAACAAAAATTGACAAGAACCACGAAAAGTTCTTGTATTTTGAGATAAAATCTTACTCTATTAAGGAAAAAACTTCCAGCTCGCTGAAATATGTTCATTTGCTGAAAACCATCAAAACCACGAAAAGTTCTTGTATTTGAAGATAAAATCTTTTTGCTTTGAAGAAGAAAGATCTAGCTGACTGAAATAAGTTCATTAGATGAAAACCAACAAAATTTGACAAGAACCACGAAAAGTTCTTGTATTTTAAGATAATATCTTACGCTATTAAAGAAAAAACTTCTGGCTCGCTGAAATATGTTCATTTGCTGAAAACCAACAAAACCACCAAAAGTTCTTGTATTTGAAGATAAAATCTTTTTGCTTTGAAGAAGAACGATCCAGCTGACTGAAATAAGTTCATGAGATGAAAACCAACAAAAATTGACAAGAACCACGAAAAGTTCTTGTATTTTAAGATAAAATCTTCCTCTATTAAGGAAAAAACTTCCAGCTCGCTGAAATATGTTCATTTGCTGAAAACCATCAAAACCACGAAAAGTTCTTGTATTTGAAGATAAAATCTTTTTGCTTTGAAGAAGAAAGATCTAGCTGACTGAAATAAGTTCATGAGATGAAAACCAACAAAAATTGACAAGAACCACGAAAAGTTCTTGTATTTTAAGATAAAATCTTACTCTATTAAGGAAAAAACTTCCAGCTCGCTGAAATCTGTTCATTTGCTGAAAACCATCAAAACCACCAAAAGTTCTTGTATTTGAAGATAAAATCTTTTTGCTTTGAAGAAGAAAGATCCAGCTGACTGAAATAAGTTCATCAGATGAAAACCAACAAAAATTGACAAGAACCACGAAAAGTTCTTGTATTTTAAGATAAAATCTTACTCTATTCAGGAAAAAACTTCCAGCTCGCTGAAATATGTTCATTTGCTGAAAACCATCAAAACCACGAAAAGTTCTTGTATTTGAAGATAAAATCTTTTTGCTTTGAAGAAGAAAGATCTAGCTGACTGAAATAAGTTCATTAGATGAAAACCAACAAAAATTGACAAGAACCACGAAAAGTTCTTGTATTTTAAGATAAAATCTTACTCTATTAAGGAAAAAACTTCCAGCTCGCTGAAATCTGTTCATTTGCTGAAAACCATCAAAACCACCAAAAGTTCTTGTATTTGAAGATAAAATCTTTTTGCTTTGAAGAAGAAAGATCAAGCTGACTGAAATAAGTTCATTAGATGAAAACCAACAAAAATTGACAAGAACCACGAAAAGTTCTTGTATTTTAAGATAAAATCTTACTCTATTAAGGAAAAAACTTCCAGCTCGCTGAAATATGTTCATTTGCTGAAAACCATCAAAACCACGAAAAGTTCTTGTATTTGAAGATAAAATCTTTTTGCTTTGAAGAAGAAAGATCTAGCTGACTGAAATAAGTTCATTAGATGAAAACCAACAAAAATTGACAAGAACCACGAAAAGATCTTGTATTTTAAGATAAAATCTTACGCTATTAAAGAAAAAACTCCCAGCTCGCTGAAATATGTTCATTTGCTGAAAACCAACAAAACCACGAAAAGTTCTTGTATTTGAAGATAAAATCGTTTTGCTTTGAAGAAGAAAGATCTAGCTGACTGAAATAAGTTCATTAGATGAAAACCAACAAAATTTGACAAGAACCACGAAAACTTCTTGTATTTTAAGATAAAATCTTACTCTATTAAGGAAAAAACTTCCAGCTCGCTGAAATATGTTCATTTGCTGAAAACCATCAAAACCACGAAAAGGTCTTGTATTTGAAGATAAACTCTTTTTGCTTTGAAGAAGAAAGATCCAGCTGACTGAAATACGTTCATTAGATGAAAACCAACAAAAATTGACAAGAACCACGAAAAGTTCTTCTATTTTAAGATAAAATCTTACTCTATTAAGGAAAAAACTTCCAGCTCGCTGAAATATGTTCATTTGCTGAAAACCATCAAAACCACGAAAAGTTCTTGTATTTGAAGATAAAATCTTTTTGCTTTGAAGAAGAAAGATCTAGCTGACTGAAATAAGTTCATTAGATGAAAACCAACAAAAATTGACAAGAACCACGAAAAGTTCTTGTATTTTAAGATAAAATCTTACTCTATTCAGGAAAAAACTCCCAGCTCGCTGAAATATGTTCATTTGCTGAAAACCAACAAAACCACGAAAAGTTCTTGTATTTGAAGATAAAATCTTTTTTCTTTGAAGAAGAAAGATCCAGCTGACTGAAATAAGTTCATCAGATGAAAACCAACAAAAATTGACAAGAACCACGAAAAGTTCTTGTATTTTGAGATAAAATCTTACTCTATTAAGGAAAAAACTTCCAGCTCGCTGAAATCTGTTCATTTGCTGAAAACCATCAAAACCACGAAAAGTTCTTGTATTTGAAGATAAAATCTTTTTGCTTTGAAGAAGAAAGATCTAGCTGACTGAAATAAGTTCATTAGATGAAAACCAACAAAATTTGACAAGAACCACGAAAAGTTCTTGTATTTTAAGATAATATCTTACGCTATTAAAGAAAAAACTTCTGGCTCGCTGAAATATGTTCATTTGCTGAAAACCAACAAAACCACCAAAAGTTCTTGTATTTGAAGATAAAATCTTTTTGCTTTGAAGAAGAACGATCTAGCTGACTGAAATAAGTTCATGAGATGAAAACCAACAAAAATTGACAAGAACCACGAAAAGTTCTTGTATTTTAAGATAAAATCTTACTCTATTCAGGAAAAAACTTCCAGCTCGCTGAAATATGTTCATTTGCTGAAAACCTTCAAAACCACGAAAAGTTCTTGTATTTGAAGTTAAAATCTTTTTGCTTTGAAGCAGAAAGATCTCGCTGACTGAAATAAGTTCATTGGATGAAAACCAACAAAAATTGACAAGAACAACGAAAAGTTCTTGTATTTTAAGATAAAATCTTACTCTATTAAGGAAAAAACTTCCAGCTCGCTGAAATATGTTCATTTGCTGAAAACCATCAAAACCACGAAAAGTTCTTGTATTTGAAGATAAAATCTTTTTGCTTTGAAGAAGAAAGATCTAGCTGACTGAAATAAGTTCATTAGATGAAAACCAACAAAAATTGACAAGAACCACGAAAAGTTCTTGTATTTTAAGATAAAATCTTACTCTATTAAGGAAAAAACTTCCAGCTCGCTGAAATCTGTTCATTTGCTGAAAACCATCAAAACCACCAAAAGTTCTTGTATTTGAAGATAAAATCTTTTTGCTTTGAAGAAGAAAGATCTAGCTGACTGAAATAAGTTCATCAGATGAAAACCAACAAAAATTGACAAGAACCACGAAAAGTTCTTGTATTTTAAGATAAAATCTTACTCTATTCAGGAAAAAACTTCCAGCTCGCTGAAATATGTTCATTTGCTGAAAACCATCAAAACCACGAAAAGTTCTTGTATTTGAAGATAAAATCTTTTTGCTTTGAAGAAGAAAGATCTAGCTGACTGAAATAAGTTCATTAGATGAAAACCAACAAAAATTGACAAGAACCACGAAAAGTTCTTGTATTTTAAGATAAAATCTTACTCTATTAAGGAAAAAACTTCCAGCTCGCTGAAATCTGTTCATTTGCTGAAAACCATCAAAACCACCAAAAGTTCTTGTATTTGAAGATAAAATCTTTTTGCTTTGAAGAAGAAAGATCAAGCTGACTGAAATAAGTTCATTAGATGAAAACCAACAAAAATTGACAAGAACCACGAAAAGTTCTTGTATTTTAAGATAAAATCTTACTCTATTAAGGAAAAAACTTCCAGCTCGCTGAAATATGTTCATTTGCTGAAAACCATCAAAACCACGAAAAGTTCTTGTATTTGAAGATAAAATCTTTTTGCTTTGAAGAAGAAAGATCTAGCTGACTGAAATAAGTTCATTAGATGAAAACCAACAAAAATTGACAAGAACCACCAAAAGTTCTTGTATTTTAAGATAAAATCTTACTCTATTAAGGAAAAAACTTCCAGCTCGCTGAAATCTGTTCATTTGCTGAAAACCATCAAAACCACCAAAAGTTCTTGTATTTGAAGATAAAATCTTTTTGCTTTGAAGAAGAAAGATCAAGCTGACTGAAATAAGTTCATTAGATGAAAACCAACAAAAATTGACAAGAACCACGAAAAGTTCTTGTATTTTAAGATAAAATCTTACTCTATTAAGGAAAAAACTTCCAGCTCGCTGAAATATGTTCATTTGCTGAAAACCATCAAAACCACGAAAAGTTCTTGTATTTGAAGATAAAATCTTTTTGCTTTGAAGAAGAAAGATCTAGCTGACTGAAATAAGTTCATTAGATGAAAACCAACAAAAATTGACAAGAACCACGAAAAGATCTTGTATTTTAAGATAAAATCTTACGCTATTAAAGAAAAAACTCCCAGCTCGCTGAAATATGTTCATTTGCTGAAAACCAACAAAACCACGAAAAGTTCTTGTATTTGAAGATAAAATCGTTTTGCTTTGAAGAAGAAAGATCTAGCTGACTGAAATAAGTTCATTAGATGAAAACCAACAAAATTTGACAAGAACCACGAAAACTTCTTGTATTTTAAGATAATATCTTACGCTATTAAAGAAAAAACTTCTGGCTCGCTGAAATATGTTCATTTGCTGAAAACCAACAAAACCACGAAAAGTTCTTGTATTTGAAGATAAACTCTTTTTGCTTTGAAGAAGAAAGATCCAGCTGACTGAAATACGTTCATTAGATGAAAACCAACAAAAATTGACAAGAACCACGAAAAGTTCTTGTATTTTAAGATAAAATCTTACTCTATTAAGGAAAAAACTTCCAGCTCGCTGAAATATGTTCAATTGCTGAAAACCATCAAAACCACGAAAAGTTCTTGTATTTGAAGATAAAATCTTTTTGCTTTGAAGAAGAAAGATCTAGCTGACTGAAATAAGTTCATCAGATGAAAACCAACAAAAATTGACAAGAACCACGAAAAGTTCTTGTATTTTAAGATAAAATCTTCCTCTATTAAGGAAAAAACTTCCAGCTCGCTGAAATATGTTCATTTGCTGAAAACCATCAAAACCACGAAAAGTTCTTGTATTTGAAGATAAAATCTTTTTGCTTTGAAGAAGAAAGATCTAGCTAACTGAAATAAGTTCATGAGATGAAAACCAACAAAAATTGACAAGAACCACGAAAAGTTCTTGTATTTTAAGATAAAATCTTACTCTATTCATGAAAAAACTTCCAGCTCGCTGAAATATGTTCATTTGCTGAAAACCATCAAAACAACGAAAAGTTCTTGTATTTGAAGATAAAATCTTTTTGCTTTGAAGAAGAAAGATCTAGCTGACTGAAATAAGTTCATCAGATGAAAACCAACAAAAATTGACAAGAACCACGAAAAGTTCTTGTATTTTAAGATAAAATCTTACTCTATTAAGGAAAAAACTTCCAGCTCGCTGAAATCTGTTCATTTGCTGAAAACCATCAAAACCACCAAAAGTTCTTGTATTTGAAGATAAAATCTTTTTGCTTTGAAGAAGAAAGATCCAGCTGACTGAAATAAGTTCATCAGATGAAAACCAACAAAAATTGACAAGAACCACGAAAAGTTCTTGTATTTTAAGATAAAATCTTACTCTATTCAGGAAAAAACTTCCAGCTCGCTGAAATATGTTCATTTGCTGAAAACCATCAAAACCACGAAAAGTTCTTGTATTTGAAGATAAAATCTTTTTGCTTTGAAGAAGAAAGATCTAGCTGACTGAAATAAGTTCATTAGATGAAAACCAACAAAAATTGACAAGAACCACGAAAAGTTCTTGTATTTTAAGATAAAATCTTACTCTATTAAGGAAAAAACTTCCAGCTCGCTGAAATCTGTTCATTTGCTGAAAACCATCAAAACCACCAAAAGTTCTTGTATTTGAAGATAAAATCTTTTTGCTTTGAAGAAGAAAGATCAAGCTGACTGAAATAAGTTCATTAGATGAAAACCAACAAAAATTGACAAGAACCACGAAAAGTTCTTGTATTTTAAGATAAAATCTTACTCTATTAAGGAAAAAACTTCCAGCTCGCTGAAATATGTTCATTTGCTGAAAACCATCAAAACCACGAAAAGTTCTTGTATTTGAAGATAAAATCTTTTTGCTTTCAAGAAGAAAGATCTAGCTGACTGAAATAAGTTCATTAGATGAAAACCAACAAAAATTGACAAGAACCACGAAAAGATCTTGTATTTTAAGATAAAATCTTACGCTATTAAAGAAAAAACTCCCAGCTCGCTGAAATATGTTCATTTGCTGAAAACCAACAAAACCACGAAAAGTTCTTGTATTTGAAGATAAAATCGTTTTGCTTTGAAGAAGAAAGATCTAGCTGACTGAAATAAGTTCATTAGATGAAAACCAACAAAATTTGACAAGAACCACGAAAACTTCTTGTATTTTAAGATAAAATCTTACTCTATTAAGGAAAAAACTTCCAGCTCGCTGAAATATGTTCATTTGCTGAAAACCATCAAAACCACGAAAAGGTCTTGTATTTGAAGATAAACTCTTTTTGCTTTGAAGAAGAAAGATCCAGCTGACTGAAATACGTTCATTAGATGAAAACCAACAAAAATTGACAAGAACCACGAAAAGTTCTTCTATTTTAAGATAAAATCTTACTCTATTAAGGAAAAAACTTCCAGCTCGCTGAAATATGTTCATTTGCTGAAAACCATCAAAACCACGAAAAGTTCTTGTATTTGAAGATAAAATCTTTTTGCTTTGAAGAAGAAAGATCTAGCTGACTGAAATAAGTTCATTAGATGAAAACCAACAAAAATTGACAAGAACCACGAAAAGTTCTTGTATTTTAAGATAAAATCTTACTCTATTCAGGAAAAAACTCCCAGCTCGCTGAAATATGTTCATTTGCTGAAAACCAACAAAACCACGAAAAGTTCTTGTATTTGAAGATAAAATCTTTTTTCTTTGAAGAAGAAAGATCCAGCTGACTGAAATAAGTTCATCAGATGAAAACCAACAAAAATTGACAAGAACCACGAAAAGTTCTTGTATTTTGAGATAAAATCTTACTCTATTAAGGAAAAAACTTCCAGCTCGCTGAAATATGTTCATTTGCTGAAAACCATCAAAACCACGAAAAGTTCTTGTATTTGAAGATAAAATCTTTTTGCTTTGAAGAAGAAAGATCTAGCTGACTGAAATAAGTTCATTAGATGAAAACCAACAAAATTTGACAAGAACCACGAAAAGTTCTTGTATTTTAAGATAATATCTTACGCTATTAAAGAAAAAACTTCTGGCTCGCTGAAATATGTTCATTTGCTGAAAACCAACAAAACCACCAAAAGTTCTTGTATTTGAAGATAAAATCTTTTTGCTTTGAAGAAGAACGATCTAGCTGACTGAAATAAGTTCATGAGATGAAAACCAACAAAAATTGACAAGAACCACGAAAAGTTCTTGTATTTTAAGATAAAATCTTACTCTATTCAGGAAAAAACTTCCAGCTCGCTGAAATATGTTCATTTGCTGAAAACCTTCAAAACCACGAAAAGTTCTTGTATTTGAAGTTAAAATCTTTTTGCTTTGAAGCAGAAAGATCTAGCTGACTGAAATAAGTTCATTGGATGAAAACCAACAAAAATTGACAAGAACAACGAAAAGTTCTTGTATTTTAAGATAAAATCTTACTCTATTAAGGAAAAAACTTCCAGCTCGCTGAAATATGTTCATTTGCTGAAAACCATCAAAACCACGAAAAGTTCTTGTATTTGAAGATAAAATCTTTTTGCTTTGAAGAAGAAAGATCTAGCTGACTGAAATAAGTTCATTAGATGAAAACCAACAAAAATTGACAAGAACCACGAAAAGTTCTTGTATTTTAAGATAAAATCTTACTCTATTAAGGAAAAAACTTCCAGCTCGCTGAAATCTGTTCATTTGCTGAAAACCATCAAAACCACCAAAAGTTCTTGTATTTGAAGATAAAATCTTTTTGCTTTGAAGAAGAAAGATCTAGCTGACTGAAATAAGTTCATCAGATGAAAACCAACAAAAATTGACAAGAACCACGAAAAGTTCTTGTATTTTAAGATAAAATCTTACTCTATTCAGGAAAAAACTTCCAGCTCGCTGAAATATGTTCATTTGCTGAAAACCATCAAAACCACGAAAAGTTCTTGTATTTGAAGATAAAATCTTTTTGCTTTGAAGAAGAAAGATCTAGCTGACTGAAATAAGTTCATTAGATGAAAACCAACAAAAATTGACAAGAACCACGAAAAGTTCTTGTATTTTAAGATAAAATCTTACTCTATTAAGGAAAAAACTTCCAGCTCGCTGAAATCTGTTCATTTGCTGAAAACCATCAAAACCACCAAAAGTTCTTGTATTTGAAGATAAAATCTTTTTGCTTTGAAGAAGAAAGATCAAGCTGACTGAAATAAGTTCATTAGATGAAAACCAACAAAAATTGACAAGAACCACGAAAAGTTCTTGTATTTTAAGATAAAATCTTACTCTATTAAGGAAAAAACTTCCAGCTCGCTGAAATATGTTCATTTGCTGAAAACCATCAAAACCACGAAAAGTTCTTGTATTTGAAGATAAAATCTTTTTGCTTTGAAGAAGAAAGATCTAGCTGACTGAAATAAGTTCATTAGATGAAAACCAACAAAAATTGACAAGAACCACCAAAAGTTCTTGTATTTTAAGATAAAATCTTACTCTATTAAGGAAAAAACTTCCAGCTCGCTGAAATCTGTTCATTTGCTGAAAACCATCAAAACCACCAAAAGTTCTTGTATTTGAAGATAAAATCTTTTTGCTTTGAAGAAGAAAGATCAAGCTGACTGAAATAAGTTCATTAGATGAAAACCAACAAAAATTGACAAGAACCACGAAAAGTTCTTGTATTTTAAGATAAAATCTTACTCTATTAAGGAAAAAACTTCCAGCTCGCTGAAATATGTTCATTTGCTGAAAACCATCAAAACCACGAAAAGTTCTTGTATTTGAAGATAAAATCTTTTTGCTTTGAAGAAGAAAGATCTAGCTGACTGAAATAAGTTCATTAGATGAAAACCAACAAAAATTGACAAGAACCACGAAAAGATCTTGTATTTTAAGATAAAATCTTACGCTATTAAAGAAAAAACTCCCAGCTCGCTGAAATATGTTCATTTGCTGAAAACCAACAAAACCACGAAAAGTTCTTGTATTTGAAGATAAAATCGTTTTGCTTTGAAGAAGAAAGATCTAGCTGACTGAAATAAGTTCATTAGATGAAAACCAACAAAATTTGACAAGAACCACGAAAACTTCTTGTATTTTAAGATAATATCTTACGCTATTAAAGAAAAAACTTCTGGCTCGCTGAAATATGTTCATTTGCTGAAAACCAACAAAACCACGAAAAGTTCTTGTATTTGAAGATAAACTCTTTTTGCTTTGAAGAAGAAAGATCCAGCTGACTGAAATACGTTCATTAGATGAAAACCAACAAAAATTGACAAGAACCACGAAAAGTTCTTGTATTTTAAGATAAAATCTTACTCTATTAAGGAAAAAACTTCCAGCTCGCTGAAATATGTTCAATTGCTGAAAACCATCAAAACCACGAAAAGTTCTTGTATTTGAAGATAAAATCTTTTTGCTTTGAAGAAGAAAGATCTAGCTGACTGAAATAAGTTCATCAGATGAAAACCAACAAAAATTGACAAGAACCACGAAAAGTTCTTGTATTTTAAGATAAAATCTTCCTCTATTAAGGAAAAAACTTCCAGCTCGCTGAAATATGTTCATTTGCTGAAAACCATCAAAACCACGAAAAGTTCTTGTATTTGAAGATAAAATCTTTTTGCTTTGAAGAAGAAAGATCTAGCTAACTGAAATAAGTTCATGAGATGAAAACCAACAAAAATTGACAAGAACCACGAAAAGTTCTTGTATTTTAAGATAAAATCTTACTCTATTAAGGAAAAAACTTCCAGCTCGCTGAAATATGTTCATTTGCTGAAAACCATCAAAACCACCAAAAGTTCTTGTATTTGAAGATAAAATCTTTTTGCTTTGAAGAAGAAAGATCTAGCTGACTGAAATAAGTTCATCAGATGAAAACCAACAAAAATTGACAAGAACCACGAAAAGTTCTTGTATTTTAAGATAAAATCTTACTCTATTCAGGAAAAAACTTCCAGCTCGCTGAAATATGTTCATTTGCTGAAAACCATCAAAACCACGAAAAGTTCTTGTATTTGAAGATAAAATCTTTTTGCTTTGAAGAAGAAAGATCTAGCTGACTGAAATAAGTTCATTAGATGAAAACCAACAAAAATTGACAAGAACCACGAAAAGTTCTTGTATTTTAAGATAAAATCTTACTCTATTAAGGAAAAAACTTCCAGCTCGCTGAAATCTGTTCATTTGCTGAAAACCATCAAAACCACCAAAAGTTCTTGTATTTGAAGATAAAATCTTTTTGCTTTGAAGAAGAAAGATCAAGCTGACTGAAATAAGTTCATTAGATGAAAACCAACAAAAATTGACAAGAACCACGAAAAGTTCTTGTATTTTAAGATAAAATCTTACTCTATTAAGGAAAAAACTTCCAGCTCGCTGAAATATGTTCATTTGCTGAAAACCATCAAAACCACGAAAAGTTCTTGTATTTGAAGATAAAATCTTTTTGCTTTGAAGAAGAAAGATCTAGCTGACTGAAATAAGTTCATTAGATGAAAACCAACAAAAATTGACAAGAACCACCAAAAGTTCTTGTATTTTAAGATAAAATCTTACTCTATTAAGGAAAAAACTTCCAGCTCGCTGAAATCTGTTCATTTGCTGAAAACCATCAAAACCACCAAAAGTTCTTGTATTTGAAGATAAAATCTTTTTGCTTTGAAGAAGAAAGATCAAGCTGACTGAAATAAGTTCATTAGATGAAAACCAACAAAAATTGACAAGAACCACGAAAAGTTCTTGTATTTTAAGATAAAATCTTACTCTATTAAGGAAAAAACTTCCAGCTCGCTGAAATATGTTCATTTGCTGAAAACCATCAAAACCACGAAAAGTTCTTGTATTTGAAGATAAAATCTTTTTGCTTTGAAGAAGAAAGATCTAGCTGACTGAAATAAGTTCATTAGATGAAAACCAACAAAAATTGACAAGAACCACGAAAAGATCTTGTATTTTAAGATAAAATCTTACGCTATTAAAGAAAAAACTCCCAGCTCGCTGAAATATGTTCATTTGCTGAAAACCAACAAAACCACGAAAAGTTCTTGTATTTGAAGATAAAATCGTTTTGCTTTGAAGAAGAAAGATCTAGCTGACTGAAATAAGTTCATTAGATGAAAACCAACAAAATTTGACAAGAACCACGAAAACTTCTTGTATTTTAAGATAATATCTTACGCTATTAAAGAAAAAACTTCTGGCTCGCTGAAATATGTTCATTTGCTGAAAACCAACAAAACCACGAAAAGTTCTTGTATTTGAAGATAAACTCTTTTTGCTTTGAAGAAGAAAGATCCAGCTGACTGAAATACGTTCATTAGATGAAAACCAACAAAAATTGACAAGAACCACGAAAAGTTCTTGTATTTTAAGATAAAATCTTACTCTATTAAGGAAAAAACTTCCAGCTCGCTGAAATATGTTCAATTGCTGAAAACCATCAAAACCACGAAAAGTTCTTGTATTTGAAGATAAAATCTTTTTGCTTTGAAGAAGAAAGATCTAGCTGACTGAAATAAGTTCATCAGATGAAAACCAACAAAAATTGACAAGAACCACGAAAAGTTCTTGTATTTTAAGATAAAATCTTCCTCTATTAAGGAAAAAACTTCCAGCTCGCTGAAATATGTTCATTTGCTGAAAACCATCAAAACCACGAAAAGTTCTTGTATTTGAAGATAAAATCTTTTTGCTTTGAAGAAGAAAGATCTAGCTAACTGAAATAAGTTCATGAGATGAAAACCAACAAAAATTGACAAGAACCACGAAAAGTTCTTGTATTTTAAGATAAAATCTTACTCTATTCATGAAAAAACTTCCAGCTCGCTGAAATATGTTCATTTGCTGAAAACCATCAAAACAACGAAAAGTTCTTGTATTTGAAGATAAAATCTTTTTGCTTTGAAGAAGAAAGATCTAGCTGACTGAAATAAGTTCATCAGATGAAAACCAACAAAAATTGACAAGAACCACGAAAAGTTCTTGTATTTTAAGATAAAATCTTACTCTATTCAGGAAAAAACTTCCAGCTCGCTGAAATATGTTCATTTGCTGAAAACCATCAAAACCACGAAAAGTTCTTGTATTTGAAGATAAAATCTTTTTGCTTTGAAGAAGAAAGATCTAGCTGACTGAAATAAGTTCATTAGATGAAAACCAACAAAAATTGACAAGAACCACGAAAAGTTCTTGTATTTTAAGATAAAATCTTACTCTATTAAGGAAAAAACTTCCAGCTCGCTGAAATCTGTTCATTTGCTGAAAACCATCAAAACCACCAAAAGTTCTTGTATTTGAAGATAAAATCTTTTTGCTTTGAAGAAGAAAGATCAAGCTGACTGAAATAAGTTCATTAGATGAAAACCAACAAAAATTGACAAGAACCACGAAAAGTTCTTGTATTTTAAGATAAAATCTTACTCTATTAAGGAAAAAACTTCCAGCTCGCTGAAATATGTTCATTTGCTGAAAACCATCAAAACCACGAAAAGTTCTTGTATTTGAAGATAAAATCTTTTTGCTTTGAAGAAGAAAGATCGAGCTGACTGAAATAAGTTCATTAGATGAAAACCAACAAAAATTGACAAGAACCTCGAAAAGATCTTGTATTTTAAGATAAAATCTTACGCTATTAAAGAAAAAACTCCCAGCTCGCTGAAATATGTTCATTTGCTGAAAACCAACAAAACCACGAAAAGTTCTTGTATTTGAAGATAAAATCGTTTTGCTTTGAAGAAGAAAGATCTAGCTGACTGAAATAAGTTCATTAGATGAAAACCAACAAAAATTGACAAGAACCACGAAAAGTTCTTGTATTTTAAGACAAAATCTTACTCTATTAAGGAAAAAACTTCCAGCTCGCTGAAATCTGTTCATTTGCTGAAAACCATCAAAACCACCAAAAGTTCTTGTATTTGAAGATAAAATCTTTTTGCTTTGAAGAAGAAAGATCAAGCTGACTGAAATAAGTTCATTAGATGAAAACCAACAAAAATTGACAAGAACCACGAAAAGTTCTTGTATTTTAAGATAAAATCTTACTCTATTAAGGAAAAAACTTCCAGCTCGCTGAAATATGTTCATTTGCTGAAAACCATCAAAACCACGAAAAGTTCTTGTATTTGAAGATAAAATCTTTTTGCTTTGAAGAAGAAAGATCTAGCTGACTGAAATAAGTTCATTAGATGAAAACCAACAAAAATTGACAAGAACCACGAAAAGATCTTGTATTTTAAGATAAAATCTTACGCTATTAAAGAAAAAACTCCCAGCTCGCTGAAATATGTTCATTTGCTGAAAACCAGCAAAACCACGAAAAGTTCTTGTATTTGAAGATAAAATCGTTTTGCTTTGAAGAAGAAAGATCTAGCTGACTGAAATAAGTTCATTAGATGAAAACCAACAAAATTTGACAAGAACCACGAAAACTTCTTGTATTTTAAGATAATATCTTACGCTATTAAAGAAAAAACTTCTGGCTCGCTGAAATATGTTCATTTGCTGAAAACCAACAAAACCACGAAAAGTTCTTGTATTTGAAGATAAACTCTTTTTGCTTTGAAGAAGAAAGATCCAGCTGACTGAAATACGTTCATTAGATGAAAACCAACAAAAATTGACAAGAACCACGAAAAGTTCTTGTATTTTAAGATAAAATCTTACTCTATTAAGGAAAAAACTTCCAGCTCGCTGAAATATGTTCATTTGCTGAAAACCATCAAAACCACAAAAAGTTCTTGTATTTGAAGATAAACTCTTTTTGCTTTGAAGAAGAAAGATCCAGCTGACTGAAATACGTTCATTAGATGAAAACCAACAAAAATTGACAAGAACCACGAAAAGTTCTTGTATTTTAAGATAAAATCTTACTCTATTAAGGAAAAAACTTCCAGCTCGCTGAAATATGTTCATTTGCTGAAAACCATCAAAACCACGAAAAGTTCTTGTATTTGAAGATAAAATCTTTTTGCTTTGAAGAAGAAAGATCTAGCTGACTGAAATAAGTTCATTAGATGAAAACCAACAAAAATTGACAAGAACCACGAAAAGTTCTTGTATTTTAAGATAAAATCTTACTCTATTCAGGAAAAAACTCCCAGCTCGCTGAAATATGTTCATTTGCTGAAAACCAACAAAACCACGAAAAGTTCTTGTATTTGAAGATAAAATCTTTTTTCTTTGAAGAAGAAAGATCTAGCTGACTGAAATAAGTTCATCAGATGAAAACCAACAAAAATTGACAAGAACCACGAAAAGTTCTTGTATTTTGAGATAAAATCTTACTCTATTAAGGAAAAAACTTCCAGCTCGCTGAAATATGTTCATTTGCTGAAAACCATCAAAACCACGAAAAGTTCTTGTATTTGAAGATAAAATCTTTTTGCTTTGAAGAAGAAAGATCTAGCTGACTGAAATAAGTTCATTAGATGAAAACCAACAAAATTTGACAAGAACCACGAAAAGTTCTTGTATTTTAAGATAATATCTTACGCTATTAAAGAAAAAACTTCTGGCTCGCTGAAATATGTTCATTTGCTGAAAACCAACAAAACCACCAAAAGTTCTTGTATTTGAAGATAAAATCTTTTTGCTTTGAAGAAGAACGATCCAGCTGACTGAAATAAGTTCATGAGATGAAAACCAACAAAAATTGACAAGAACCACGAAAAGTTCTTGTATTTTAAGATAAAATCTTCCTCTATTAAGGAAAAAACTTCCAGCTCGCTGAAATATGTTCATTTGCTGAAAACCATCAAAACCACGAAAAGTTCTTGTATTTGAAGATAAAATCTTTTTGCTTTGAAGAAGAAAGATCTAGCTGACTGAAATAAGTTCATGAGATGAAAACCAACAAAAATTGACAAGAACCACGAAAAGTTCTTGTATTTTAAGATAAAATCTTACTCTATTCAGGAAAAAACTTCCAGCTCGCTGAAATATGTTCATTTGCTGAAAACCTTCAAAACCACGAAAAGTTCTTGTATTTGAAGTTAAAATCTTTTTGCTTTGAAGCAGAAAGATCTAGCTGACTGAAATAAGTTCATTAGATGAAAACCAACAAAAATTGACAAGAACCACGAAAAGTTCTTGTATTTTAAGATAAAATCTTACTCTATTAAGGAAAAAACTTCCAGCTCGCTGAAATATGTTCATTTGCTGAAAACCATCAAAACCACGAAAAGTTCTTGTATTTGAAGATAAAATCTTTTTGCTTTGAAGAAGAAAGATCTAGCTGACTGAAATAAGTTCATTAGATGAAAACCAACAAAAATTGACAAGAACCACGAAAAGTTCTTGTATTTGAAGATAAAATCTTTTTGCTTTGAAGAAGAAAGATCTAGCTGACTGAAATAAGTTCATTAGATGAAAACCAACAAAAATTGACAAGAACCACGAAAAGTTCTTGTATTTTAAGATAAAATCTTACTCTATTAAGGAAAAAACTTCCAGCTCGCTGAAATCTGTTCATTTGCTGAAAACCATCAAAACCACCAAAAGTTCTTGTATTTGAAGATAAAATCTTTTTGCTTTGAAGAAGAAAGATCAAGCTGACTGAAATAAGTTCATTAGATGAAAACCAACAAAAATTGACAAGAACCACGAAAAGATCTTGTATTTTAAGATAAAATCTTACTCTATTAAGGAAAAAACTTCCAGCTCGCTGAAATATGTTCATTTGCTGAAAACCATCAAAACCACGAAAAGTTCTTGTATTTGAAGATAAAATCTTTTTGCTTTGAAGAAGAAAGATCTAGCTGACTGAAATAAGTTCATTAGATGAAAACCAACAAAAATTGACAAGAACCACGAAAAGTTCTTGTATTTTAAGATAAAATCTTACTCTATTAAGGAAAAAACTTCCAGCTCGCTGAAATCTGTTCATTTGCTGAAAACCATCAAAACCACCAAAAGTTCTTGTATTTGAAGATAAAATCTTTTTGCTTTGAAGAAGAAAGATCAAGCTGACTGAAATAAGTTCATTAGATGAAAACCAACAAAAATTGACAAGAACCACGAAAAGTTCTTGTATTTTAAGATAAAATCTTACTCTATTAAGGAAAAAACTTCCAGCTCGCTGAAATATGTTCATTTGCTGAAAACCATCAAAACCACGAAAAGTTCTTGTATTTGAAGATAAAATCTTTTTGCTTTGAAGAAGAAAGATCGAGCTGACTGAAATAAGTTCATTAGATGAAAACCAACAAAAATTGACAAGAACCACGAAAAGATCTTGTATTTTAAGATAAAATCTTACGCTATTAAAGAAAAAACTCCCAGCTCGCTGAAATATGTTCATTTGCTGAAAACCAACAAAACCACGAAAAGTTCTTGTATTTGAAGATAAAATCGTTTTGCTTTGAAGAAGAAAGATCTAGCTGACTGAAATAAGTTCATTAGATGAAAACCAACAAAAATTGACAAGAACCACGAAAAGTTCTTGTATTTTAAGATAAAATCTTACTCTATTAAGGAAAAAACTTCCAGCTCGCTGAAATCTGTTCATTTGCTGAAAACCATCAAAACCACCAAAAGTTCTTGTATTTGAAGATAAAATCTTTTTGCTTTGAAGAAGAAAGATCTAGCTGACTGAAATAAGTTCATTAGATGAAAACCAACAAAAATTGACAAGAACCACGAAAAGATCTTGTATTTTAAGATAAAATCTTACGCTATTAAAGAAAAAACTCCCAGCTCGCTGAAATATGTTCATTTGCTGAAAACCAACAAAACCACGAAAAGTTCTTGTATTTGAAGATAAAATCGTTTTGCTTTGAAGAAGAAAGATCTAGCTGACTGAAATAAGTTCATTAGATGAAAACCAACAAAATTTGACAAGAACCACGAAAACTTCTTGTATTTTAAGATAATATCTTACGCTATTAAAGAAAAAACTTCTGGCTCGCTGAAATATGTTCATTTGCTGAAAACCAACAAAACCACGAAAAGTTCTTGTATTTGAAGATAAACTCTTTTTGCTTTGAAGAAGAAAGATCCAGCTGACTGAAATACGTTCATTAGATGAAAACCAACAAAAATTGACAAGAACCACGAAAAGTTCTTGTATTTTAAGATAAAATCTTACTCTATTAAGGAAAAAACTTCCAGCTCGCTGAAATATGTTCATTTGCTGAAAACCATCAAAACCACGAAAAGTTCTTGTATTTGAAGATAAACTCTTTTTGCTTTGAAGAAGAAAGATCCAGCTGACTGAAATACGTTCATTAGATGAAAACCAACAAAAATTGACAAGAACCACGAAAAGTTCTTGTATTTTAAGATAAAATCTTACTCGATGAAGGAAAAAACTTCCAGCTCGCTGAAATATGTTCATTTGCTGAAAACCATCAAAACCACGAAAAGTTCTTGTATTTGAAGATAAAATCTTTTTGCTTTGAAGAAGAAAGATCTAGCTGACTGAAATAAGTTCATTAGATGAAAACCAACAAAATTTGACAAGAACCACGAAAAGTTCTTGTATTTTAAGATAATATCTTACGCTATTAAAGAAAAAACTTCTGGCTCGCTGAAATATGTTCATTTGCTGAAAACCAACAAAACCACCAAAAGTTCTTGTATTTGAAGATAAAATCTTTTTCTTTGAAGAAGAACGATCCAGCTGACTGAAATAAGTTCATGAGATGAAAACCAACAAAAATTGACAAGAACCACGAAAAGTTCTTGTATTTTAAGATAAAATCTTCCTCTATTAAGGAAAAAACTTCCAGCTCGCTGAAATATGTTCATTTGCTGAAAACCATCAAAACCACGAAAAGTTCTTGTATTTGAAGATAAAATCTTTTTGCTTTGAAGAAGAAAGATCCAGCTGACTGAAATAAGTTCATGAGATGAAAACCAACAAAAATTGACAAGAACCACGAAAAGTTCTTGTATTTTAAGATAAAATCTTACTCTATTCAGGAAAAAACTTCCAGCTCGCTGAAATATGTTCATTTGCTGAAAACCTTCAAAACCACGAAAAGTTCTTGTATTTGAAGTTAAAATCTTTTTGCTTTGAAGCAGAAAGATCTAGCTGACTGAAATAAGTTCATTAGATGAAAACCAACAAAAATTGACAAGAACCACGAAAAGTTCTTGTATTTTAAGATAAAATCTTACTCTATTAAGGAAAAAACTTCCAGCTCGCTGAAATATGTTCATTTGCTGAAAACCATCAAAACCACGAAAAGTTCTTGTATTTGAAGATAAAATCTTTTTGCTTTGAAGAAGAAAGATCTAGCTGACTGAAATAAGTTCATTAGATGAAAACCAACAAAAATTGACAAGAACCACGAAAAGTTCTTGTATTTTAAGATAAAATCTTACTCTATTAAGGAAAAAACTTCCAGCTCGCTGAAATCTGTTCATTTGCTGAAAACCATCAAAACCACCAAAAGTTCTTGTATTTGAAGATAAAATCTTTTTGCTTTGAAGAAGAAAGATCTAGCTGACTGAAATAAGTTCATCAGATGAAAACCAACAAAAATTGACAAGAACCACGAAAAGTTCTTGTATTTTAAGATAAAATCTTAGTCTATTCAGGAAAAAACTTCCAGCTCGCTGAAATATGTTCATTTGCTGAAAACCATCAAAACCACGAAAAGTTCTTGTATTTGAAGATAAAATCTTTTTGCTTTGAAGAAGAAAGATCTAGCTGACTGAAATAAGTTCATTAGATGAAAACCAACAAAAATTGACAAGAACCACGAAAAGTTCTTGTATTTTAAGATAAAATCTTACTCTATTAAGGAAAAAACTTCCAGCTCGCTGAAATCTGTTCATTTGCTGAAAACCATCAAAACCACCAAAAGTTCTTGTATTTGAAGATAAAATCTTTTTGCTTTGAAGAAGAAAGATCAAGCTGACTGAAATAAGTTCATTAGATGAAAACCAACAAAAATTGACAAGAACCACGAAAAGATCTTGTATTTTAAGATAAAATCTTACTCTATTAAGGAAAAAACTTCCAGCTCGCTGAAATATGTTCATTTGCTGAAAACCATCAAAACCACCAAAAGTTCTTGTATTTGAAGATAAAATCTTTTTGCTTTGAAGAAGAAAGATCAAGCTGACTGAAATAAGTTCATTAGATGAAAACCAACAAAAATTGACAAGAACCACGAAAAGTTCTTGTATTTTAAGATAAAATCTTACTCTATTAAGGAAAAAACTTCCAGCTCGCTGAAATATGTTCATTTGCTGAAAACCATCAAAACCACGAAAAGTTCTTGTATTTGAAGATAAAATCTTTTTGCTTTGAAGAAGAAAGATCGAGCTGACTGAAATAAGTTCATTAGATGAAAACCAACAAAAATTGACAAGAACCACGAAAAGATCTTGTATTTTAAGATAAAATCTTACGCTATTAAAGAAAAAACTCCCAGCTCGCTGAAATATGTTCATTTGCTGAAAACCAACAAAACCACGAAAAGTTCTTGTATTTGAAGATAAAATCGTTTTGCTTTGAAGAAGAAAGATCTAGCTGACTGAAATAAGTTCATTAGATGAAAACCAACAAAATTTGACAAGAACCACGAAAACTTCTTGTATTTTAAGATAATATCTTACGCTATTAAAGAAAAAACTTCTGGCTCGCTGAAATATGTTCATTTGCTGAAAACCAACAAAACCACGAAAAGTTCTTGTATTTGAAGATAAACTCTTTTTGCTTTGAAGAAGAAAGATCCAGCTGACTGAAATACGTTCATTAGATGAAAACCAACAAAAATTGACAAGAACCACGAAAAGTTCTTGTATTTTAAGATAAAATCTTACTCTATTAAGGAAAAAACTTCCAGCTCGCTGAAATATGTTCATTTGCTGAAAACCATCAAAACCACGAAAAGTTCTTGTATTTGAAGATAAAATCTTTTTGCTTTGAAGAAGAAAGATCTAGCTGACTGAAATAAGTTCATCAGATGAAAACCAACAAAAATTGACAAGAACCACGAAAAGTTCTTGTATTTTGAGATAAAATCTTACTCTATTAAGGAAAAAACTTCCAGCTCGCTGAAATATGTTCATTTGCTGAAAACCATCAAAACCACGAAAAGTTCTTGTATTTGAAGATAAAATCTTTTTGCTTTGAAGAAGAAAGATCTAGCTGACTGAAATAAGTTCATTAGATGAAAACCAACAAAATTTGACAAGAACCACGAAAAGTTCTTGTATTTTAAGATAATATCTTACGCTATTAAAGAAAAAACTTCTGGCTCGCTGAAATATGTTCATTTGCTGAAAACCAACAAAACCACCAAAAGTTCTTGTATTTGAAGATAAAATCTTTTTGCTTTGAAGAAGAACGATCCAGCTGACTGAAATAAGTTCATGAGATGAAAACCAACAAAAATTGACAAGAACCACGAAAAGTTCTTGTATTTTAAGATAAAATCTTCCTCTATTAAGGAAAAAACTTCCAGCTCGCTGAAATATGTTCATTTGCTGAAAACCATCAAAACCACGAAAAGTTCTTGTATTTGAAGATAAAATCTTTTTGCTTTGAAGAAGAAAGATCTAGCTGACTGAAATAAGTTCATGAGATGAAAACCAACAAAAATTGACAAGAACCACGAAAAGTTCTTGTATTTTAAGATAAAATCTTACTCTATTCAGGAAAAAACTTCCAGCTCGCTGAAATATGTTCATTTGCTGAAAACCTTCAAAACCACGAAAAGTTCTTGTATTTGAAGTTAAAATCTTTTTGCTTTGAAGCAGAAAGATCTAGCTGACTGAAATAAGTTCATTAGATGAAAACCAACAAAAATTGACAAGAACCACGAAAAGTTCTTGTATTTTAAGATAAAATCTTACTCTATTAAGGAAAAAACTTCCAGCTCGCTGAAATATGTTCATTTGCTGAAAACCATCAAAACCACGAAAAGTTCTTGTATTTGAAGATAAAATCTTTTTGCTTTGAAGAAGAAAGATCTAGCTGACTGAAATAAGTTCATTAGATGAAAACCAACAAAAATTGACAAGAACCACGAAAAGTTCTTGTATTTTAAGATAAAATCTTACTCTATTAAGGAAAAAACTTCCAGCTCGCTGAAATCTGTTCATTTGCTGAAAACCATCAAAACCACCAAAAGTTCTTGTATTTGAAGATAAAATCTTTTTGCTTTGAAGAAGAAAGCTCTAGCTGACTGAAATAAGTTCATCAGATGAAAACCAACAAAAATTGACAAGAACCACGAAAAGTTCTTGTATTTTAAGATAAAATCTTACTCTATTCAGGAAAAAACTTCCAGCTCGCTGAAATATGTTCATTTGCTGAAAACCATCAAAACCACGAAAAGTTCTTGTATTTGAAGATAAAATCTTTTTGCTTTGAAGAAGAAAGATCTAGCTGACTGAAATAAGTTCATTAGATGAAAACCAACAAAAATTGACAAGAACCACGAAAAGTTCTTGTATTTTAAGATAAAATCTTACTCTATTAAGGAAAAAACTTCCAGCTCGCTGAAATCTGTTCATTTGCTGAAAACCATCAAAACCACCAAAAGTTCTTGTATTTGAAGATAAAATCTTTTTGCTTTGAAGAAGAAAGATCTAGCTGACTGAAATAAGTTCATTAGATGAAAACCAACAAAAATTGACAAGAACCACGAAAAGTTCTTGTATTTTAAGATAAAATCTTAGGCTATTAAGGAAAAAACTTCCAGCTCGCTGAAATATGTTCATTTGCTGAAAACCATCAAAACCACGAAAAGTTCTTGTATTTGAAGATAAAATCTTTTTTCTTTGAAGAAGAAAGATCTAGCTGACTGAAATAAGTTCATTCGATGAAAACCAACAAAAATTGACAAGAACCACGAAAAGATCTTGTATTTTAAGATAAAATCTTACGCTATTAAAGAAAAAACTCCCAGCTCGCTGAAATATGTTCATTTGCTGAAAACCAACAAAACCACGAAAAGTTCTTGTATTTGAAGATAAAATCGTTTTGCTTTGAAGAAGAAAGATCTAGCTGACTGAAATAAGTTCATTAGATGAAAACCAACAAAATTTGACAAGAACCACGAAAACTTCTTGTATTTTAAGATAATATCTTACGCTATTAAAGAAAAAACTTCTGGCTCGCTGAAATATGTTCATTTGCTGAAAACCAACAAAACCACGAAAAGTTCTTGTATTTGAAGATAAACTCTTTTTGCTTTGAAGAAGAAAGATCCAGCTGACTGAAATACGTTCATTAGATGAAAACCAACAAAAATTGACAAGAACCACGAAAAGTTCTTGTATTTTAAGATAAAATCTTACTCTATTAAGGAAAAAACTTCCAGCTCGCTGAAATATGTTCATTTGCTGAAAACCATCAAAACCACGAAAAGTTCTTGTATTTGAAGATAAAATCTTTTTGCTTTGAAGAAGAAAGATCTAGCTGACTGAAATAAGTTCATTAGATGAAAACCAACAAAAATTGACAAGAACCACGAAAAGTTCTTGTATTTTAAGATAAAATCTTACTCTATTAAGGAAAAAACTTCCAGCTCGCTGAAATCTGTTCATTTGCTGAAAACCATCAAAACCACCAAAAGTTCTTGTATTTGAAGATAAAATCTTTTTGCTTTGAAGAAGAAAGATCTAGCTGACTGAAATAAGTTCATTAGATGAAAACCAACAAAAATTGACAAGAACCACGAAAAGATCTTGTATTTTAAGATAAAATCTTACGCTATTAAAGAAAAAACTCCCAGCTCGCTGAAATATGTTCATTTGCTGAAAACCAACAAAACCACGAAAAGTTCTTGTATTTGAAGATAAAATCGTTTTGCTTTGAAGAAGAAAGATCTAGCTGACTGAAATAAGTTCATTAGATGAAAACCAACAAAATTTGACAAGAACCACGAAAACTTCTTGTATTTTAAGATAATATCTTACGCTATTAAAGAAAAAACTTCTGGCTCGCTGAAATATGTTCATTTGCTGAAAACCAACAAAACCACGAAAAGTTCTTGTATTTGAAGATAAACTCTTTTTGCTTTGAAGAAGAAAGATCCAGCTGACTGAAATACGTTCATTAGATGAAAACCAACAAAAATTGACAAGAACCACGAAAAGTTCTTGTATTTTAAGATAAAATCTTACTCTATTAAGGAAAAAACTTCCAGCTCGCTGAAATATGTTCATTTGCTGAAAACCATCAAAACCACGAAAAGTTCTTGTATTTGAAGATAAACTCTTTTTGCTTTGAAGAAGAAAGATCCAGCTGACTGAAATACGTTCATTAGATGAAAACCAACAAAAATTGACAAGAACCACGAAAAGTTCTTGTATTTTAAGATAAAATCTTACTCGATGAAGGAAAAAACTTCCAGCTCGCTGAAATATGTTCATTTGCTGAAAACCATCAAAACCACGAAAAGTTCTTGTATTTGAAGATAAAATCTTTTTGCTTTGAAGAAGAAAGATCTAGCTGACTGAAATAAGTTCATTAGATGAAAACCAACAAAATTTGACAAGAACCACGAAAAGTTCTTGTATTTTAAGATAATATCTTACGCTATTAAAGAAAAAACTTCTGGCTCGCTGAAATATGTTCATTTGCTGAAAACCAACAAAACCACCAAAAGTTCTTGTATTTGAAGATAAAATCTTTTTCTTTGAAGAAGAACGATCCAGCTGACTGAAATAAGTTCATGAGATGAAAACCAACAAAAATTGACAAGAACCACGAAAAGTTCTTGTATTTTAAGATAAAATCTTCCTCTATTAAGGAAAAAACTTCCAGCTCGCTGAAATATGTTCATTTGCTGAAAACCATCAAAACCACGAAAAGTTCTTGTATTTGAAGATAAAATCTTTTTGCTTTGAAGAAGAAAGATCTAGCTGACTGAAATAAGTTCATGAGATGAAAACCAACAAAAATTGACAAGAACCACGAAAAGTTCTTGTATTTTAAGATAAAATCTTACTCTATTCAGGAAAAAACTTCCAGCTCGCTGAAATATGTTCATTTGCTGAAAACCTTCAAAACCACGAAAAGTTCTTGTATTTGAAGTTAAAATCTTTTTGCTTTGAAGCAGAAAGATCTAGCTGACTGAAATAAGTTCATTAGATGAAAACCAACAAAAATTGACAAGAACCACGAAAAGTTCTTGTATTTTAAGATAAAATCTTACTCTATTAAGGAAAAAACTTCCAGCTCGCTGAAATATGTTCATTTGCTGAAAACCATCAAAACCACGAAAAGTTCTTGTATTTGAAGATAAAATCTTTTTGCTTTGAAGAAGAAAGATCTAGCTGACTGAAATAAGTTCATTAGATGAAAACCAACAAAAATTGACAAGAACCACGAAAAGTTCTTGTATTTTAAGATAAAATCTTACTCTATTAAGGAAAAAACTTCCAGCTCGCTGAAATCTGTTCATTTGCTGAAAACCATCAAAACCACCAAAAGTTCTTGTATTTGAAGATAAAATCTTTTTGCTTTGAAGAAGAAAGATCTAGCTGACTGAAATAAGTTCATCAGATGAAAACCAACAAAAATTGACAAGAACCACGAAAAGTTCTTGTATTTTAAGATAAAATCTTAGTCTATTCAGGAAAAAACTTCCAGCTCGCTGAAATATGTTCATTTGCTGAAAACCATCAAAACCACGAAAAGTTCTTGTATTTGAAGATAAAATCTTTTTGCTTTGAAGAAGAAAGATCTAGCTGACTGAAATAAGTTCATTAGATGAAAACCAACAAAAATTGACAAGAACCACGAAAAGTTCTTGTATTTTAAGATAAAATCTTACTCTATTAAGGAAAAAACTTCCAGCTCGCTGAAATCTGTTCATTTGCTGAAAACCATCAAAACCACCAAAAGTTCTTGTATTTGAAGATAAAATCTTTTTGCTTTGAAGAAGAAAGATCAAGCTGACTGAAATAAGTTCATTAGATGAAAACCAACAAAAATTGACAAGAACCACGAAAAGATCTTGTATTTTAAGATAAAATCTTACTCTATTAAGGAAAAAACTTCCAGCTCGCTGAAATATGTTCATTTGCTGAAAACCATCAAAACCACCAAAAGTTCTTGTATTTGAAGATAAAATCTTTTTGCTTTGAAGAAGAAAGATCAAGCTGACTGAAATAAGTTCATTAGATGAAAACCAACAAAAATTGACAAGAACCACGAAAAGTTCTTGTATTTTAAGATAAAATCTTACTCTATTAAGGAAAAAACTTCCAGCTCGCTGAAATATGTTCATTTGCTGAAAACCATCAAAACCACGAAAAGTTCTTGTATTTGAAGATAAAATCTTTTTGCTTTGAAGAAGAAAGATCGAGCTGACTGAAATAAGTTCATTAGATGAAAACCAACAAAAATTGACAAGAACCACGAAAAGATCTTGTATTTTAAGATAAAATCTTACGCTATTAAAGAAAAAACTCCCAGCTCGCTGAAATATGTTCATTTGCTGAAAACCAACAAAACCACGAAAAGTTCTTGTATTTGAAGATAAAATCGTTTTGCTTTGAAGAAGAAAGATCTAGCTGACTGAAATAAGTTCATTAGATGAAAACCAACAAAATTTGACAAGAACCACGAAAACTTCTTGTATTTTAAGATAATATCTTACGCTATTAAAGAAAAAACTTCTGGCTCGCTGAAATATGTTCATTTGCTGAAAACCAACAAAACCACGAAAAGTTCTTGTATTTGAAGATAAACTCTTTTTGCTTTGAAGAAGAAAGATCCAGCTGACTGAAATACGTTCATTAGATGAAAACCAACAAAAATTGACAAGAACCACGAAAAGTTCTTGTATTTTAAGATAAAATCTTACTCTATTAAGGAAAAAACTTCCAGCTCGCTGAAATATGTTCATTTGCTGAAAACCATCAAAACCACGAAAAGTTCTTGTATTTGAAGATAAAATCTTTTTGCTTTGAAGAAGAAAGATCTAGCTGACTGAAATAAGTTCATCAGATGAAAACCAACAAAAATTGACAAGAACCACGAAAAGTTCTTGTATTTTGAGATAAAATCTTACTCTATTAAGGAAAAAACTTCCAGCTCGCTGAAATATGTTCATTTGCTGAAAACCATCAAAACCACGAAAAGTTCTTGTATTTGAAGATAAAATCTTTTTGCTTTGAAGAAGAAAGATCTAGCTGACTGAAATAAGTTCATTAGATGAAAACCAACAAAATTTGACAAGAACCACGAAAAGTTCTTGTATTTTAAGATAATATCTTACGCTATTAAAGAAAAAACTTCTGGCTCGCTGAAATATGTTCATTTGCTGAAAACCAACAAAACCACCAAAAGTTCTTGTATTTGAAGATAAAATCTTTTTGCTTTGAAGAAGAACGATCCAGCTGACTGAAATAAGTTCATGAGATGAAAACCAACAAAAATTGACAAGAACCACGAAAAGTTCTTGTATTTTAAGATAAAATCTTCCTCTATTAAGGAAAAAACTTCCAGCTCGCTGAAATATGTTCATTTGCTGAAAACCATCAAAACCACGAAAAGTTCTTGTATTTGAAGATAAAATCTTTTTGCTTTGAAGAAGAAAGATCTAGCTGACTGAAATAAGTTCATGAGATGAAAACCAACAAAAATTGACAAGAACCACGAAAAGTTCTTGTATTTTAAGATAAAATCTTACTCTATTCAGGAAAAAACTTCCAGCTCGCTGAAATATGTTCATTTGCTGAAAACCTTCAAAACCACGAAAAGTTCTTGTATTTGAAGTTAAAATCTTTTTGCTTTGAAGCAGAAAGATCTAGCTGACTGAAATAAGTTCATTAGATGAAAACCAACAAAAATTGACAAGAACCACGAAAAGTTCTTGTATTTTAAGATAAAATCTTACTCTATTAAGGAAAAAACTTCCAGCTCGCTGAAATATGTTCATTTGCTGAAAACCATCAAAACCACGAAAAGTTCTTGTATTTGAAGATAAAATCTTTTTGCTTTGAAGAAGAAAGATCTAGCTGACTGAAATAAGTTCATTAGATGAAAACCAACAAAAATTGACAAGAACCACGAAAAGTTCTTGTATTTTAAGATAAAATCTTACTCTATTAAGGAAAAAACTTCCAGCTCGCTGAAATCTGTTCATTTGCTGAAAACCATCAAAACCACCAAAAGTTCTTGTATTTGAAGATAAAATCTTTTTGCTTTGAAGAAGAAAGCTCTAGCTGACTGAAATAAGTTCATCAGATGAAAACCAACAAAAATTGACAAGAACCACGAAAAGTTCTTGTATTTTAAGATAAAATCTTACTCTATTCAGGAAAAAACTTCCAGCTCGCTGAAATATGTTCATTTGCTGAAAACCATCAAAACCACGAAAAGTTCTTGTATTTGAAGATAAAATCTTTTTGCTTTGAAGAAGAAAGATCTAGCTGACTGAAATAAGTTCATTAGATGAAAACCAACAAAAATTGACAAGAACCACGAAAAGTTCTTGTATTTTAAGATAAAATCTTACTCTATTAAGGAAAAAACTTCCAGCTCGCTGAAATCTGTTCATTTGCTGAAAACCATCAAAACCACCAAAAGTTCTTGTATTTGAAGATAAAATCTTTTTGCTTTGAAGAAGAAAGATCTAGCTGACTGAAATAAGTTCATTAGATGAAAACCAACAAAAATTGACAAGAACCACGAAAAGTTCTTGTATTTTAAGATAAAATCTTAGGCTATTAAGGAAAAAACTTCCAGCTCGCTGAAATATGTTCATTTGCTGAAAACCATCAAAACCACGAAAAGTTCTTGTATTTGAAGATAAAATCTTTTTTCTTTGAAGAAGAAAGATCTAGCTGACTGAAATAAGTTCATTCGATGAAAACCAACAAAAATTGACAAGAACCACGAAAAGATCTTGTATTTTAAGATAAAATCTTACGCTATTAAAGAAAAAACTCCCAGCTCGCTGAAATATGTTCATTTGCTGAAAACCAACAAAACCACGAAAAGTTCTTGTATTTGAAGATAAAATCGTTTTGCTTTGAAGAAGAAAGATCTAGCTGACTGAAATAAGTTCATTAGATGAAAACCAACAAAATTTGACAAGAACCACGAAAACTTCTTGTATTTTAAGATAATATCTTACGCTATTAAAGAAAAAACTTCTGGCTCGCTGAAATATGTTCATTTGCTGAAAACCAACAAAACCACGAAAAGTTCTTGTATTTGAAGATAAACTCTTTTTGCTTTGAAGAAGAAAGATCCAGCTGACTGAAATACGTTCATTAGATGAAAACCAACAAAAATTGACAAGAACCACGAAAAGTTCTTGTATTTTAAGATAAAATCTTACTCTATTAAGGAAAAAACTTCCAGCTCGCTGAAATATGTTCATTTGCTGAAAACCATCAAAACCACGAAAAGTTCTTGTATTTGAAGATAAAATCTTTTTGCTTTGAAGAAGAAAGATCTAGCTGACTGAAATAAGTTCATTAGATGAAAACCAACAAAAATTGACAAGAACCACGAAAAGTTCTTGTATTTTAAGATAAAATCTTACTCTATTCAGGAAAAAACTCCCAGCTCGCTGAAATATGTTCATTTGCTGAAAACCAACAAAACCACGAAAAGTTCTTGTATTTGAAGATAAAATCTTTTTTCTTTGAAGAAGAAAGATCTAGCTGACTGAAATAAGTTCATCAGATGAAAACCAACAAAAATTGACAATAACCACGAAAAGTTCTTGTATTTTGAGATAAAATCTTACTCTATTAAGGAAAAAAC
Source organism: Heptranchias perlo (assembly GCF_035084215.1). NCBI lineage: Eukaryota > Metazoa > Chordata > Chondrichthyes > Hexanchiformes > Hexanchidae > Heptranchias > Heptranchias perlo. The sequence goes on along the minus strand of NC_090366.1, from coordinate 1,373,552 downwards.
TTCCAGCTCGCTGAAATATGTTCATTTGCTGAAAACCATCAAAACCACGAAAAGTTCTTGTATTTGAAGATAAAATCTTTTTGCTTTGAAGAAGAAAGATCTAGCTGACTGAAATAAGTTCATTAGATGAAAACCAACAAAATTTGACAAGAACCACGAAAACTTCTTGTATTTTAAGATAATATCTTACGCTATTAAAGAAAAAACTTCTGGCTCGCTGAAATATGTTCATTTGCTGAAAACCAACAAAACCACCAAAAGTTCTTGTATTTGAAGATAAACTCTTTTTGCTTTGAAGAAGAAAGATCCAGCTGACTGAAATACGTTCATTAGATGAAAACCAACAAAAATTGACAAGAACCACGAAAAGTTCTTGTATTTTAAGATAAAATCTTACTCTATTAAGGAAAAAACTTCCAGCTCGCTGAAATATGTTCATTTGCTGAAAACCATCAAAACCACGAAAAGTTCTTGTATTTGAAGATAAAATCTTTTTGCTTTGAAGAAGAAAGATCTAGCTGACTGAAATAAGTTCATTAGATGAAAACCAACAAAAATTGACAAGAACCACGAAAAGTTCTTGTATTTTAAGATAAAATCTTACTCTATTCAGGAAAAAACTCCCAGCTCGCTGAAATATGTTCATTTGCTGAAAACCAACAAAACCACGAAAAGTTCTTGTATTTGAAGATAAAATCTTTTTTCTTTGAAGAAGAAAGATCTAGCTGACTGAAATAAGTTCATCAGATGAAAACCAACAAAAATTGACAAGAACCACGAAAAGTTCTTGTATTTTGAGATAAAATCTTACTCTATTAAGGAAAAAACTTCCAGCTCGCTGAAATATGTTCATTTGCTGAAAACCATCAAAACCACGAAAAGTTCTTGTATTTGAAGATAAAATCTTTTTGCTTTGAAGAAGAAAGATCTAGCTGACTGAAATAAGTTCATTAGATGAAAACCAACAAAAATTGACAAGAACCACGAAAAGTTCTTGTATTTTAAGATAATATCTTACGCTATTAAAGAAAAAACTTCTGGCTCGCTGAAATATGTTCATTTGCTGAAAACCAACAAAACCACCAAAAGTTCTTGTATTTGAAGATAAAATCTTTTTGCTTTGAAGAAGAACGATCCAGCTGACTGAAATAAGTTCATGAGATGAAAACCAACAAAAATTCACAAGAACCACGAAAAGTTCTTGTATTTTAAGATAAAATCTTCCTCTATTAAGGAAAAAACTTCCAGCTCGCTGAAATATGTTCATTTGCTGAAAACCATCAAAACCACGAAAAGTTCTTGTATTTGAAGATAAAATCTTTTTGCTTTGAAGAAGAAAGATCTAGCTGACTGAAATAAGTTCATGAGATGAAAACCAACAAAAATTGACAAGAACCACGAAAAGTTCTTGTATTTTAAGATAAAATCTTACTCTATTCAGGAAAAAACTTCCAGCTCGCTGAAATATGTTCATTTGCTGAAAACCTTCAAAACCACGAAAAGTTCTTGTATTTGAAGTTAAAATCTTTTTGCTTTGAAGCAGAAAGATCTAGCTGACTGAAATAAGTTCATTAGATGAAAACCAACAAAAATTGACAAGAACCACGAAAAGTTCTTGTATTTTAAGATAAAATCTTACTCTATTAAGGAAAAAACTTCCAGCTCGCTGAAATCTGTTCATTTGCTGAAAACCATCAAAACCACCAAAAGTTCTTGTATTTGAAGATAAAATCTTTTTGCTTTGAAGAAGAAAGATCAAGCTGACTGAAATAAGTTCATTAGATGAAAACCAACAAAAATTGACAAGAACCACGAAAAGTTCTTGTATTTTAAGATAAAATCTTACTCTATTAAGGAAAAAACTTCCAGCTCGCTGAAATAGGTTCATTTGCTGAAAACCATCAAAACCACGAAAAGTTCTTGTATTTGAAGATAAAATCTTTTTGCTTTGAAGAAGAAAGATCTAGCTGACTGAAATAAGTTCATTGGATGAAAACCAACAAAAATTGACAAGAACCACGAAAAGATCTTGTATTTTAAGATAAAATCTTACGCTATTAAAGAAAAAACTCCCAGCTCGCTGAAATATGTTCATTTGCTGAAAACCAACAAAACCACGAAAAGTTCTTGTATTTGAAGATAAAATCTTTTTTCTTTGAAGAAGAAAGATCAAGCTGACTGAAATAAGTTCATTAGATGAAAACCAACAAAAATTGACAAGAACCACGAAAAGTTCTTGTATTTTAAGATAAAATCTTACTCTATTAAGGAAAAAACTTCCAGCTCGCTGAAATATGTTCATTTGCTGAAAACCATCAAAACCACGAAAAGTTCTTGTATTTGAAGATAAAATCTTTTTGCTTTGAAGAAGAAAGATCTAGCTGACTGAAATAAGTTCATTAGATGAAAACCAACAAAATTTGACAAGAACCACGAAAACTTCTTGTATTTTAAGATAATATCTTACGCTATTAAAGAAAAAACTTCTGGCTCGCTGAAATATGTTCATTTGCTGAAAACCAACAAAACCACGAAAAGTTCTTGTATTTGAAGATAAACTCTTTTTGCTTTGAAGAAGAAAGATCCAGCTGACTGAAATACGTTCATTAGATGAAAACCAACAAAAATTGACAAGAACCACGAAAAGTTCTTGTATTTCAAGATGAAATCTTACTCTATTAAGGAAAAAACTTCCAGCTCGCTGAAATATGTTCATTTGCTGAAAACCATCAAAACCACGAAAAGTTCTTGTATTTGAAGATAAAATCTTTTTGCTTTGAAGAAGAAAGATCGAGCTGACTGAAATAAGTTCATTAGATGAAAACCAACAAAAATTGACAAGAACCACGAAAAGTTCTTGTATTTTAAGATAAAATCTTACTCTATTAAAGAAAAAACATCCAGCTCGCTGAAATATGTTCATTTGCTGAAAACCATCAAAACCACGAAAAGTTCTTGTATTTGAAGATAAAATCTTTTTGCTTTGAAGAAGAAAGATCTAGCTGACTGAAATAAGTTCATTAGATGAAAACCAACAAAAATTGACAAGAACCACGAAAAGTTCTTGTATTTTAAGATAGAATCTTACTCTATTAAGGAAATAACTTCCAGCTCGCTGAAATCTGTTCATTTGCTGAAAACCATCAAAACCACGAAAAGTTCTTGTATTTGAAGATAAAATCTTTTTGCTTTGAAGAAGAAAGATCCAGCTGACTGAAATACGTTCATCAGATGAAAACCAACAAAAATTGACAAGAACCACGAAAAGTTCTTGTATTTTAAGATAAAATCTTACTCTATTAAGGAAAAAACTTCCAGCTCGCTGAAATATGTTCATTTGCTGAAAACCATCAAAACCACGAAAAGTTCTTGTATTTGAAGATAAAATCTTTTTGCTTTGAAGAAGAAAGATCGAGCTGACTGAAATAAGTTCATTAGATGAAAACCAACAAAAATTGACAAGAACCACGAAAAGTTCTTGTATTTTAAGATAAAATCTTACTCTATTAAAGAAAAAACATCCAGCTCGCTGAAATATGTTCATTTGCTGAAAACCATCAAAACCACGAAAAGTTCTTGTATTTGAAGATAAAATCTTTTTGCTTTGAAGAAGAAAGATCTAGCTGACTGAAATAAGTTCATTAGATTAAAACCAACAAAAATTGACAAGAACCACGAAAAGTTCTTGTATTTTAAGATAGAATCTTACTCTATTAAGGAAATAACTTCCAGCTCGCTGAAATCTGTTCATTTGCTGAAAACCATCAAAACCACGAAAAGTTCTTGTATTTGAAGATAAAATCTTTTTGCTTTGAAGAAGAAAGATCCAGCTGACTGAAATAAGTTCATTAGATGAAAACCAACCAAAATTGACAAGAACCACGAAAAGTTCTTGTATTTTAAGATAAAATCTTACTCTATTCAGGAAAAAAACTTCCAGCTCGCTGAAATATGTTCATTTGCTGAAAACCATCAAAACCACGAAAAGTTCTTGTATTTGAAGATAAAATCTTTTTGCTTTGAAGAAGAAAGATCTAGCTTACTGAAATAAGTTCATTAGATGAAAACCAACAAAAATTGACAACAACCACGAAAAGTTCTTGTATTTTAAGATAAAATCTTACGCTATTAAAGAAAAAACTCCCAGCTCGCTGAAATATGTTCATTTGCTGAAAACCAACAAAACCACCAAAAGTTCTTGTATTTGAAGATTAAATCTTTTTGCTTTGAAGAAGAGCGATCCAGCTGACTGAAATAAGTTCATGAGATGAAAACCAACAAAAATTGACAAGAACCACGAAAAGTTCTTGTATTTTAAGATAAAATCTTCCTCTATTAAGGAAAAAACTTCCAGCTCGCTGAAATATGTTCATTTGCTGAAAACCATCAAAACCACGAAAAGTTCTTGTATTTGAAGATAAAATCTTTTTGCTTTGAAGAAGAAAGATCTAGCTGACTGAAATAAGTTCATGAGATGAAAACCAACAAAAATTGACAAGAACCACGAAAAGTTCTTGTATTTTAAGATAAAATCTTACTCTATTCATGAAAAAACTTCCAGCTCGCTGAAATATGTTCATTTGCTGAAAACCATCAAAACAACGAAAAGTTCTTGTATTTGAAGATAAAATCTTTTTGCTTTGAAGAAGAAAGATCTAGCTGACTGAAATAAGTTCATCAGATGAAAAACAACAAAAATTGACAAGAACCACGAAAAGCTCTTGTATTTTAAGATAAAATCTTACTCTATTCAGGAAAAAACTTCCAGCTCGCTGAAATATGTTCATTTGCTGAAAACCATCAAAACCACGAAAAGTTCTTGTATTTGAAGTTAAAATCTTTTTGCTTTGAAGCAGAAAGATCTAGCTGACTGAAATATGTTCATTAGATGAAAACCAACAAAAATTGACAAGAACCACGAAAAGTTCTTGTATTTTAAGATAAAATCTTACTCTATTAAGGAAAAAACTTCCAGCTCGCTGAAATATGTTCATTTGCTGAAAACCAACAAAACCACGAAAAGTTCTTGTATTTGAAGATAAACTCTTTTTGCTTTGAAGAAGAAAGATCCAGCTGACTGAAATACGTTCATTAGATGAAAACCAACAAAAATTGACAAGAACCACGAAAAGTTCTTGTATTTTAAGATAAAATCTTACTCTATTAAGGAAAAAACTTCCAGCTCGCTGAAATATGTTCATTTGCTGAAAACCATCAAAACCACGAAAAGTTCTTGTATTTGAAGATAAAATCTTTTTTCTTTGAAGAAGAAAGATCTAGCTGACTGAAATAAGTTCATCAGATGAAAACCAACAAAAATTGACAAGAACCACGAAACGTTCTTGTATTTTGAGATAAAATCTTACTCTATTAAGGAAAAAACTTCCAGCTCGCTGAAATATGTTCATTTGCTGAAAACCATCAAAACCACGAAAAGTTCTTGTATTTGAAGATAAAATCTTTTTGCTTTGAAGAAGAAAGATCTAGCTGACTGAAATAAGTTCATTAGATGAAAACCAACAAAATTTGACAAGAACCACGAAAAGTTCTTGTATTTTAAGATAATATCTTACGCTATTAAAGAAAAAACTTCTGGCTCGCTGAAATATGTTCATTTGCTGAAAACCATCAAAACCACGAAAAGTTCTTGTATTTGAAGATAAAATCTTTTTGCTTTGAAGAAGAAAGATCTAGCTGACTGAAATAAGTTCATGAGATGAAAACCAACAAAAATTGACAAGAACCACGAAAAGTTCTTGTATTTTAAGATAAAATCTTACTCTATTCATGAAAAAACTTCCAGCTCGCTGAAATATGTTCATTTGCTGAAAACCATCAAAACAACGAAAAGTTCTTGTATTTGAAGATAAAATCTTTTTGCTTTGAAGAAGAAAGATCTAGCTGACTGAAATAAGTTCATCAGATGAAAACCAACAAAAATTGACAAGAACCACGAAAAGTTCTTGTATTTTAAGATAAAATCTTACTCTATTCAGGAAAAAACTTCCAGCTCGCTGAAATATGTTCATTTGCTGAAAACCATCAAAACCACGAAAAGTTCTTGTATTTGAAGTTAAAATCTTTTTGCTTTGAAGCAGAAAGATCTAGCTGACTGAAATAAGTTCATCAGATGAAAACCAACAAAAATTGACAAGAACCACGAAAAGTTCTTGTATTTTAAGATAAAATCTTACTCTATTAAGGAAAAAACTTCCAGCTCGCTGAAATATGTTCATTTGCTGAAAACCATCAAAACCACGAAAAGTTCTTGTATTTGAAGATAAAATCTTTTTGCTTTGAAGAAGAAAGATCTAGCTGACTGAAATAAGTTCATTAGATGAAAACCAACAAAAATTGACAAGAACCACGAAAAGTTCTTGTATTTTAAGATAAAATCTTACTCTATTAAGGAAAAAACTTCCACCTCGCTGAAATCTGTTCATTTGCTGAAAACCATCAAAACCACCAAAAGTTCTTGTATTTGAAGATAAAATCTTTTTGCTTTGAAGAAGAAAGATCAAGCTGACTGAAATAAGTTCATTAGATGAAAACCAACAAAACTTGACAAGAACCACGAAAAGTTCTTGTATTTTAAGATAAAATCTTACTCTATTAAGGAAAAAACTTCCAGCTCGCTGAAATATGTTCATTTGCTGAAAACCATCAAAACCACGAAAAGTTCTTGTATTTGAAGATAAAATCTTTTTGCTTTGAAGAAGAAAGATCTAGCTGACTGAAATAAGTTCATTAGATGAAAACCAACAAAAATTGACAAGAACCACGAAAAGATCTTGTATTTTAAGATAAAATCTTACGCTATTAAAGAAAAAACTCCCAGCTCGCTGAAATATGTTCATTTGCTGAAAACCAACAAAACCACGAAAAGTTCTTGTATTTGAAGATAAAATCTTTTTTCTTTGAAGAAGAAAGATCAAGCTGACTGAAATAAGTTCATTAGATGAAAACCAACAAAAATTGACAAGAACCACGAAAAGTTCTTGTATTTTAAGATAAAATCTTACTCTATTAAGGAAAAAACTTCCAGCTCGCTGAAATATGTTCATTTGCTGAAAACCATCAAAACCACGAAAAGTTCTTGTATTTGAAGATAAAATCTTTTTGCTTTGAAGAAGAAAGATCTAGCTGACTGAAATAAGTTCATTAGATGAAAACCAACAAAATTTGACAAGAACCACGAAAACTTCTTGTATTTTAAGATAATATCTTACGCTATTAAAGAAAAAACTTCTGGCTCGCTGAAATATGTTCATTTGCTGAAAACCATCAAAACCACGAAAAGTTCTTGTATTTGAAAATAAAATCTTTTTGCTTTGAAGAAGAAAGATCTAGCTGACTGAAATAAGTTCATTAGATGAAAACCAACAAAAATTGACAAGAACCACGAAAAGTTCTTGTATTTTAAGGTAGAATCTTACTCTATTAAGGAAATAACTTCCAGCTCGCTGAAATCTGTTCATTTGCTGAAAACCATCAAAACCACGAAAAGTTCTTGTATTTGAAGATAAAATCTTTTTGCTTTGAAGAAGAAAGATCAAGCTGACTGAAATAAGTTCATTAGATGAAAACCAACCAAAATTGACAAGAACCACGAAAAGTTCTTGTATTTTAAGATAAAATCTTACTCTATTCAGGAAAAAACTTCCAGCTCGCTGAAATATGTTCATTTGCTGAAAACCATCAAAACCACGAAAAGTTCTTGTATTTGAAGATAAAATCTTTTTGCTTTGAAGAAGAAAGATCTAGCTTACTGAAATAAGTTCATTAGATGAAAACCAACAAAAATTGACAACAACCACGAAAAGTTCTTGTATTTTAAGATAAAATCTTACGCTATTAAAGAAAAAACTCCCAGCTCGCTGAAATATGTTCATTTGCTGAAAACCAACAAAACCACCAAAAGTTCTTGTATTTGAAGATAAAATCTTTTTGCTTTGAAGAAGAACGATCCAGCTGACTGAAATAAGTTCATGAGATGAAAACCAACAAAAATTGACAAGAACCACGAAAAGTTCTTGTATTTTAAGATAAAATCTTCCTCTATTAAGGAAAAAACTTCCAGCTCGCTGAAATATGTTCATTTGCTGAAAACCATCAAAACCACGAAAAGTTCTTGTATTTGAAGATAAAATCTTTTTGCTTTGAAGAAGAAAGATCTAGCTGACTGAAATAAGTTCATGAGATGAAAACCAACAAAAATTGACAAGAACCACGAAAAGTTCTTGTATTTTAAGATAAAATCTTACTCTATTCATGAAAAAACTTCCAGCTCGCTGAAATATGTTCATTTGCTGAAAACCATCAAAACAACGAAAAGTTCTTGTATTTGAAGATAAAATCTTTTTGCTTTGAAGAAGAAAGATCTAGCTGACTGAAATAAGTTCATCAGATGAAAACCAACAAAAATTGACAAGAACCACGAAAAGTTCTTGTATTTTAAGATAAAATCTTACTCTATTCAGGAAAAAACTTCCAGCTCGCTGAAATATGTTCATTTGCTGAAAACCATCAAAACCACGAAAAGTTCTTGTATTTGAAGTTAAAATCTTTTTGCTTTGAAGCAGAAAGATCTAGCTGACTGAAATAAGTTCATTAGATGAAAACCAACAAAAATTGACAAGAACCACGAAAAGTTCTTGTATTTTAAGATAAAATCTTACTCTATTAAGGAAAAAACTTCCAGCTCGCTGAAATATGTTCATTTGCTGAAAACCATCAAAACCACGAAAAGTTCTTGTATTTGAAGATAAAATCTTTTTGCTTTGAAGAAGAAAGATCCAGCTGAATGAAATAAGTTCATTAGATGAAAACCAACAAAAATTGACAAGAACCACGAAAAGTTCTTGTATTTTAAGATAAAATCTTACTCTATTAAGGAAAAAACTTCCAGCTCGCTGAAATCTGTTCATTTGCTGAAAACCATCAAAACCACCAAAAGTTCTTGTATTTGAAGATAAAATCTTTTTGCTTTGAAGAAGAAAGATCAAGCTGACTGAAATAAGTTCATTAGATGAAAACCAACAAAAATTGACAAGAACCACGAAAAGTTCTTGTATTTTAAGATAAAATCTTACTCTATTAAGGAAAAAACTTCCAGCTCGCTGAAATATGTTCATTTGCTGAAAACCATCAAAACCACGAAAAGTTCTTGTATTTGAAGATAAAATCTTTTTGCTTTGAAGAAGAAAGATCTAGCTGACTGAAATAAGTTCATCAGATGAAAACCAACAAAATTTGACAAGAACCACGAAAACTTCTTGTATTTTAAGATAATATCTTACGCTATTAAAGAAAAAACTTCTGGCTCGCTGAAATATGTTCATTTGCTGAAAACCAACAAAACCACGAAAAGTTCTTGTATTTGAAGATAAACTCTTTTTGCTTTGAAGAAGAAAGATCCAGCTGACTGAAATACGTTCATCAGATGAAAACCAACAAAAATTGACAAGAACCACGAAAAGTTCTTGTATTTTAAGATAAAATCTTACTCTATTAAGGAAAAAACTTCCAGCTCGCTGAAATATGTTCATTTGCTGAAAACCATCAAAACCACGAAAAGTTCTTGTATTTGAAGATAAAATCTTTTTGCTTTGAAGAAGAAAGATCCAGCTGACTGAAATAAGTTCATTAGATGAAAACCAACAAAAATTGACAAGAACCACGAAAAGTTCTTGTATTTTAAGATAAAATCTTACTCTATTAAGGAAAAAACTTCCACCTCGCTGAAATCTGTTCATTTGCTGAAAACCATCAAAACCACCAAAAGTTCTTGTATTTGAAGATAAAATCTTTTTGCTTTGAAGAAGAAAGATCAAGCTGACTGAAATAAGTTCATTAGATGAAAACCAACAAAACTTGACAAGAACCACGAAAAGTTCTTGTATTTTAAGATAAAATCTTACTCTATTAAGGAAAAAACTTCCAGCTCGCTGAAATATGTTCATTTGCTGAAAACCATCAAAACCACGAAAAGTTCTTGTATTTGAAGATAAAATCTTTTTGCTTTGAAGAAGAAAGATCTAGCTGACTGAAATAAGTTCATTAGATGAAAACCAACAAAAATTGACAAGAACCACGAAAAGATCTTGTATTTTAAGATAAAATCTTACGCTATTAAAGAAAAAACTCCCAGCTCGCTGAAATATGTTCATTTGCTGAAAACCAACAAAACCACGAAAAGTTCTTGTATTTGAAGATAAAATCTTTTTTCTTTGAAGAAGAAAGATCAAGCTGACTGAAATAAGTTCATTAGATGAAAACCAACAAAAATTGACAAGAACCACGAAAAGTTCTTGTATTTTAAGATAAAATCTTACTCTATTAAGGAAAAAACTTCCAGCTCGCTGAAATATGTTCATTTGCTGAAAACCATCAAAACCACGAAAAGTTCTTGTATTTGAAGATAAAATCTTTTTGCTTTGAAGAAGAAAGATCTAGCTGACTGAAATAAGTTCATTAGATGAAAACCAACAAAATTTGACAAGAACCACGAAAACTTCTTGTATTTTAAGATAATATCTTACGCTATTAAAGAAAAAACTTCTGGCTCGCTGAAATATGTTCATTTGCTGAAAACCATCAAAACCACGAAAAGTTCTTGTATTTGAAAATAAAATCTTTTTGCTTTGAAGAAGAAAGATCTAGCTGACTGAAATAAGTTCATTAGATGAAAACCAACAAAAATTGACAAGAACCACGAAAAGTTCTTGTATTTTAAGGTAGAATCTTACTCTATTAAGGAAATAACTTCCAGCTCGCTGAAATCTGTTCATTTGCTGAAAACCATCAAAACCACGAAAAGTTCTTGTATTTGAAGATAAAATCTTTTTGCTTTGAAGAAGAAAGATCAAGCTGACTGAAATAAGTTCATTAGATGAAAACCAACCAAAATTGACAAGAACCACGAAAAGTTCTTGTATTTTAAGATAAAATCTTACTCTATTCAGGAAAAAACTTCCAGCTCGCTGAAATATGTTCATTTGCTGAAAACCATCAAAACCACGAAAAGTTCTTGTATTTGAAGATAAAATCTTTTTGCTTTGAAGAAGAAAGATCTAGCTTACTGAAATAAGTTCATTAGATGAAAACCAACAAAAATTGACAACAACCACGAAAAGTTCTTGTATTTTAAGATAAAATCTTACGCTATTAAAGAAAAAACTCCCAGCTCGCTGAAATATGTTCATTTGCTGAAAACCAACAAAACCACCAAAAGTTCTTGTATTTGAAGATAAAATCTTTTTGCTTTGAAGAAGAACGATCCAGCTGACTGAAATAAGTTCATGAGATGAAAACCAACAAAAATTGACAAGAACCACGAAAAGTTCTTGTATTTTAAGATAAAATCTTCCTCTATTAAGGAAAAAACTTCCAGCTCGCTGAAATATGTTCATTTGCTGAAAACCATCAAAACCACGAAAAGTTCTTGTATTTGAAGATAAAATCTTTTTGCTTTGAAGAAGAAAGATCTAGCTGACTGAAATAAGTTCATGAGATGAAAACCAACAAAAATTGACAAGAACCACGAAAAGTTCTTGTATTTTAAGATAAAATCTTACTCTATTCATGAAAAAACTTCCAGCTCGCTGAAATATGTTCATTTGCTGAAAACCATCAAAACAACGAAAAGTTCTTGTATTTGAAGATAAAATCTTTTTGCTTTGAAGAAGAAAGATCTAGCTGACTGAAATAAGTTCATCAGATGAAAACCAACAAAAATTGACAAGAACCACGAAAAGTTCTTGTATTTTAAGATAAAATCTTACTCTATTCAGGAAAAAACTTCCAGCTCGCTGAAATATGTTCATTTGCTGAAAACCATCAAAACCACGAAAAGTTCTTGTATTTGAAGTTAAAATCTTTTTGCTTTGAAGCAGAAAGATCTAGCTGACTGAAATAAGTTCATTAGATGAAAACCAACAAAAATTGACAAGAACCACGAAAAGTTCTTGTATTTTAAGATAAAATCTTACTCTATTAAGGAAAAAACTTCCAGCTCGCTGAAATATGTTCATTTGCTGAAAACCATCAAAACCACGAAAAGTTCTTGTATTTGAAGATAAAATCTTTTTGCTTTGAAGAAGAAAGATCCAGCTGAATGAAATAAGTTCATTAGATGAAAACCAACAAAAATTGACAAGAACCACGAAAAGTTCTTGTATTTTAAGATAAAATCTTACTCTATTAAGGAAAAAACTTCCAGCTCGCTGAAATCTGTTCATTTGCTGAAAACCATCAAAACCACCAAAAGTTCTTGTATTTGAAGATAAAATCTTTTTGCTTTGAAGAAGAAAGATCAAGCTGACTGAAATAAGTTCATTAGATGAAAACCAACAAAAATTGACAAGAACCACGAAAAGTTCTTGTATTTTAAGATAAAATCTTACTCTATTAAGGAAAAAACTTCCAGCTCGCTGAAATATGTTCATTTGCTGAAAACCATCAAAACCACGAAAAGTTCTTGTATTTGAAGATAAAATCTTTTTGCTTTGAAGAAGAAAGATCTAGCTGACTGAAATAAGTTCATCAGATGAAAACCAACAAAATTTGACAAGAACCACGAAAACTTCTTGTATTTTAAGATAATATCTTACGCTATTAAAGAAAAAACTTCTGGCTCGCTGAAATATGTTCATTTGCTGAAAACCAACAAAACCACGAAAAGTTCTTGTATTTGAAGATAAACTCTTTTTGCTTTGAAGAAGAAAGATCCAGCTGACTGAAATACGTTCATCAGATGAAAACCAACAAAAATTGACAAGAACCACGAAAAGTTCTTGTATTTTAAGATAAAATCTTACTCTATTAAGGAAAAAACTTCCAGCTCGCTGAAATATGTTCATTTGCTGAAAACCATCAAAACCACGAAAAGTTCTTGTATTTGAAGATAAAATCTTTTTGCTTTGAAGAAGAAAGATCCAGCTGACTGAAATAAGTTCATTAGATGAAAACCAACAAAAATTGACAAGAACCACGTAAAGTTCTTGTATTTTAAGATAAAATCTTACTCTATTAAAGAAAAAACATCCAGCTCGCTGAAATATGTTCATTTGCTGAAAACCATCAAAACCACGAAAAGTTCTTGTATTTGAAGATAAAATCTTTTTGCTTTGAAGAAGAAAGATCTAGCTGACTGAAATAAGTTCATTAGATGAAAACCAACAAAAATTGACAAGAACCACGAAAAGTTCTTGTATTTTAAGATAGAATCTTACTCTATTAAGGAAATAACTTCCAGCTCGCTGAAATCTGTTCATTTGCTGAAAACCATCAAAACCACGAAAAGTTCTTGTATTTGAAGATAAAATCTTTTTTCTTTGAAGAAGAAAGATCTAGCTGACTGAAATAAGTTCATTAGATGAAAACCAACAAAAATTGACAAGAACCACGAAAAGTTCTTGTATTTTAAGATAAAATCTTACTCTATTCAGGAAAAAACTTCCAGCTCGCTCAAATATGTTCATTTGCTGAAAACCATCAAAACCACGAAAAGTTCTTGTATTTGAAGATAAAATCTTTTTGCTTTGAAGAAGAAAGATTTAGCTTACTGAAATAAGTTCATCAGATGAAAACCAACAAAAATTGACAAGAACCACGAAAAGTTCTTGTATTTTAAGATAAAATCTTACGCTATTAAAGAAAAAACTCCCAGCTCGCTGAAATATGTTCATTTGCTGAAAACCAACAAAACCACGAAAAGTTCTTGTATTTGAAGATAAAATCTTTTTGCTTTGAAGAAGAAAGATCCAGCTGAATGAAATAAGTTCATCAGATGAAAACCAACAAAAATTGACAAGAACCACGAAAAGTTCTTGTATTTTAAGATAAAATCTTACTCTATTAAGGAAAAAACTTCCATCTCGCTGAAATATGTTCATTTGCTGAAAACCAACAAAACCACCAAAAGTTCTTGTATTTGAAGATAAAATCTTTTTGCTTTGAAGAAGAAAGATCCAGCTGACTGAAATAAGTTCATCAGATGAAAACCAACAAAAATTGACAAGAACCACGAAAAGTTCTTGTATTTTAAGATAAAATCTTACTCTATTAAGGAAAAAAATTCCAGCTCGCTGAAATATGTTCATTTGCTGAAAACCATCAAAACCACAAAAAGTTCTTGTATTTGAAGATAAAATCTTTTTGCTTTGAAGAAGAAAGATCTAGCTGACTGAAATAAGTTCATTAGATGAAAACCAACAAAAATTGACAAGAACCACGAAAAGTTCTTGTATTTTAAGATAAAATCTTACTCTATTAAGGAAAAAACTTCCAGCTCGCTGAAATATGTTCATTTGCTGAAAACCATCAAAACCACGAAAAGTTCTTGTATTTGAAGATAAAATCTTTTTGCTTTGAAGAAGAAAGATCCAGCTGACTGAAATAAGTTCATTAGATGAAAACCAACAAAAATTGACAAGAACCACGAAAAGTTCTTGTATTTTAAGATAAAATCTTACTCTATTAAGGAAAAAACTTCCAGCTCGCTGAAATCTGTTCATTTGCTGAAAACCATCAAAACCACCAAAAGTTCTTGTATTTGAAGATAAAATCTTTTTGCTTTGAAGAAGAAAGATCAAGCTGACTGAAATAAGTTCATTAGATGAAAACCAACAAAAATTGACAAGAACCACGAAAAGTTCTTGTATTTTAAGATAAAATCTTACTCTATTAAGGAAAAAACTTCCAGCTCGCTGAAATATGTTCATTTGCTGAAAACCATCAAAACCACGAAAAGTTCTTGTATTTGAAGATAAAATCTTTTTGCTTTGAAGAAGAAAGATCTAGCTGACTGAAATAAGTTCATTAGATGAAAACCAACAAAAATTGACAAGAACCACGAAAAGATCTTGTATTTTAAGATAAAATCTTACGCTATTAAAGAAAAAACTCCCAGCTCGCTGAAATATGTTCATTTGCTGAAAACCAACAAAACCACGAAAAGTTCTTGTATTTGAAGATAAAATCTTTTTTCTTTGAAGAAGAAAGATCAAGCTGACTGAAATAAGTTCATCAGATGAAAACCAACAAAAATTGACAAGAACCACGAAAAGTTCTTGTATTTTAAGATAAAATCTTACTCTATTAAGGAAAAAACTTCCAGCTCGCTGAAATATGTTCATTTGCTGAAAACCATCAAAACCACGAAAAGTTCTTGTATTTGAAGATAAAATCTTTTTGCTTTGAAGAAGAAAGATCTAGCTGACTGAAATAAGTTCATTAGATGAAAACCAACAAAATTTGACAAGAACCACGAAAACTTCTTGTATTTTAAGATAATATCTTACGCTATTAAAGAAAAAACTTCTGGCTCGCTGAAATATGTTCATTTGCTGAAAACCAACAAAACCACGAAAAGTTCTTGTATTTGAAGATAAACTCTTTTTGCTTTGAAGAAGAAAGATCCAGCTGACTGAAATACGTTCATCAGATGAAAACCAACAAAAATTGACAAGAACCACGAAAAGTTCTTGTATTTTAAGATAAAATCTTACTCTATTAAGGAAAAAACTTCCAGCTCGCTGAAATATGTTCATTTGCTGAAAACCATCAAAACCACGAAAAGTTCTTGTATTTGAAGATAAAATCTTTTTGCTTTGAAGAAGAAAGATCCAGCTGACTGAAATAAGTTCATTAGATGAAAACCAACAAAAATTGACAAGAACCACGTAAAGTTCTTGTATTTTAAGATAAAATCTTACTCTATTAAAGAAAAAACATCCAGCTCGCTGAAATATGTTCATTTGCTGAAAACCATCAAAACCACGAAAAGTTCTTGTATTTGAAGATAAAATCTTTTTGCTTTGAAGAAGAAAGATCTAGCTGACTGAAATAAGTTCATTAGATGAAAACCAACAAAAATTGACAAGAACCACGAAAAGTTCTTGTATTTTAAGATAGAATCTTACTCTATTAAGGAAATAACTTCCAGCTCGCTGAAATCTGTTCATTTGCTGAAAACCATCAAAACCACGAAAAGTTCTTGTATTTGAAGATAAAATCTTTTTTCTTTGAAGAAGAAAGATCTAGCTGACTGAAATAAGTTCATTAGATGAAAACCAACCAAAATTGACAAGAACCACGAAAAGTTCTTGTATTTTAAGATAAAATCTTACTCTATTCAGGAAAAAACTTCCAGCTCGCTCAAATATGTTCATTTGCTGAAAACCATCAAAACCACGAAAAGTTCTTGTATTTGAAGATAAAATCTTTTTGCTTTGAAGAAGAAAGATTTAGCTTACTGAAATAAGTTCATCAGATGAAAACCAACAAAAATTGACAAGAACCACGAAAAGTTCTTGTATTTTAAGATAAAATCTTACGCTATTAAAGAAAAAACTCCCAGCTCGCTGAAATATGTTCATTTGCTGAAAACCAACAAAACCACGAAAAGTTCTTGTATTTGAAGATAAAATCTTTTTGCTTTGAAGAAGAAAGATCCAGCTGAATGAAATAAGTTCATCAGATGAAAACCAACAAAAATTGACAAGAACCACGAAAAGTTCTTGTATTTTAAGATAAAATCTTACTCTATTAAGGAAAAAACTTCCATCTCGCTGAAATATGTTCATTTGCTGAAAACCAACAAAACCACCAAAAGTTCTTGTATTTGAAGATAAAATCTTTTTGCTTTGAAGAAGAAAGATCCAGCTGACTGAAATAAGTTCATCAGATGAAAACCAACAAAAATTGACAAGAACCACGAAAAGTTCTTGTATTTTAAGATAAAATCTTACTCTATTAAGGAAAAAAATTCCAGCTCGCTGAAATATGTTCATTTGCTGAAAACCATCAAAACCACAAAAAGTTCTTGTATTTGAAGATAAAATCTTTTTGCTTTGAAGAAGAAAGATCTAGCTGACTGAAATAAGTTCATTAGATGAAAACCAACAAAAATTGACAAGAACCACGAAAAGTTCTTGTATTTTAAGATAAAATCTTACTCTATTAAGGAAAAAACTTCCAGCTCGCTGAAATATGTTCATTTGCTGAAAACCATCAAAACCACGAAAAGTTCTTGTATTTGAAGATAAAATCTTTTTGCTTTGAAGAAGAAAGATCCAGCTGACTGAAATAAGTTCATTAGATGAAAACCAACAAAAATTGACAAGAACCACGAAAAGTTCTTGTATTTTAAGATAAAATCTTACTCTATTAAGGAAAAAACTTCCAGCTCGCTGAAATCTGTTCATTTGCTGAAAACCATCAAAACCACCAAAAGTTCTTGTATTTGAAGATAAAATCTTTTTGCTTTGAAGAAGAAAGATCAAGCTGACTGAAATAAGTTCATTAGATGAAAACCAACAAAAATTGACAAGAACCACGAAAAGTTCTTGTATTTTAAGATAAAATCTTACTCTATTAAGGAAAAAACTTCCAGCTCGCTGAAATATGTTCATTTGCTGAAAACCATCAAAACCACGAAAAGTTCTTGTATTTGAAGATAAAATCTTTTTGCTTTGAAGAAGAAAGATCTAGCTGACTGAAATAAGTTCATTAGATGAAAACCAACAAAAATTGACAAGAACCACGAAAAGATCTTGTATTTTAAGATAAAATCTTACGCTATTAAAGAAAAAACTCCCAGCTCGCTGAAATATGTTCATTTGCTGAAAACCAACAAAACCACGAAAAGTTCTTGTATTTGAAGATAAAATCTTTTTTCTTTGAAGAAGAAAGATCAAGCTGACTGAAATAAGTTCATCAGATGAAAACCAACAAAAATTGACAAGAACCACGAAAAGTTCTTGTATTTTAAGATAAAATCTTACTCTATTAAGGAAAAAACTTCCAGCTCGCTGAAATATGTTCATTTGCTGAAAACCATCAAAACCACGAAAAGTTCTTGTATTTGAAGATAAAATCTTTTTGCTTTGAAGAAGAAAGATCTAGCTGACTGAAATAAGTTCATTAGATGAAAACCAACAAAATTTGACAAGAACCACGAAAACTTCTTGTATTTTAAGATAATATCTTACGCTATTAAAGAAAAAACTTCTGGCTCGCTGAAATATGTTCATTTGCTGAAAACCAACAAAACCACGAAAAGTTCTTGTATTTGAAGATAAACTCTTTTTGCTTTGAAGAAGAAAGATCCAGCTGACTGAAATACGTTCATCAGATGAAAACCAACAAAAATTGACAAGAACCACGAAAAGTTCTTGTATTTTAAGATAAAATCTTACTCTATTAAGGAAAAAACTTCCAGCTCGCTGAAATATGTTCATTTGCTGAAAACCATCAAAACCACGAAAAGTTCTTGTATTTGAAGATAAAATCTTTTTGCTTTGAAGAAGAAAGATCGAGCTGACTGAAATAAGTTCATTAGATGAAAACCAACAAAAATTGACAAGAACCACGTAAAGTTCTTGTATTTTAAGATAAAATCTTACTCTATTAAAGAAAAAACATCCAGCTCGCTGAAATATGTTCATTTGCTGAAAACCAACAAAACCACGAAAAGTTCTTGTATTTGAAGATAAAATCTTTTTTCTTTGAAGAAGAAAGATCAAGCTGACTGAAATAAGTTCATCAGATGAAAACCAACAAAAATTGACAAGAATCACGAAAAGTTCTTGTATTTTAAGATAAAATCTTACTCTATTAAGGAAAAAACTTCCAGCTCGCTGAAATATGTTCATTTGCTGAAAACCATCAAAACCACGAAAAGTTCTTGTATTTGAAGATAAAATCTTTTTGCTTTGAAGAAGAAAGATCTAGCTGACTGAAATAAGTTCATTAGATGAAAACCAACAAAATTTGACAAGAACCACGAAAACTTCTTGTATTTTAAGATAATATCTTACGCTATTAAAGAAAAAACTTCTGGCTCGCTGAAATATGTTCATTTGCTGAAAACCAACAAAACCACGAAAAGTTCTTGTATTTGAAGATAAACTCTTTTTGCTTTGAAGAAGAAAGATCCAGCTGACTGAAATACGTTCATCAGATGAAAACCAACAAAAATTGACAAGAACCACGAAAAGTTCTTGTAT
The DNA here is from genome assembly GCF_035084215.1 of Heptranchias perlo. Taxonomy (NCBI): domain Eukaryota; kingdom Metazoa; phylum Chordata; class Chondrichthyes; order Hexanchiformes; family Hexanchidae; genus Heptranchias; species Heptranchias perlo. Next base: position 1,354,542 of record NC_090366.1, on the reverse strand, counting down.
TTTAAGATAAAATCTTACTCTATTAAGGAAAAAACTTCCAGCTCGCTGAAATATGTTCATTTGCTGAAAACCATCAAAACCACGAAAAGTTCTTGTATTTGAAGATAAAATCTTTTTGCTTTGAAGAAGAAAGATCGAGCTGACTGAAATAAGTTCATTAGATGAAAACCAACAAAAATTGACAAGAACCACGTAAAGTTCTTGTATTTTAAGATAAAATCTTACTCTATTAAAGAAAAAACATCCAGCTCGCTGAAATGTGTTCATTTGCTGAAAACCATCAAAACCACGAAAAGTTCTTGTATTTGAAGATAAAATCTTTTTGCTTTGAAGAAGAAAGATCTAGCTGACTGAAATAAGTTCATTAGATGAAAACCAACAAAAATTGACAAGAACCACGAAAAGTTCTTGTATTTTAAGATAGAATCTTACTCTATTAAGGAAATAACTTCCAGCTCGCTGAAATCTGTTCATTTGCTGAAAACCATCAAAACCACGAAAAGTTCTTGTATTTGAAGATAAAATCTTTTTTCTTTGAAGAAGAAAGATCTAGCTGACTGAAATAAGTTCATTAGATGAAAACCAACCAAAATTGACAAGAACCACGAAAAGTTCTTGTATTTTAAGATAAAATCTTACTCTATTCAGGAAAAAACTTCCAGCTCGCTGAAATATGTTCATTTGCTGAAAACCATCAAAACCACGAAAAGTTCTTGTATTTGAAGATAAAATCTTTTTTCTTTGAAGAAGAAAGATCTAGCTGACTGAAATAAGTTCATTAGATGAAAACCAACCAAAATTGACAAGAACCACGAAAAGTTCTTGTATTTTAAGATAAAATCTTACTCTATTCAGGAAAAAACTTCCAGCTCGCTGAAATATGTTCATTTGCTGAAAACCATCAAAACCACGAAAAGTTCTTGTATTTGAAGATAAAATCTTTTTGCTTTGAAGAAGAAAGATCCAGCTGACTGAAATAAGTTCATTAGATGAAAACCAACAAAAATTGACAAGAACCACGAAAAGTTCTTGTATTTTAAGATAAAATCTTACTCTATTAAGGAAAAAACTTCCAGCTCGCTGAAATCTGTTCATTTGCTGAAAACCATCAAAACCACCAAAAGTTCTTGTATTTGAAGATAAAATCTTTTTGCTTTGAAGAAGAAAGATCAAGCTGACTGAAATAAGTTCATTAGATGAAAACCAACAAAAATTGACAAGAACCACGAAAAGTTCTTGTATTTTAAGATAAAATCTTACTCTATTAAGGAAAAAACTTCCAGCTCGCTGAAATATGTTCATTTGCTGAAAACCATCAAAACCACGAAAAGTTCTTGTATTTGAAGATAAAATCTTTTTGCTTTGAAGAAGAAAGATCTAGCTGACTGAAATAAGTTCATTAGATGAAAACCAACAAAAATTGACAAGAACCACGAAAAGATCTTGTATTTTAAGATAAAATCTTACGCTATTAAAGAAAAAACTCCCAGCTCGCTGAAATATGTTCATTTGCTGAAAACCAACAAAACCACGAAAAGTTCTTGTATTTGAAGATAAAATCTTTTTTCTTTGAAGAAGAAAGATCAAGCTGACTGAAATAAGTTCATCAGATGAAAACCAACAAAAATTGACAAGAACCACGAAAAGTTCTTGTATTTTAAGATAAAATCTTACTCTATTAAGGAAAAAACTTCCAGCTCGCTGAAATATGTTCATTTGCTGAAAACCATCAAAACCACGAAAAGTTCTTGTATTTGAAGATAAAATCTTTTTGCTTTGAAGAAGAAAGATCTAGCTGACTGAAATAAGTTCATTAGATGAAAACCAACAAAATTTGACAAGAACCACGAAAACTTCTTGTATTTTAAGATAATATCTTACGCTATTAAAGAAAAAACTTCTGGCTCGCTGAAATATATTCATTTGCTGAAAACCAACAAAACCACGAAAAGTTCTTGTATTTGAAGATGAACTCTTTTTGCTTTGAAGAAGAAAGATCCAGCTGACTGAAATACGTTCATCAGATGAAAACCAACAAAAATTGACAAGAACCACGAAAAGTTCTTGTATTTTAAGATAAAATCTTACTCTATTAAGGAAAAAACTTCCAGCTCGCTGAAATATGTTCATTTGCTGAAAACCATCAAAACCACGAAAAGTTCTTGTATTTGAAGATAAAATCTTTTTGCTTTGAAGAAGAAAGATCGAGCTGACTGAAATAAGTTCATTAGATGAAAACCAACAAAAATTGACAAGAACCACGTAAAGTTCTTGTATTTTAAGATAAAATCTTACTCTATTAAAGAAAAAACATCCAGCTCGCTGAAATATGTTCATTTGCTGAAAACCATCAAAACCACGAAAAGTTCTTGTATTTGAAGATAAAATCTTTTTGCTTTGAAGAAGAAAGATCTAGCTGACTGAAATAAGTTCATTAGATGAAAACCAACAAAAATTGACAAGAACCACGAAAAGTTCTTGTATTTTAAGATAGAATCTTACTCTATTAAGGAAATAACTTCCAGCTCGCTGAAATCTGTTCATTTGCTGAAAACCATCAAAACCACGAAAAGTTCTTGTATTTGAAGATAAAATCTTTTTGCTTTGAAGAAGAAAGATCCAGCTGAATGAAATAAGTTCATCAGATGAAAACCAACAAAAATTGACAAGAACCACGAAAAGTTCTTGTATTTTAAGATAAAATCTTACTCTATTAAGGAAAAAACTTCCATCTCGCTGAAATATGTTCATTTGCTGAAAACCAACAAAACCACCAAAAGTTCTTGTATTTGAAGATAAAATCTTTTTGCTTTGAAGAAGAAACATCCAGCTGACTGAAATAAGTTCATCAGATGAAAACCAACAAAAATTGACAAGAACCACGAAAAGTTCTTGTATTTTAAGATAAAATCTTACTCTATTAAGGAAAAAACTTCCAGCTCGCTGAAATATGTTCATTTGCTGAAAACCATCAAAACCACAAAAAGTTCTTGTATTTGAAGATAAAATCTTTTTGCTTTGAAGAAGAAAGATCCAGCTGACTGAAATAAGTTCATTAGATGAAAACCAACAAAAATTGACAAGAACCACGAAAAGTTCTTGTATTTTAAGATAAAATCTTACTCTATTAAGGAAAAAACTTCCAGCTCGCTGAAATATGTTCATTTGCTGAAAACCAACAAAACCACCAAAAGTTCTTGTATTTGAAGATAAAATCTTTTTGCTTTGAAGAAGAAAGATCCAGCTGACTGAAATAAGTTCATTAGATGAAAACCAACAAAAATTGACAAGAACCACGAAAAGTTCTTGTATTTTAAGATAGAATCTTACTCTATTAAGGAAATAACTTCCAGCTCGCTGAAATCTGTTCATTTGCTGAAAACCATCAAAACCACGAAAAGTTCTTGTATTTGAAGATAAAATCTTTTTTCTTTGAAGAAGAAAGATCTAGCTGACTGAAATAAGTTCATTAGATGAAAACCAACCAAAATTGACAAGAACCACGAAAAGTTCTTGTATTTTAAGATAAAATCTTACTCTATTCAGGAAAAAACTTCCAGCTCGCTGAAATATGTTCATTTGCTGAAAACCATCAAAACCACGAAAAGTTCTTGTATTTGAAGATAAAATCTTTTTTCTTTGAAGAAGAAAGATCTAGCTGACTGAAATAAGTTCATTAGATGAAAACCAACCAAAATTGACAAGAACCACGAAAAGTTCTTGTATTTTAAGATAAAATCTTACTCTATTCAGGAAAAAACTTCCAGCTCGCTGAAATATGTTCATTTGCTGAAAACCATCAAAACCACGAAAAGTTCTTGTATTTGAAGATAAAATCTTTTTGCTTTGAAGAAGAAAGATCTAGCTGACTGAAATAAGTTCATTAGATGAAAACCAACAAAAATTGACAAGAACCACGAAAAGTTCTTGTATTTTAAGATAAAATCTTACTCTATTAAGGAAAAAACTTCCAGCTCGCTGAAATCTGTTCATTTGCTGAAAACCATCAAAACCACCAAAAGTTCTTGTATTTGAAGATAAAATCTTTTTGCTTTGAAGAAGAAAGATCAAGCTGACTGAAATAAGTTCATTAGATGAAAACCAACAAAAATTGACAAGAACCACGAAAAGTTCTTGTATTTTAAGATAAAATCTTACTCTATTAAGGAAAAAACTTCCAGCTCGCTGAAATATGTTCATTTGCTGAAAACCATCAAAACCACGAAAAGTTCTTGTATTTGAAGATAAAATCTTTTTGCTTTGAAGAAGAAAGATCTAGCTGACTGAAATAAGTTCATTAGATGAAAACCAACAAAAATTGACAAGAACCACGAAAAGATCTTGTATTTTAAGATAAAATCTTACGCTATTAAAGAAAAAACTCCCAGCTCGCTGAAATATGTTCATTTGCTGAAAACCAACAAAACCACGAAAAGTTCTTGTATTTGAAGATAAAATCTTTTTTCTTTGAAGAAGAAAGATCAAGCTGACTGAAATAAGTTCATCAGATGAAAACCAACAAAAATTGACAAGAACCACGAAAAGTTCTTGTATTTTAAGATAAAATCTTACTCTATTAAGGAAAAAACTTCCAGCTCGCTGAAATATGTTCATTTGCTGAAAACCATCAAAACCACGAAAAGTTCTTGTATTTGAAGATAAAATCTTTTTGCTTTGAAGAAGAAAGATCTAGCTGACTGAAATAAGTTCATTAGATGAAAACCAACAAAATTTGACAAGAACCACGAAAACTTCTTGTATTTTAAGATAATATCTTACGCTATTAAAGAAAAAACTTCTGGCTCGCTGAAATATGTTCATTTGCTGAAAACCAACAAAACCACGAAAAGTTCTTGTATTTGAAGATGAACTCTTTTTGCTTTGAAGAAGAAAGATCCAGCTGACTGAAATACGTTCATCAGATGAAAACCAACAAAAATTGACAAGAACCACGAAAAGTTCTTGTATTTTAAGATAAAATCTTACTCTATTAAGGAAAAAACTTCCAGCTCGCTGAAATATGTTCATTTGCTGAAAACCATCAAAACCACGAAAAGTTCTTGTATTTGAAGATAAAATCTTTTTGCTTTGAAGAAGAAAGATCGAGCTGACTGAAATAAGTTCATTAGATGAAAACCAACAAAAATTGACAAGAACCACGTAAAGTTCTTGTATTTTAAGATAAAATCTTACTCTATTAAAGAAAAAACATCCAGCTCGCTGAAATATGTTCATTTGCTGAAAACCATCAAAACCACGAAAAGTTCTTGTATTTGAAGATAAAATCTTTTTGCTTTGAAGAAGAAAGATCTAGCTGACTGAAATAAGTTCATTAGATGAAAACCAACAAAAATTGACAAGAACCACGAAAAGTTCTTGTATTTTAAGATAGAATCTTACTCTATTAAGGAAATAACTTCCAGCTCGCTGAAATCTGTTCATTTGCTGAAAACCATCAAAACCACGAAAAGTTCTTGTATTTGAAGATAAAATCTTTTTGCTTTGAAGAAGAAAGATCCAGCTGAATGAAATAAGTTCATCAGATGAAAACCAACAAAAATTGACAAGAACCACGAAAAGTTCTTGTATTTTAAGATAAAATCTTACTCTATTAAGGAAAAAACTTCCATCTCGCTGAAATATGTTCATTTGCTGAAAACCAACAAAACCACCAAAAGTTCTTGTATTTGAAGATAAAATCTTTTTGCTTTGAAGAAGAAACATCCAGCTGACTGAAATAAGTTCATCAGATGAAAACCAACAAAAATTGACAAGAACCACGAAAAGTTCTTGTATTTTAAGATAAAATCTTACTCTATTAAGGAAAAAACTTCCAGCTCGCTGAAATATGTTCATTTGCTGAAAACCATCAAAACCACAAAAAGTTCTTGTATTTGAAGATAAAATCTTTTTGCTTTGAAGAAGAAAGATCCAGCTGACTGAAATAAGTTCATTAGATGAAAACCAACAAAAATTGACAAGAACCACGAAAAGTTCTTGTATTTTAAGATAAAATCTTACTCTATTAAGGAAAAAACTTCCAGCTCGCTGAAATATGTTCATTTGCTGAAAACCAACAAAACCACCAAAAGTTCTTGTATTTGAAGATAAAATCTTTTTGCTTTGAAGAAGAAAGATCCAGCTGACTGAAATAAGTTCATTAGATGAAAACCAACAAATATTGACAAGAACCACGAAAAGTTCTTGTATTTTAAGATAAAATCTTACTCTATTAAGGAAAAAACTTCCAGCTCGCTGAAATCTGTTCATTTGCTGAAAACCAACAAAACCACCAAAAGTTCTTGTATTTGAAGATAAAATCTTTTTGCTCTGAAGAAGAAAGATCTAGCTGACTGAAATAAGTTCATCAGATGAAAACCAACAAAAATTGACAAGAACCACGAAAAGTTCTTGTATTTTAAGATAAAATCTTACTCTATTAAGGAAAAAACTTCCAGCTCGCTGAAATATGTTCATTTGCTGAAAACCATCAAAACCACGAAAAGTTCTTGTATTTGAAGATAAAATCTTTTTGCTTTGACGAAGATAGATCTAGCTGACTGAAATAAGTTCATTAGATGAAAACCAACAAAAATTGACAAGAACCACGAAAAGTTCTTGTATTTTAAGATAAAATCTTAGGCTATTAAAGAAAAAACTCCCACCTCGCTGAAATATGTTCATTTGCTGAAAACCAACAAAACCACGAAAAGTTCTTGTATTTGAAGATAAAATCTTTTTGCTTTGAAGAAGAAAGATCTAGCTGACTGAAATAAGTTCATTAGATGAAAACCAACAAAAATTGACAAGAACCACAAAAAGTTCTTGTATTTTAAGATAAAATCTTACTCTATTAAGGAAAAAACTTCCAGCTCGCTGAAATATGTTCATTTGCTGAAAACCATCAAAACCACGAAAAGTTCTTGTATTTGAAGATAAAATCTTTTTGCTTTGAAGAAGAAAGATCTAGCTGACTGAAATAAGTTCATTAGATGAAAACCAACAAAAATTGACAAGAACCACGAAAAGTTCTTGTATTTTAAGATAAAATCTTACTCTATTCAGGAAAAAACTTCCAGCTCGCTGAAATATGTTCATTTGCTGAAAACCATCAAAACCACGAAAAGTTCTTGTATTTGAAGATAAAATCTTTTTGCTTTGAAGAAGAAAGATCTAGCTGACTGAAATAAGTTCATTCGATGAAAACCAACAAAAATTGACAAGAACCACGAAAAGTTCTTGTATTTTAAGATAAAATCTTAGGCAATTAAAGAAAAAACTTCCAGCTCGCTGAAATCTGTTCATTTGCTGAAAACCATCAAAACCACGAAAAGTTCTTGTATTTGAAGATAAAATCTTTTTGCTTTGAAGAAGAAAGATCTAGCTGACTGAAATAAATTCATTAGATGAAAACCAACAAAAATTGACAAGAACCACGAAAAGATCTTGTATTTTAAGATAAAATCTTACGCTATTAAAGAAAAAACTCCCAGCTCGCTGAAATATGTTCATTTGCTGAAAACCAACAAAACCACGAAAAGTTCTTGTATTTGAAGATAAAATCTTTTTTCTTTGAAGAAGAAAGATCTCGCTGACTGAAATAAGTTCATTAGATGAAAACCAACAAAAATTGACAAGAAACACGAAAAGTTCTTGTATTTTAAGATAAAATCTTACTCTATTCAGGAAAAAACTTCCAGCTCGCTGAAATATGTTCATTTGCTGAAAACCATCAAAACCACGAAAAGTTCTTGTATTTGAAGTTAAAATCTTTTTGCTTTGAAGCAGAAAGGTCTGGCTGACTGAAATAAGTTCATTAGATGAAAACCAACAAAAATTGACAAGAACCACGAAAAGTTCTTGTATTTTAAGATAAAATCTTACTCTATTAAGGAAAAAACTTCCAGCTGGCTGAAATATGTTCATTTGCTGAAAACCATCAAAACCACGAAAAGTTCTTGTATTTGAAGATAAAATCTTTTTGCTTTGACGAAGATAGATCCAGCTGACTGAAATAAGTTCATTAGATGAAAACCAACAAAAATTGACAAGAACCACGAAAAGTTCTTGTATTTTAAGATAAAATCTTACTCTGTTAAGGAAAAAACTTCCAGCTCGCTGAAATATGTTCATTTGCTGAAAACCATCAAAACCACGAAAAGTTCTTGTATTTGAAGATAAAATCTTTTTGCTTTGAAGAAGAAAGATCTAGCTGACTGAAATAAGTTCATTAGATGAAAACCAACAAAAATTGACAAGAACCACGAAAAGTTCTTGTATTTTAAGATAGAATCTTACTCTATTAAGGAAATAACTTCCAGCTCGCTGAAATCTGTTCATTTGCTGAAAACCATCAAAACCACGAAAAGTTCTTGTATTTGAAGATAAAATCTTTTTTCTTTGAAGAAGAAAGATCTAGCTGACTGAAATAAGTTCATTAGATGAAAACCAACCAAAATTGACAAGAACCACGAAAAGTTCTTGTATTTTAAGATAAAATCTTACTCTATTCAGGAAAAAACTTCCAGCTCGCTGAAATATGTTCATTTGCTGAAAACCATCAAAACCACGAAAAGTTCTTGTATTTGAAGATAAAATCTTTTTGCTTTGAAGAAGAAAGATTTAGCTTACTGAAATAAGTTCATCAGATGAAAACCAACAAAAATTGACAAGAACCACGAAAAGTTCTTGTATTTTAAGATAAAATCTTACGCTATTAAAGAAAAAACTCCCAGCTCGCTGAAATATGTTCATTTGCTGAAAACCAACAAAACCACGAAAAGTTCTTGTATTTGAAGATAAAATCTTTTTGCTTTGAAGAAGAAAGATCCAGCTGAATGAAATAAGTTCATCAGATGAAAACCAACAAAAATTGACAAGAACCACGAAAAGTTCTTGTATTTTAAGATAAAATCTTACTCTATTAAGGAAAAAACTTCCATCTCGCTGAAATATGTTCATTTGCTGAAAACCAACAAAACCACCAAAAGTTCTTGTATTTGAAGATAAAATCTTTTTGCTTTGAAGAAGAAACATCCAGCTGACTGAAATAAGTTCATCAGATGAAAACCAACAAAAATTGACAAGAACCACGAAAAGTTCTTGTATTTTAAGATAAAATCTTACTCTATTAAGGAAAAAACTTCCAGCTCGCTGAAATATGTTCATTTGCTGAAAACCAACAAAACCACCAAAAGTTCTTGTATTTGAAGATAAAATCTTTTTGCTTTGAAGAAGAAAGATCCAGCTGACTGAAATAAGTTCATCAGATGAAAACCAACAAAAATTGACAAGAACCACGAAAAGTTCTTGTATTTTAAGATAAAATCTTACTCTATTACGGAAAAAACTTCCAGCTCGCTGAAATATGTTCATTTGCTGAAAACCATCAAAACCACGAAAAGTTCTTGTATTTGAAGATAAAATCTTTTTGCTTTGAAGAAGAAAGATCCAGCTTACTGAAATAAGTTCATTAGATGAAAACCAACAAATATTGACAAGAACCACGAAAAGTTCTTGTATTTTAAGATAAAATCTTACTCTATTAAGGAAAAAACTTCCAGCTCGCTGAAATCTGTTCATTTGCTGAAAACCAACAAAACCACCAAAAGTTCTTGTATTTGAAGATAAAATCTTTTTGCTCTGAAGAAGAAAGATCTAGCTGACTGAAATAAGTTCATCAGATGAAAACCAACAAAAATTGACAAGAACCACGAAAAGTTCTTGTATTTTAAGATAAAATCTTACTCTATTAAGGAAAAAACTTCCAGCTCGCTGAAATATGTTCATTTGCTGAAAACCATCAAAACCACGAAAAGTTCTTGTATTTGAAGATAAAATCTTTTTGCTTTGAAGAAGATAGATCTAGCTGACTGAAATAAGTTCATTAGATGAAAACCAACAAAAATTGACAAGAACCACGAAAAGTTCTTGTATTTTAAGATAAAATCTTAGGCTATTAAAGAAAAACTCCCACCTCGCTGAAATATGTTCATTTGCTGAAAACCAACAAAACCACGAAAAGTTCTTGTATTTGAAGATAAAATCTTTTTGCTTTGAAGAAGAAAGATCTAGCTGACTGAAATAAGTTCATTAGATGAAAACCAACAAAAATTGACAAGAACCACAAAAAGTTCTTGTATTTTAAGATAAAATCTTACTCTATTAAGGAAAAAACTTCCAGCTCGCTGAAATATGTTCATTTGCTGAAAACCATCAAAACCACGAAAAGTTCTTGTATTTGAAGATAAAATCTTTTTGCTTTGAAGAAGAAAGATCTAGCTGACTGAAATAAGTTCATTCGATGAAAACCAACAAAAATTGACAAGAACCACGAAAAGTTCTTGTATTTTAAGATAAAATCTTACTCTATTAAGGAAAAAACTTCCAGCTCGCTGAAATATGTTCATTTGCTGAAAACCATCAAAACCACGAAAAGTTCTTGTATTTGAAGATAAAATCTTTTTGCTTTGAAGAAGAAAGATCTAGCTGACTGAAATAAGTTCATTCGATGAAAACCAACAAAAATTGACAAGAACCACGAAAAGTTCTTGTATTTTAAGATAAAATCTTAGGCAATTAAAGAAAAAACTTCCAGCTCGCTGAAATCTGTTCATTTGCTGAAAACCATCAAAACCACGAAAAGTTCTTGTATTTGAAGATAAAATCTTTTTGCTTTGAAGAAGAAAGATCTAGCTGACTGAAATAAGTTCATTAGATGAAAACCAACAAAAATTGACAAGAACCACGAAAGGTTCTTGTATTTTAAGATAAAATCTTACTCTATTCATGAAAAAACTTCCAGCTCGCTGAAATATGTTCATTTGCTGAAAACCATCAAAACAACGAAAAGTTCTTGTATTTGAAGATAAAATCTTTTTGCTTTGAAGAAGAAAGATCTAGCTGACTGAAATAAATTCATTAGATGAAAACCAACAAAAATTGACAAGAACCACGAAAAGATCTTGTATTTTAAGATAAAATCTTACGCTATTAAAGAAAAAACTCCCAGCTCGCTGAAATATGTTCATTTGCTGAAAACCAACAAAACCACGAAAAGTTCTTGTATTTGAAGATAAAATCTTTTTTCTTTGAAGAAGAAAGATCTCGCTGACTGAAATAAGTTCATTAGATGAAAACCAACAAAAATTGACAAGAAACACGAAAAGTTCTTGTATTTTAAGATAAAATCTTACTCTATTCAGGAAAAAACTTCCAGCTCGCTGAAATATGTTCATTTGCTGAAAACCATCAAAACCACGAAAAGTTCTTGTATTTGAAGTTAAAATCTTTTTGCTTTGAAGCAGAAAGATCTAGCTGACTGAAATAAGTTCATTAGATGAAAACCAACAAAAATTGACAGAAACCACGAAAAGTTCTTGTATTTTAAGATAAAATCTTACTCTATTAAGGAAAAAACTTCCAGCTCGCTGAAATATGTTCATTTGCTGAAAACCATCAAAACCACGAAAAGTTCTTGTATTTGAAGATAAAATCTTTTTGCTTTGACGAAGATAGATCCAGCTGACTGAAATAAGTTCATTAGATGAAAACCAACAAAAATTGACAAGAACCACGAAAAGTTCTTGTATTTTAAGATAAAATCTTACTCTGTTAAGGAAAAAACTTCCAGCTCGCTGAAATATGTTCATTTGCTGAAAACCATCAAAACCACGAAAAGTTCTTGTATTTGAAGATAAAATCTTTTTGCTTTGAAGAAGAAAGATCTAGCTGACTGAAATAAGTTCATTAGATGAAAACCAACAAAAATTGACAAGAACCACGAAAAGTTCTTGTATTTTAAGATAAAATCTTACTCTATTAAGGAAAAAACTTCCAGCTCGCTGAAATATGTTCATTTGCTGAAAACCATCAAAACCACGAAAAGTTCTTGTATTTGAAGATAAAATCTTTTTGCTTTGAAGAAGAAAGATCTAGCTGACTGAAATAAGTTCATTAGATGAAAACCAACAAAAATTGACAAGAACCACGAAAAGTTCTTGTATTTTAAGATAAAATCTTAGGCAATTAAAGAAAAAACTTCCAGCTCGCTGAAATCTGCTCATTTGCTGAAAACCATCAAAACCACGAAAAGTTCTTGTATTTGAAGATAAAATCTTTTTGCTTTGAAGAAGAAAGATCTAGCTGACTGAAATAAGTTCATTAGATGAAAACCAACAAAAATTGACAAGAACCACGAAAGGTTCTTGTATTTTAAGATAAAATCTTACTCTATTCATGAAAAAACTTCCAGCTCGCTGAAATATGTTCATTTGCTGAAAACCATCAAAACAACGAAAAGTTCTTGTATTTGAAGATAAAATCTTTTTGCTTTGAAGAAGAAAGATCTAGCTGACTGAAATAAATTCATTAGATGAAAACCAACAAAAATTGACAAGAACCACGAAAAGATCTTGTATTTTAAGATAAAATCTTACGCTATTAAAGAAAAAACTCCCAGCTCGCTGAAATATGTTCATTTGCTGAAAACCAACAAAACCACGAAAAGTTCTTGTATTTGAAGATAAAATCTTTTTTCTTTGAAGAAGAAAGATCTCGCTGACTGAAATAAGTTCATTAGATGAAAACCAACAAAAATTGACAAGAAACACGAAAAGTTCTTGTATTTTAAGATAAAATCTTACTCTATTCAGGAAAAAACTTCCAGCTCGCTGAAATATGTTCATTTGCTGAAAACCATCAAAACCACGAAAAGTTCTTGTATTTGAAGTTAAAATCTTTTTGCTTTGAAGCAGAAAGATCTAGCTGACTGAAATAAGTTCATTAGATGAAAACCAACAAAAATTGACAAGAACCACGAAAAGTTCTTGTATTTTAAGATAAAATCTTACTCTATTAAGGAAAAAACTTCCAGCTCGCTGAAATATGTTCATTTGCTGAAAACCATCAAAACCACGAAAAGTTATTGTATTTGAAGATAAAATCTTTTTGCTTTGACGAAGATAGATCCAGCTGACTGAAATAAGTTCATTAGATGAAAACCAACAAAAATTGACAAGAACCACGAAAAGTTCTTGTATTTTAAGATAAAATCTTACTCTGTTAAGGAAAAAACTTCCAGCTCGCTGAAATATGTTCATTTGCTGAAAACCATCAAAACCACGAAAAGTTCTTGTATTTGAAGATAAAATCTTTTTGCTTTGAAGAAGAATGATCTAGCTGACTGAAATAAGTTCATTAGATGAAAACCAACAAAAATTGACAAGAACCACGAAAAGTTCTTGTATTTTAAGATAAAATCTTACTCTATTAAGGAAAAAACTTCCAGCTCGCTGAAATATGTTCATTTGCTGAAAACCATCAAAACCACGAAAAGTTCTTGTATTTGAAGATAAAATCTTTTTGCTTTGAAGAAGAAAGATCTAGCTGACTGAAATAAGTTCATTAGATGAAAACCAACAAAAATTGACAAGAACCACGAAAAGTTCTTGTATTTTAAGATAAAATCTTAGGCAATTAAAGAAAAAACTTCCAGCTCGCTGAAATCTGCTCATTTGCTGAAAACCATCAAAACCACGAAAAGTTCTTGTATTTGAAGATAAAATCTTTTTGCTTTGAAGAAGAAAGATCTAGCTGACTGAAATAAGTTCATTAGATTAAAACCAACAAAAATTGACAAGAACCACGAAAGGTTCTTGTATTTTAAGATAAAATCTTACTCTATTCATGAAAAAACTTCCAGCTCGCTGAAATATGTTCATTTGCTGAAAACCATCAAAACAACGAAAAGTTCTTGTATTTGAAGATAAAATCTTTTTGCTTTGAAGAAGAAAGATCTAGCTGACTGAAATAAATTCATTAGATGAAAACCAACAAAAATTGACAAGAACCACGAAAAGATCTTGTATTTTAAGATAAAATCTTACGCTATTAAAGAAAAAACTCCCAGCTCGCTGAAATATGTTCATTTGCTGAAAACCAACAAAACCACGAAAAGTTCTTGTATTTGAAGATAAAATCTTTTTTCTTTGAAGAAGAAAGATCTCGCTGACTGAAATAAGTTCATTAGATGAAAACCAACAAAAATTGACAAGAAACACGAAAAGTTCTTGTATTTTAAGATAAAATCTTACTCCATTCAGGAAAAAACTTCCAGCTCGCTGAAATATGTTCATTTGCTGAAAACCATCAAAACCACGAAAAGTTCTTGTATTTGAAGTTAAAATCTTTTTGCTTTGAAGCAGAAAGATCTAGCTGACTGAAATAAGTTCATTAGATGAAAACCAACAAAAATTGACAAGAACCACGAAAAGTTCTTGTATTTTAAGATAAAATCTTACTCTATTAAGGAAAAAACTTCCAGCTCGCTGAAATATGTTCATTTGCTGAAAACCATCAAAACCACGAAAAGTTCTTGTATTTGAAGATAAAATCTTTTTGCTTTGAAGAAGAAAGATCGAGCTGACTGAAATAAGTTCATTCGATGAAAACCAACAAAAATTGACAAGAACCACAAAAAGTTCTTGTATTTTAAGATAAAATCTTACTCTATTAAGGAAAAAACTTCCAGCTCGCTGAAATATGTTCATTTGCTGAAAACCATCAAAACCACGAAAAGTTCTTGTATTTGAAGATAAAATCTTTTTGCTTTGAAGAAGAAAGATCTAGCTGACTGAAATAAGTTCATTCGATGAAAACCAACAAAAATTGACAAGAACCACGAAAAGTTCTTGTATTTTAAGATAAAATCTTACTCTATTAAGGAAAAAACTTCCAGCTCGCTGAAATATGTTCATTTGCTGAAAACCATCAAAACCACGAAAAGTTCTTGTATTTGAAGATAAAATCTTTTTGCTTTGAAGAAGAAAGATCTAGCTGACTGAAATAAGTTCATTCGATGAAAACCAACAAAAATTGACAAGAACCACGAAAAGTTCTTGTATTTTAAGATAAAATCTTAGGCAATTAAAGAAAAAACTTCCAGCTCGCTGAAATCTGTTCATTTGCTGAAAACCATCAAAACCACGAAAAGTTCTTGTATTTGAAGATAAAATCTTTTTGCTTTGAAGAAGAAAGATCTAGCTGACTGAAATAAGTTCATTAGATGAAAACCAACAAAAATTGACAAGAACCACGAAAGGTTCTTGTATTTTAAGATAAAATCTTACTCTATTCATGAAAAAACTTCCAGCTCGCTGAAATATGTTCATTTGCTGAAAACCATCAAAACAACGAAAAGTTCTTGTATTTGAAGATAAAATCTTTTTGCTTTGAAGAAGAAAGATCTAGCTGACTGAAATAAATTCATTAGATGAAAACCAACAAAAATTGACAAGAACCACGAAAAGATCTTGTATTTTAAGATAAAATCTTACGCTATTAAAGAAAAAACTCCCAGCTCGCTGAAATATGTTCATTTGCTGAAAACCAACAAAACCACGAAAAGTTCTTGTATTTGAAGATAAAATCTTTTTTCTTTGAAGAAGAAAGATCTCGCTGACTGAAATAAGTTCATTAGATGAAAACCAACAAAAATTGACAAGAAACACGAAAAGTTCTTGTATTTTAAGATAAAATCTTACTCTATTCAGGAAAAAACTTCCAGCTCGCTGAAATATGTTCATTTGCTGAAAACCATCAAAACCACGAAAAGTTCTTGTATTTGAAGTTAAAATCTTTTTGCTTTGAAGCAGAAAGATCTAGCTGACTGAAATAAGTTCATTAGATGAAAACCAACAAAAATTGACAGAAACCACGAAAAGTTCTTGTATTTTAAGATAAAATCTTACTCTATTAAGGAAAAAACTTCCAGCTCGCTGAAATATGTTCATTTGCTGAAAACCATCAAAACCACGAAAAGTTCTTGTATTTGAAGATAAAATCTTTTTGCTTTGACGAAGATAGATCCAGCTGACTGAAATAAGTTCATTAGATGAAAACCAACAAAAATTGACAAGAACCACGAAAAGTTCTTGTATTTTAAGATAAAATCTTACTCTGTTAAGGAAAAAACTTCCAGCTCGCTGAAATATGTTCATTTGCTGAAAACCATCAAAACCACGAAAAGTTCTTGTATTTGAAGATAAAATCTTTTTGCTTTGAAGAAGAAAGATCTAGCTGACTGAAATAAGTTCATTAGATGAAAACCAACAAAAATTGACAAGAACCACGAAAAGTTCTTGTATTTTAAGATAAAATCTTACTCTATTAAGGAAAAAACTTCCAGCTCGCTGAAATATGTTCATTTGCTGAAAACCATCAAAACCACGAAAAGTTCTTGTATTTGAAGATAAAATCTTTTTGCTTTGAAGAAGAAAGATCTAGCTGACTGAAATAAGTTCATTAGATGAAAACCAACAAAAATTGACAAGAACCACGAAAAGTTCTTGTATTTTAAGATAAAATCTTAGGCAATTAAAGAAAAAACTTCCAGCTCGCTGAAATCTGCTCATTTGCTGAAAACCATCAAAACCACGAAAAGTTCTTGTATTTGAAGATAAAATCTTTTTGCTTTGAAGAAGAAAGATCTAGCTGACTGAAATAAGTTCATTAGATGAAAACCAACAAAAATTGACAAGAACCACGAAAGGTTCTTGTATTTTAAGATAAAATCTTACTCTATTCATGAAAAAACTTCCAGCTCGCTGAAATATGTTCATTTGCTGAAAACCATCAAAACAACGAAAAGTTCTTGTATTTGAAGATAAAATCTTTTTGCTTTGAAGAAGAAAGATCTAGCTGACTGAAATAAATTCATTAGATGAAAACCAACAAAAATTGACAAGAACCACGAAAAGATCTTGTATTTTAAGATAAAATCTTACGCTATTAAAGAAAAAACTCCCAGCTCGCTGAAATATGTTCATTTGCTGAAAACCAACAAAACCACGAAAAGTTCTTGTATTTGAAGATAAAATCTTTTTTCTTTGAAGAAGAAAGATCTCGCTGACTGAAATAAGTTCATTAGATGAAAACCAACAAAAATTGACAAGAAACACGAAAAGTTCTTGTATTTTAAGATAAAATCTTACTCTATTCAGGAAAAAACTTCCAGCTCGCTGAAATATGTTCATTTGCTGAAAACCATCAAAACCACGAAAAGTTCTTGTATTTGAAGTTAAAATCTTTTTGCTTTGAAGCAGAAAGATCTAGCTGACTGAAATAAGTTCATTAGATGAAAACCAACAAAAATTGACAAGAACCACGAAAAGTTCTTGTATTTTAAGATAAAATCTTACTCTATTAAGGAAAAAACTTCCAGCTCGCTGAAATATGTTCATTTGCTGAAAACCATCAAAACCACGAAAAGTTCTTGTATTTGAAGATAAAATCTTTTTGCTTTGACGAAGATAGATCCAGCTGACTGAAATAAGTTCATTAGATGAAAACCAACAAAAATTGACAAGAACCACGAAAAGTTCTTGTATTTTAAGATAAAATCTTACTCTGTTAAGGAAAAAACTTCCAGCTCGCTGAAATATGTTCATTTGCTGAAAACCATCAAAACCACGAAAAGTTCTTGTATTTGAAGATAAAATCTTTTTGCTTTGAAGAAGAATGATCTAGCTGACTGAAATAAGTTCATTAGATGAAAACCAACAAAAATTGACAAGAACCACGAAAAGTTCTTGTATTTTAAGATAAAATCTTACTCTATTAAGGAAAAAACTTCCAGCTCGCTGAAATATGTTCATTTGCTGAAAACCATCAAAACCACGAAAAGTTCTTGTATTTGAAGATAAAATCTTTTTGCTTTGAAGAAGAAAGATCTAGCTGACTGAAATAAGTTCATTAGATGAAAACCAACAAAAATTGACAAGAACCACGAAAAGTTCTTGTATTTTAAGATAAAATCTTAGGCAATTAAAGAAAAAACTTCCAGCTCGCTGAAATCTGCTCATTTGCTGAAAACCATCAAAACCACGAAAAGTTCTTGTATTTGAAGATAAAATCTTTTTGCTTTGAAGAAGAAAGATCTAGCTGACTGAAATAAGTTCATTAGATGAAAACCAACAAAAATTGACAAGAACCACGAAAGGTTCTTGTATTTTAAGATAAAATCTTACTCTATTCATGAAAAAACTTCCAGCTCGCTGAAATATGTTCATTTGCTGAAAACCATCAAAACAACGAAAAGTTCTTGTATTTGAAGATAAAATCTTTTTGCTTTGAAGAAGAAAGATCTAGCTGACTGAAATAAATTCATTAGATGAAAACCAACAAAAATTGACAAGAACCACGAAAAGATCTTGTATTTTAAGATAAAATCTTACGCTATTAAAGAAAAAACTCCCAGCTCGCTGAAATATGTTCATTTGCTGAAAACCAACAAAACCACGAAAAGTTCTTGTATTTGAAGATAAAATCTTTTTTCTTTGAAGAAGAAAGATCTCGCTGACTGAAATAAGTTCATTAGATGAAAACCAACAAAAATTGACAAGAAACACGAAAAGTTCTTGTATTTTAAGATAAAATCTTACTCCATTCAGGAAAAAACTTCCAGCTCGCTGAAATATGTTCATTTGCTGAAAACCATCAAAACCACGAAAAGTTCTTGTATTTGAAGTTAAAATCTTTTTGCTTTGAAGCAGAAAGATCTAGCTGACTGAAATAAGTTCATTAGATGAAAACCAACAAAAATTGACAAGAACCACGAAAAGTTCTTGTATTTTAAGATAAAATCTTACTCTATTAAGGAAAAAACTTCCAGCTCGCTGAAATATGTTCATTTGCTGAAAACCATCAAAACCACGAAAAGTTCTTGTATTTGAAGATAAAATCTTTTTGCTTTGAAGAAGAAAGATCGAGCTGACTGAAATAAGTTCATTCGATGAAAACCAACAAAAATTGACAAGAACCACGAAAAGTTCTTGTATTTTAAGATAAAATCTTACTCTATTCAGGAAAAAACTCCCAGCTCGCTGAAATATGTTCATTTGCTGAAAACCAACAAAACCACGAAAAGTTCTTGTGTTTGAAGATAAAATCTTTTTTCTTTGAAGAAGAAAGATCTAGCTGACTGAAATAAGTTCATCAGATGAAAACCAACAAAAATTGACAAGAACCACGAAAAGTTCTTGTATTTTGAGATAAAATCTTATTCTATTAAGGAAAAAACTTCCAGCTCGCTGAAATATGTTCATTTGCTGAAAACCATCAAAACCACGAAAAGTTCTTGTATTTGAAGATAAAATCTTTTTGCTTTGAAGAAGAAAGTTCTAGCTGACTGAAATAAGTTCATTAGATGAAAACCAACAAAATTTGACAAGAACCACGAAAAGTTCTTGTATTTTAAGATAATATCTTGCGCTATTAAAGAAAAAACTTCTGGCTCGCTGAAATATGTTCATTTGCTGAAAACCAACAAAACCACCAAAAGTTCTTGTATTTGAAGATAAAATCTTTTTGCTTTGAAGAAGAACGATCCAGCTGACTGAAATAAGTTCATGAGATGAAAACCAACAAAAATTGACAAGAACCACGAAAAGTTCTTGTATTTTAAGATAAAATCTTCCTCTATTAAGGAAAAAACTTCCAGCTCGCTGAAATATGTTCATTTGCTGAAAACCATCAAAACCATGAATAGTTCTTGTATTTGAAGATAAAATCTTTTTGCTTTGAAGAAGAAAGATCCAGGTGACTGAAATAAGTTCATGAGATGAAAACCAACCAAAATTGACAAGAACCACGAAAAGTTCTTCTTTTTTAAGATAAAATCTTACGCTATTGAAGAAAAAACTCCCAGCTCGCTGAAATATGTTCATTTGCTGAAAACCAACAAAACCACGAAAAGTTCTTGTATTTGAAGATAAAATCTTTTTTCTTTGAAGAAGAAAGATCTAGCTGACTGAAATAAGTTCATTAGATGAAAACCAACAAAAATTGACAAGAACCACGAAAAGTTCTTGTATTTTAAGATAAAATCTTACTCTATTAAGGAAAAAACTTCCAGCTCGCTGAAATATGTTCATTTGCTGAAAACCAACAAAACCACCAAAAGTTCTTGTATTTGAAGATAAAATCTTTTTGCTTTGAAGAAGAAAGATCCAGCTGATTGAAATAAGTTCATTAGATGAAAACCAACAAAAATTGACAAGAACCACGAAAAGTTCTTGTATTTTAAGATAAAATCTTACTCCATTAAGGAAAAAACTTCCAGCTCGCTGAAATATGTTCATTTGCTGAAAACCATCAAAACCACGAAAAGTTCTTGTATTTGAAGATAAAATCTTTTTGCTTTGAAGAAGAAAGATCCAGCTGACTGAAATAAGTTCATTAGATGAAAACCAACAAATATTGACAAGAACCACGAAAAGTTCTTGTATTTTAAGATAAAATCTTACTCTATTAAGGAAAAAACTTCCAGCTCGCTGAAATCTGTTCATTTGCTGAAAACCAACAAAACCACCAAAAGTTCTTGTATTTGAAGATAAAATCTTTTTGCTCTGAAGAAGAAAGATCGAGCTGACTGAAATAAGTTCATTAGATGAAAACCAACAAAATTTGACAAGAACCACGAAAAGTTCTTGTATTTTAAGATAAAATCTTAGGCTATTAAAGAAAAAACTCCCACCTCGCTGAAATATGTTCATTTGCTGAAAACCAACAAAACCACGAAAAGTTCTTGTATTTGAAGATAAAATCTTTTTTCTTTGAAGAAGAAAGATCTAGCTGACTGAAATAAGTTCATTAGATGAAAACCAACAAAAATTGACAAGAACCACGAAAAGTTCTTGTATTTTAAGATAAAATCTTACTCTATTAAGGAAAAAACTTCCAGCTCGCTGAAATATGTTCATTTGCTGAAAACCATCAAAACCACGAAAAGTTCTTGTATTTGAAGATAAAATCTTACTCTATTAAGGAAAAAACTTCCAGCTCGCTGAAATCTGTTCATTTGCTGAAAACCATCAAAACCACCAAAAGTTCTTGTCTTTGAAGATAAAATCTTTTTGCTTTGAAGAAGAAAGATCAAGCTGACTGAAATAAGTTCATTAGATGAAAACCAACAAAAATTGACAAGAACCACGAAAAGTTCTTGTATTTTAAGATAAAATCTTACTCTATTAAGGAAAAAACTTCCAGCTCGCTGAAATATGTTCATTTGCTGAAAACCATCAAAACCACGAAAAGTTCTTGTATTTGAAGATAAAATCTTTTTGCTTTGAAGAAGAAAGATCTAGCTGACTGAAATAAGTTCATGAGATGAAAACCAACAAAAATTGACAAGAACCACGAAAAGTTCTTGTATTTTAAGATAAAATCTTAGGCAATTAAAGAAAAAACTTCCAGCTCGTTGAAATCTGTTCATTTGCTGAAAACCATCAAAACCACGAAAAGTTCTTGTATTTGAAGATAAAATCTTTTTGCTTTGAAGAAGAAAGATCTAGCTGACTGAAATAAGTTCATTAGATGAAAACCAACAAAAATTGACAAGAACCACGAAAGGTTCTTGTATTTTAAGATAAAATCTTACTCTATTAAGGAAAAAACTTCCAGCTCGCTGAAATATGTTCATTTGCTGAAAACCATCAAAACCACGAAAAGTTCTTGTATTTGAAGATAAAATCTTTTTGCTTTGAAGAAGAAAGATCTAGCTGACTGAAATAAGTTCATTAGATGAAAACCAACAAAAATTGACAAGAACCACGAAAAGTTCTTGTATTTTAAGATAAAATCTTACTCTATTAAGGAAAAAACTTCCAGCTCGCTGAAATATGTTCATTTGCTGAAAACCATCAAAACCACGAAAAGTTCTTGTATTTGAAGATAAAATCTTTTTGCTTTGACGAAGATAGATCTAGCTGACTGAAATAAGTTCATTAGATGAAAACAAACAAAAATTGACAAGAACCACGAAAAGTTCTTGTATTTTAAGGTAAAATCTTACTCTATTAAGGAAAAAACTTCCAGCTCGCTGAAATCTGTTCATTTGCTGAAAACCATCAAAACCACCAAAAGTTCTTGTATTTGAAGATAAAATCTTTTTGCTTTGAAGAAGAAAGATCAAGCTGACTGAAATAAGTTCATTAGATGAAAACCAACAAAAATTGACAAGAACCACGAAAAGTTCTTGTATTTTAAGATAAAATCTTACTCTATTAAGGAAAAAACTTCCAGCTCGCTGAAATATGTTCATTTGCTGAAAACCATCAAAACCACGAAAAGTTCTTGTATTTGAAGATAAAATCTTTTTGCTTTGAAGAAGAAAGATCTAGCTGACTGAAATAAGTTCATTAGATGAAAACCAACAAAAATTGACAAGAACCACGAAAAGTTCTTGTATTTTAAGATAAAATCTTAGGCAATTAAAGAAAAAACTTCCAGCTCGCTGAAATCTGTTCATTTGCTGAAAACCATCAAAACCACGAAAAGTTCTTGTATTTCAAGATAAAATCTTTTTGCTTTGAAGAAGAAAGATCTAGCTGACTGAAATAAGTTCATCAGATGAAAACCAACAAGAATTGACAAGAACCACGAAAAGTTCTTGTATTTTAAGATAAATTCTTACTCTATTAAGGAAAAAACATCCAGCTCGCTGAAATATGTTCATTTGCTGAAAACCATCAAAACCACGAAAAGTTCTTGTATTTGAAGATAAAATCTTTTTGCTTTGAAGAAGAAAGATCCAGCTGACTGAAATAAGTTCATTAGATGAAAACCAACAAAAATTGACAAGAACCACGAAAAGTTCTTGTATTTTAAGATAGAATCTTACTCTATTAAGGAAATAACTTCCAGCTCGCTGAAATCTGTTCATTTGCTGAAAACCATCAAAACCACGAAAAGTTCTTGTATTTGAAGATAAAATCTTTTTGCTTTGAAGAAGAAAGATCTAGCTGACTGAAATAAGTTCATTAGATGAAAACCAACAAAAATTGACAAGAACCACGAAAAGTTCTTGTATTTTAAGATAAAATCTTACTCTATTCAGGAAAAAACTTCCAGCTCGCTGAAATATGTTCATTTGCTGAAAACCATCAAAACCACGAAAAGTTCTTGTATTTGAAGATAAAATCTTTTTGCTTTGAAGAAGAAAGATCTAGCTTACTGAAATAAGTTCATTAGATGAAAACCAACAAAAATTGACAAGAACCACGAAAAGTTCTTGTATTTTAAGATAAAATCTTACGCTATTAAAGAAAAAACTCCCAGCTCGCTGAAATATGTTCATTTGATGAAAACCATCAAAACCACGAAAAGTTCTTGTATTTGAAGATAAAATCTTTTTGCTTTGAAGAAGAAAGATCCAGCTGACTGAAATAAGGTCATTAGATGAAAACCAACAAATATTGACAAGAACCACGAAAAGTTCTTGTATTTTAAGATAAAATCTTACTCTATTAAGGAAAAAACTTCCAGCTCGCTGAAATATGTTCATTTGCTGAAAACCAACAAAACCACCAAAAGTTCTTGTATTTGAAGATAAAATCTTTTTGCTCTGAAGAAGAAAGATCTAGCTGACTGAAATAAGTTCATTAGATGAAAACCAACAAAAATTGACAAGAACCACGAAGAGTTCTTGTAT
This sequence comes from Heptranchias perlo, assembly GCF_035084215.1. Taxonomy (NCBI): domain Eukaryota; kingdom Metazoa; phylum Chordata; class Chondrichthyes; order Hexanchiformes; family Hexanchidae; genus Heptranchias; species Heptranchias perlo. The sequence continues at coordinate 1,331,054 of NC_090366.1, read as the reverse complement.
TTTAAGATAAAATCTTACGCTATTAAAGAAAAAACTCCCAACTCGCTGAAATATGTTCATTTGCTGAAAACCAACAAAACCACGAAAAGTTCTTGTATTTGAAGATAAAATCTTTTTTCTTTGAAGAAGAAAGATCCAGCTGACTGAAATAAGTTCATCAGATGAAAACCAACAAAAATTGACAAGAACCACGAAAAGTTCTTGTATTTTAAGATAAAATCTTACTCTATTAAGGAAAAAACTTCCATCTCGCTGAAATATGTTCATTTGCTGAAAACCAACAAAACCACCAAAAGTTCTTGTATTTGAAGATAAAATCTTTTTGCTTTGAAGAAGAAAGATCCAGCTGACTGAAATAAGTTCATTAGATGAAAACCAACAAAAATTGACAAGAACCACGAAAAGTTCTTGTATTTTAAGATAAAGTCTTACTCTATTAAGGAAAAAACTTCCAGCTCGCTGAAATATGTTCATTTGCTGAAAACCATCAAAACCACGAAAAGTTCTTGTATTTGAAGATAAAATCTTTTTGCTTTGAAGAGGAAAGATCCAGCTGACTGAAATAAGTTCATTAGATGAAAACCAACAAAAATTGACAAGAAACACGAAAAGTTCTTGTATTTTAAGATAAAATCTTAGGCTATTAAAGAAAAAACTCCCACCTCGCTGAAATATGTTCATTTGCTGAAAACCAACAAAACCACGAAAAGTTCTTGTATTTGAAGATAAAATCTTTTTTCTTTGAAGAAGAAAGATCTAGCTGACTGAAATAAGTTCATTAGATGAAAACCAACAAAAATTGACAAGAACCACGAAAAGTTCTTGTATTTTAAGATAAAATCTTACTCTATTAAGGAAAAAACTTCCAGCTCGCTGAAATATGTTCATTTGCTGAAAACCATCAAAACCACGAAAAGTTCTTGTATTTGAAGATAAAATCTTTTTGCTTTGAAGAAGAAAGATGTAGCTGACTGAAATAAGTTCATTAGATGAAAACCAACAAAAATTGACAAGAACCACGAAAAGTTCTTGTATTTTAAGATAAACTCTTACTCTATTAAGGAAAAAACTTCCAGCTCGCTGAAATCTGTTCATTTGCTGAAAACCATCAAAACCACCAAAAGTTCTTGTATTTGAAGATAAAATCTTTTTGCTTTGAAGAAGAAAGATCAAGCTGACTGAAATAAGTTCATTAGATGAAAACCAACAAAAATTGACAAGAACCACGAAAAGTTCTTGTATTTTAAGATAAAATCTTACTCTATTAAGGAAAAAACTTCCAGCTCGCTGAAATATGTTCATTTGCTGAAAACCATCAAAACCACCAAAAGTTCTTGTATTTGAAGATAAAATCTTTTTGCTTTGAAGAAGAAAGATCTAGCTGACTGAAATAAGTTCATTAGATGAAAACCAACAAAAATTGACAAGAACCACGAAAAGTTCTTGTATTTTAAGATAAAGTCTTACTCTATTAAGGAAAAAACTTCCAGCTCGCTGAAATATGTTCATTTGCTGAAAACCATCAAAACCACGAAAAGTTCTTGTATTTGAAGATAAAATCTTTTTGCTTTGAAGAGGAAAGATCCAGCTGACTGAAATAAGTTCATTAGATGAAAACCAACAAAAATTGACAAGAAACACGAAAAGTTCTTGTATTTTAAGATAAAATCTTAGGCTATTAAAGAAAAAACTCCCACCTCGCTGAAATATGTTCATTTGCTGAAAACCAACAAAACCACGAAAAGTTCTTGTATTTGAAGATAAAATCTTTTTTCTTTGAAGAAGAAAGATCTAGCTGACTGAAATAAGTTCATTAGATGAAAACCAACAAAAATTGACAAGAACCACGAAAAGTTCTTGTATTTTAAGATAAAATCTTACTCTATTAAGGAAAAAACTTCCAGCTCGCTGAAATATGTTCATTTGCTGAAAACCATCAAAACCACGAAAAGTTCTTGTATTTGAAGATAAAATCTTTTTGCTTTGAAGAAGAAAGATGTAGCTGACTGAAATAAGTTCATTAGATGAAAACCAACAAAAATTGACAAGAACCACGAAAAGTTCTTGTATTTTAAGATAAACTCTTACTCTATTAAGGAAAAAACTTCCAGCTCGCTGAAATCTGTTCATTTGCTGAAAACCATCAAAACCACCAAAAGTTCTTGTATTTGAAGATAAAATCTTTTTGCTTTGAAGAAGAAAGATCAAGCTGACTGAAATAAGTTCATTAGATGAAAACCAACAAAAATTGACAAGAACCACGAAAAGTTCTTGTATTTTAAGATAAAATCTTACTCTATTAAGGAAAAAACTTCCAGCTCGCTGAAATATGTTCATTTGCTGAAAACCATCAAAACCACCAAAAGTTCTTGTATTTGAAGATAAAATCTTTTTGCTTTGAAGAAGAAAGATCTAGCTGACTGAAATAAGTTCATTAGATGAAAACCAACAAAATTTGACAAGAACCACGAAAACTTCTTGTATTTTAAGATAATATCTTCCGCTATTAAAGAAAAAACTTCTGGCTCGCTGAAATATGTTCATTTGCTGAAAACCAACAAAACCACGAAAAGATCTTGTATTTGAAGATAAACTCTTTTTGCTTTGAAGAAGAAAGATCCAGCTGACTGAAATAAGTTCATAAGATGAAAACCAACAAAAATTGACAAGAACAACGAAAAGTTCTTGTATTTTAAGATAGAATCTTACTCTATTAAGGAAATAACTTCCAGCTCGCTGAAATCTGTTCATTTGCTGAAAACCATCAAAACCACGAAAAGTTCTTGTATTTGAAGATAAAATCTTATTGCTTTGAAGAAGAAAGATCTAGCTGACTGAAATAAGTTCATTGGATGAAAACCAACAAAAATTGACAAGAACCACGAAAAGTTCTTGTATTTTAAGATAAAATCTTACTCTATTCAGGAAAAAACTTCCAGCTCGCTGAAATATGTTCATTTGCTGAAAACCATCAAAACCACGAAAAGTTCTTGTATTTGAAGATAAAATCTTTTTGCTTTGAAGAAGAAAGATGTAGCTGACTGAAATAAGTTCATTAGATGAAAACCAACAAAAATTGACAAGAACCACGAAAAGTTCTTGTATTTTAAGATAAAATCTTACTCTATTAAGGAAAAAACTTCCAGCTCGCTGAAATCTGTTCATTTGCTGAAAACCATCAAAACCACCAAAAGTTCTTGTATTTGAAGACAAAATCTTTTTGCTTTGAAGAAGAAAGATCAAGCTGACTGAAATAAGTTCATTAGATGAAAACCAACAAAAATTGACAAGAACCACGAAAAGTTCTTGTATTTTAAGATAAAATCTTACTCTATTAAGGAAAAAACTTCCAGCTCGCTGAAATATGTTCATTTGCTGAAAACCATCAAAACCACCAAAAGTTCTTGTATTTGAAGATAAAATCTTTTTGCTTTGAAGAAGAAAGATCGAGCTGACTGAAATAAGTTCATTAGATGAAAACCAACAAAATTTGACAAGAACCACGAAAACTTCTTGTATTTTAAGATAATATCTTACGCTATTAAAGAAAAAACTTCTGGCTCACTGAAATATGTTCATTTGCTGAAAACCAACAAAACCACGAAAAGTTCTTGTATTTGAAGATAAACTCTTTTTGCTTTGAAGAAGAAAGATCCAGCTGACTGAAATACGTTCATTAGATGAAAACCAACAAAAATTGACAAGAACCACGAAAAGTTCTTGTATTTTAAGATAAAATCTTACTCTATTAAGGAAAAAACTTCCAGCTCGCTGAAATATGTTCATTTGCTGAAAACCATCAAAACCACGAAAAGTTCTTGTATTTGAAGATAAAATCTTTTTGCTTTGAAGAAGAAAGATCTAGCTGACTGAAATAAGTTCATTAGATGAAAACCAACAAAAATTGACAAGAACCACGAAAAGTTCTTGTATTTTAAGATAAAATCTTACTCTATTCAGGAAAAAACTTCCAGCTCGCTGAAATATGTTCATTTGCTGAAAACCATCAAAACCACGAAAAGTTCTTGTATTTGAAGATAAAATCTTTTTGCTTTGAAGAAGAAAGATCTAGCTTACTGAAATAAGTTCATTAGATGAAAACCAACAAAAATTGACAAGAACCACGAAAAGTTCTTGTATTTTAAGATAAAATCTTACGCTATTAAAGAAAAAACTCCCAGCTCGCTGAAATATGTTCATTTGATGAAAACCATCAAAACCACGAAAAGTTCTTGTATTTGAAGATAAAATCTTTTTGCTTTGAAGAAGAAAGATCCAGCTGACTGAAATAAGTTCATTAGATGAAAACCAACAAATATTGACAAGAACCACGAAAAGTTCTTGTATTTTAAGATAAAATCTTACTCTATTAAGGAAAAAACTTCCAGCTCGCTGAATTCTGTTCATTTGCTGAAAACCAACAAAACCACCAAAAGTTCTTGTATTTGAAGATAAAATCTTTTTGCTCTGAAGAAGAAAGATCTTGCTGACTGAAATAAGTTCATTAGATGAAAACCAACAAAAATTGACAAGAACCACGAAGAGTTCTTGTATTTTAAGATAAAATCTTACGCTATTAAAGAAAAAACTCCCAGCTCGCTGAAATATGTTCATTTGCTGAAAACCATCAAAACCACGAAAAGTTCTTGTATTTGAAGATAAAATCTTTTTTCTTTGAAGAAGAATGATCTAGCTGACTGAAATAAGTTCATCAGATGAAAACCAACAAAAATTGACAAGAAACACGAAAAGTTCTTGTATTTTAAGATAAAATCTTAGGCTATTAAAGAAAAAACTCCCACCTCGCTGAAATATGTACATTTGCTGAAAACCAACAAAACCACGAAAAGTTCTTGTATTTGAAGATAAAATCTTTTTGCTTTGAAGAAGAAAGATCTAGCTGACTGAAATAAGTTCATTAGATGAAAACCAACAAAAATTGACAAGAACCACGAAAAGTTCTTGTATTTTAAGATAAAATCTTACTCTATTCAGGAAAAAACTTCCAGCTCGCTGAAATATGTTCATTTGCTGAAAACCATCAAAACCACGAAAAGTTCTTGTATTTGAAGATAAAATCTTTTTGCTTTGAAGAAGAAAGATCTAGCTTACTGAAATAAGTTCATTAGATGAAAACCAACAAAAATTGACAAGAACCACGAAAAGTTCTTGTATTTTAAGATAAAATCTTACGCTATTAAAGAAAAAACTCCCAGCTCGCTGAAATATGTTCATTTGATGAAAACCATCAAAACCACGAAAAGTTCTTGTATTTGAAGATAAAATCTTTTTGCTTTGAAGAAGAAAGATCCAGCTGACTGAAATAAGTTCATTAGATGAAAACCAACAAATATTGACAAGAACCACGAAAAGTTCTTGTATTTTAAGATAAAATCTTACTCTATTAAGGAAAAAACTTCCAGCTCGCTGAAATCTGTTCATTTGCTGAAAACCAACAAAACCACCAAAAGTTCTTGTATTTGAAGATAAAATCTTTTTGCTCTGAAGAAGAAAGATCTAGCTGACTGAAATAAGTTCATTAGATGAAAACCAACAAAAATTGACAAGAACCACGAAGAGTTCTTGTATTTTAAGATAAAATCTTACGCTATTAAAGAAAAAACTCCCAGCTTGCTGAAATCTGTTCATTTGCTGAAAACCAACAAAACCACCAAAAGTTCTTGTATTTGAAGATAAAATCTTTTTGCTCTGAAGAAGAAAGATCTAGCTGACTGAAATAAGTTCATTAGATGAAAACCAACAAAAATTGACAAGAACCACGAAAAGTTCTTGTATTTTAAGATAGAATCTTACTCTATTAAGGAAATAACTTCCAGCTCGCTGAAATCTGTTCATTTGCTGAAAACCATCAAAACCACGAAAAGTTCTTGTATTTGAAGATAAAATCTTATTGCTTTGAAGAAGAAAGATCTAGCTGACTGAAATAAGTTCATTGGATGAAAACCAACAAAAATTGACAAGAACCACGAAAAGTTCTTGTATTTTAAGATAAAATCTTACTCTATTCAGGAAAAAACTTCCAGCTCGCTGAAATATGTTCATTTGCTGAAAACCATCAAAACCACGAAAAGTTCTTGTATTTGAAGATAAAATCTTTTTGCTTTGAAGAAGAAAGATGTAGCTGACTGAAATAAGTTCATTAGATGAAAACCAACAAAAATTGACAAGAACCACGAAAAGTTCTTGTATTTTAAGATAAAATCTTACTCTATTAAGGAAAAAACTTCCAGCTCGCTGAAATCTGTTCATTTGCTGAAAACCATCAAAACCACCAAAAGTTCTTGTATTTGAAGACAAAATCTTTTTGCTTTGAAGAAGAAAGATCAAGCTGACTGAAATAAGTTCATTAGATGAAAACCAACAAAAATTGACAAGAACCACGAAAAGTTCTTGTATTTTAAGATAAAATCTTACTCTATTAAGGAAAAAACTTCCAGCTCGCTGAAATATGTTCATTTGCTGAAAACCATCAAAACCACCAAAAGTTCTTGTATTTGAAGATAAAATCTTTTTGCTTTGAAGAAGAAAGATCGAGCTGACTGAAATAAGTTCATTAGATGAAAACCAACAAAATTTGACAAGAACCACGAAAACTTCTTGTATTTTAAGATAATATCTTACGCTATTAAAGAAAAAACTTCTGGCTCGCTGAAATATGTTCATTTGCTGAAAACCAACAAAACCACGAAAAGTTCTTGTATTTGAAGATAAACTCTTTTTGCTTTGAAGAAGAAAGATCCAGCTGACTGAAATACGTTCATTAGATGAAAACCAACAAAAATTGACAAGAACCACGAAAAGTTCTTGTATTTTAAGATAAAATCTTACTCTATTAAGGAAAAAACTTCCAGCTCGCTGAAATATGTTCATTTGCTGAAAACCATCAAAACCACGAAAAGTTCTTGTATTTGAAGATAAAATCTTTTTGCTTTGAAGAAGAAAGATCTAGCTGACTGAAATAAGTTCATTAGATGAAAACCAACAAAAATTGACAAGAACCACGAAAAGTTCTTGTATTTTAAGATAAAATCTTACTCTATTCAGGAAAAAACTTCCAGCTCGCTGAAATATGTTCATTTGCTGAAAACCATCAAAACCACGAAAAGTTCTTGTATTTGAAGATAAAATCTTTTTGCTTTGAAGAAGAAAGATCTAGCTTACTGAAATAAGTTCATTAGATGAAAACCAACAAAAATTGACAAGAACCACGAAAAGTTCTTGTATTTTAAGATAAAATCTTACGCTATTAAAGAAAAAACTCCCAGCTCGCTGAAATATGTTCATTTGATGAAAACCATCAAAACCACGAAAAGTTCTTGTATTTGAAGATAAAATCTTTTTGCTTTGAAGAAGAAAGATCCAGCTGACTGAAATAAGTTCATTAGATGAAAACCAACAAATATTGACAAGAACCACGAAAAGTTCTTGTATTTTAAGATAAAATCTTACTCTATTAAGGAAAAAACTTCCAGCTCGCTGAATTCTGTTCATTTGCTGAAAACCAACAAAACCACCAAAAGTTCTTGTATTTGAAGATAAAATCTTTTTGCTCTGAAGAAGAAAGATCTTGCTGACTGAAATAAGTTCATTAGATGAAAACCAACAAAAATTGACAAGAACCACGAAGAGTTCTTGTATTTTAAGATAAAATCTTACGCTATTAAAGAAAAAACTCCCAGCTCGCTGAAATATGTTCATTTGCTGAAAACCATCAAAACCACGAAAAGTTCTTGTATTTGAAGATAAAATCTTTTTTCTTTGAAGAAGAATGATCTAGCTGACTGAAATAAGTTCATCAGATGAAAACCAACAAAAATTGACAAGAAACACGAAAAGTTCTTGTATTTTAAGATAAAATCTTAGGCTATTAAAGAAAAAACTCCCACCTCGCTGAAATATGTACATTTGCTGAAAACCAACAAAACCACGAAAAGTTCTTGTATTTGAAGATAAAATCTTTTTGCTTTGAAGAAGAAAGATCTAGCTGACTGAAATAAGTTCATTAGATGAAAACCAACAAAAATTGACAAGAACCACGAAAAGTTCTTGTATTTTAAGATAAAATCTTACTCTATTCAGGAAAAAACTTCCAGCTCGCTGAAATATGTTCATTTGCTGAAAACCATCAAAACCACGAAAAGTTCTTGTATTTGAAGATAAAATCTTTTTGCTTTGAAGAAGAAAGATCTAGCTTACTGAAATAAGTTCATTAGATGAAAACCAACAAAAATTGACAAGAACCACGAAAAGTTCTTGTATTTTAAGATAAAATCTTACGCTATTAAAGAAAAAACTCCCAGCTCGCTGAAATATGTTCATTTGATGAAAACCATCAAAACCACGAAAAGTTCTTGTATTTGAAGATAAAATCTTTTTGCTTTGAAGAAGAAAGATCCAGCTGACTGAAATAAGTTCATTAGATGAAAACCAACAAATATTGACAAGAACCACGAAAAGTTCTTGTATTTTAAGATAAAATCTTACTCTATTAAGGAAAAAACTTCCAGCTCGCTGAAATCTGTTCATTTGCTGAAAACCAACAAAACCACCAAAAGTTCTTGTATTTGAAGATAAAATCTTTTTGCTCTGAAGAAGAAAGATCTAGCTGACTGAAATAAGTTCATTAGATGAAAACCAACAAAAATTGACAAGAACCACGAAGAGTTCTTGTATTTTAAGATAAAATCTTACGCTATTAAAGAAAAAACTCCCAGCTCGCTGAAATCTGTTCATTTGCTGAAAACCAACAAAACCACCAAAAGTTCTTGTATTTGAAGATAAAATCTTTTTGCTCTGAAGAAGAAAGATCTAGCTGACTGAAATAAGTTCATTAGATGAAAACCAACAAAAATTGACAAGAACCACGAAAAGTTCTTGTATTTTAAGATAAAATCTTACTCTATTAAGGAAAAAACTTCCAGCTCGCTGAAATATGTTCATTTGCTGAAAACCATCAAAACCACGAAAAGTTCTTGTATTTGAAGATAAAATCTTTTTGCTTTGAAGAAGAAAGATCTAGCTGACTGAAATAAGTTCATTAGATGAAAACCAACAAAAATTGACAAGAACCACGAAAAGTTCTTGTATTTTAAGATAAAATCTTACTCTATTAAGGAAACAACTTCCAGCTCGCTGAAATCTGTTCATTTGCTGAAAACCATCAAAACCACCAAAAGTTCTTGTATTTGAAGATAAAATCTTTTTGCTTTGAAGAAGAAAGATCAAGCTGACTGAAATAAGTTCATTAGATGAAAACCAACAAAAATTGACAAGAACCACGAAAAGTTCTTGTATTTTAAGATAAAATCTTAGGCTATTAAAGAAAAAACTCCCACCTCGCTGAAATATGTTCATTTGCTGAAAACCAACAAAACCACGAAAAGTTCTTGTATTTGAAGATAAAATCTTTTTTCTTTGAAGAAGAAAGATCTAGCTGACTGAAATAAGTTCATTAGATGAAAACCAACAAAAATTGACAAGAACCACGAAAAGTTCTTGTATTTTAAGATAAAATCTTACTCTATTAAGGAAAAAACTTCCAGCTCGCTGAAATATGTTCATTTGCTGAAAACCATCAAAACCACGAAAAGTTCTTGTATTTGAAGATAAAATCTTTTTGCTTTGAAGAAGAAAGATGTAGCTGACTGAAATAAGTTCATTAGATGAAAACCAACAAAAATTGACAAGAACCACGAAAAGTTCTTGTATTTTAAGATAAACTCTTACTCTATTAAGGAAAAAACTTCCAGCTCGCTGAAATCTGTTCATTTGCTGAAAACCATCAAAACCACCAAAAGTTCTTGTATTTGAAGATAAAATCTTTTTGCTTTGAAGAAGAAAGATCAAGCTGACTGAAATAAGTTCATTAGATGAAAACCAACAAAAATTGACAAGAACCACGAAAAGTTCTTGTATTTTAAGATAAAATCTTACTCTATTAAGGAAAAAACTTCCAGCTCGCTGAAATATGTTCATTTGCTGAAAACCATCAAAACCACCAAAAGTTCTTGTATTTGAAGATAAAATCTTTTTGCTTTGAAGAAGAAAGATCTAGCTGACTGAAATAAGTTCATTAGATGAAAACCAACAAAATTTGACAAGAACCACGAAAACTTCTTGTATTTTAAGATAATATCTTACGCTATTAAAGAAAAAACTTCTGGCTCGCTGAAATATGTTCATTTGCTGAAAACCAACAAAACCACGAAAAGATCTTGTATTTGAAGATAAACTCTTTTTGCTTTGAAGAAGAAAGATCCAGCTGACTGAAATACGTTCATTAGATGAAAACCAACAAAAATTGACAAGAACCACGAAAAGTTCTTGTATTTTAAGATAAAATCTTACGCTATTAAAGAAAAAACTTCTGGCTCGCTGAAATATGTTCATTTGCTGAAAACCAACAAAACCACAAAAAGTTCTTGCATTTGAAGATAAACTCTTTTTGCTTTGAAGAAGAAAGATCCAGCTGACTGAAATACGTTCATTAGATGAAAACCAACAAAAATTGACAAGAACCACGAAAAGTTCTTGTATTTTAAGATAAAATCTTACTCTATTAAGGAAAAAACTTCCAGCTCGCTGAAATATGTTCATTTGCTGAAAACCATCAAAACCACGAAAAGTTCTTGTATTTGAAGATAAACTCTTTTTGCTTTGAAGAAGAAAGATCCAGCTGACTGAAATACGTTCATTAGATGAAAACCAACAAAAATTGACAAGAACCACGAAAAGTTCTTGTATTTTAAGATAAAATCTTACTCTATTAAGGAAAAAACTTCCAGCTCGCTGAAATATGTTCATTTGCTGAAAACCATCAAAACCACGAAAAGTTCTTGTATTTGAAGATAAAATCTTTTTGCTTTGAAGAAGAAAGATCTAGCTGACTGAAATAAGTTCATTAGATGAAAACCAACAAAAATTGACAAGAACCACGAAAAGTTCTTGTATTTTAAGATAGAATCTTACTCTATTAAGGAAATAACTTCCAGCTCGCTGAAATCTGTTCATTTGCTGAAAACCATCAAAACCACGAAAGGTTCTTGTATTTGAAGATAAAATCTTTTTGCTTTGAAGAAGAAAGATCTCGCTGACTGAAATAAGTTCATTGGATGAAAACCAACAAAAATTGACAAGAACCACGAAAAGTTCTTGTATTTTAAGATAAAATCTTACTCTATTCAGGAAAAAACTTCCAGCTCGCTGAAATATGTTCATTTGCTGAAAACCATCAAAACCACGAAAAGTTCTTGTATTTGAAGATAAAATCTTTTTGCTTTGAAGAAGAAAGATGTAGCTGACTGAAATAAGTTCATTAGCTGAAAACCAACAAAAATTGACAAGAACCACGAAAAGTTCTTGTATTTTAAGATAAAATCTTACTCTATTAAGGAAAAAACTTCCAGCTCGCTGAAATCTGTTCATTTGCTGAAAACCATCAAAACCACCAAAAGTTCTTGTATTTGAAGACAAAATCTTTTTGCTTTGAAGAAGAAAGATCAAGCTGACTGAAATAAGTTCATTAGATGAAAACCAACAAAAATTGACAAGAACCACGAAAAGTTCTTGTATTTTAAGATAAAATCTTACTCTATTAAGGAAAAAACTTCCAGCTCGCTGAAATATGTTCATTTGCTGAAAACCATCAAAACCACCAAAAGTTCTTGTATTTGAAGATAAAATCTATTTGCTTTGAAGAAGAAAGATCTAGCTGACTGAAATAAGTTCATTAGATGAAAACCAACAAAATTTGACAAGAACCACGAAAACTTCTTGTATTTTAAGATAATATCTTACGCTATTAAAGAAAAAACTTCTGGCTCGCTGAAATATGTTCATTTGCTGAAAACCAACAAAACCACAAAAAGTTCTTGCATTTGAAGATAAACTCTTTTTGCTTTGAAGAAGAAAGATCCAGCTGACTGAAATACGTTCATTAGATGAAAACCAACAAAAATTGACAAGAACCACGAAAAGTTCTTGTATTTTAAGATAAAATCTTACTCTATTAAGGAAAAAACTTCCAGCTCGCTGAAATATGTTCATTTGCTGAAAACCATCAAAACCACGAAAAGTTCTTGTATTTGAAGATAAAATCTTTTTGCTTTGAAGAAGAAAGATCTAGCTGACTGAAATAAGTTCATTAGATGAAAACCAACAAAAATTGACAAGAACCACGAAAAGTTCTTGTATTTTAAGATAAAATCTTACTCTATTCAGGAAAAAACTTCCAGCTCGCTGAAATATGTTCATTTGCTGAAAACCATCAAAACCACGAAAAGTTCTTGTATTTGAAGATAAAATCTTTTTGCTTTGAAGAAGAAAGATCTAGCTTACTGAAATAAGTTCATTAGATGAAAACCAACAAAAATTGACAAGAACCACGAAAAGTTCTTGTATTTTAAGATAAAATCTTACGCTATTAAAGAAAAAACTCCCAGCTCGCTGAAATATGTTCATTTGATGAAAACCATCAAAACCACGAAAAGTTCTTGTATTTGAAGATAAAATCTTTTTGCTTTGAAGAAGAAAGATCCAGCTGACTGAAATAAGTTCATTAGATGAAAACCAACAAATATTGACAAGAACCACGAAAAGTTCTTGTATTTTAAGATAAAATCTTACTCTATTAAGGAAAAAACTTCCAGCTCGCTGAAATCTGTTCATTTGCTGAAAACCAACAAAACCACCAAAAGTTCTTGTATTTGAAGATAAAATCTTTTTGCTCTGAAGAAGAAAGATCTAGCTGACTGAAATAAGTTCATTAGATGAAAACCAACAAAAATTGACAAGAACCACGAAGAGTTCTTGTATTTTAAGATAAAATCTTACGCTATTAAAGAAAAAACTCCCAGCTCGCTGAAATATGTTCATTTGCTGAAAACCATCAAAACCACGAAAAGTTCTTGTATTTGAAGATAAAATCTTTTTTCTTTGAAGAAGAATGATCTAGCTGACTGAAATAAGTTCATCAGATGAAAACCAACAAAAATTGACAAGAAACACGAAAAGTTCTTGTATTTTAAGATAAAATCTTAGGCTATTAAAGAAAAAACTCCCACCTCGCTGAAATATGTACATTTGCTGAAAACCAACAAAACCACGAAAAGTTCTTGTATTTGAAGATAAAATCTTTTTGCTTTGAAGAAGAAAGATCTAGCTGACTGAAATAAGTTCATTAGATGAAAACCAACAAAAATTGACAAGAACCACGAAAAGTTCTTGTATTTTAAGATAAAATCTTACTCTATTAAGGAAAAAACTTCCAGCTCGCTGAAATATGTTCATTTGCTGAAAACCATCAAAACCACGAAAAGTTCTTGTATTTGAAGATAAAATCTTTTTGCTTTGAAGAAGAAAGATCCAGCTGACTGAAATAAGTTCATTAGATGAAAACCAACAAAAATTGACAAGAACCACGAAAAGTTCTTGTATTTTAAGATAAAATCTTACTCTATTAAGGAAAAAACTTCCAGCTCGCTGAAATCTGTTCATTTGCTGAAAACCATCAAAACCACCAAAAGTTCTTGTATTTGAAGATAAAATCTTTTTGCTTTGAAGAAGAAAGATCAAGCTGACTGAAATAAGTTCATTAGATGAAAACCAACAAAAATTGACAAGAACCACGAAAAGTTCTTGTATTTTAAGACAAAATCTTACTCTATTAAGGAAAAAACTTCCAGCTCGCTGAAATATGTTCATTTGCTGAAAACCATCAAAACCACCAAAAGTTCTTGTATTTGAAGATAAAATCTTTTTGCTTTGAAGAAGAAAGATCTAGCTGACTGAAATAAGTTCATTGGATGAAAACCAACAAAATTTGACAAGAACCACGAAAACTTCTTGTATTTTAAGATAATATCTTACGCTATTAAAGAAAAAACTTCTGGCTCGCTGAAATATGTTCATTTGCTGAAAACCATCAAAACCACGAAAAGTTCTTGTATTTGAAGATAAAATCTTTTTGCTTTGAAGAAGAAAGATCTAGCTGACTGAAATAAGTTGATTCGATGAAAACCAACAAAAATTGACAAGAACCACGAAAAGTTCTTGTATTTTAAGATAAATTCTTACTCTATTAAGGAAAAAACATCCAGCTCGCTGAAATATGTTCATTTGCTGAAAACCATCAAAACCACGAAAAGTTCTTGTATTTGAAGATAAAATCTTTTTGCTTTGAAGAAGAAAGATCCAGCTGACTGAAATAAGTTCATTAGATGAAAACCAACAAAAATTGACAAGAACCACGAAAAGTTCTTGTATTTTAAGATAGAATCTTACTCTATTAAGGAAATAACTTCCAGCTCGCTGAAATCTGTTCATTTGCTGAAAACCATCAAAACCACGAAAAGTTCTTGTATTTGAAGATAAAATCTTTTTGCTTTGAAGAAGAAAGATCTAGCTGACTGAAATAAGTTCATGAGATGAAAACCAACAAAAATTGACAAGAACCACGAAAAGTTCTTGTATTTTAAGATAAAATCTTACTCTATTCAGGAAAAAACTTCCAGCTCGCTGAAATATGTTCATTTGCTGAAAACCATCAAAACCACGAAAAGTTCTTGTATTTGAAGATAAAATCTTTTTGCTTTGAAGAAGAAAGATCTAGCTTACTGAAATAAGTTCATTAGATGAAAACCAACAAAAATTGACAAGAACCACGAAAAGTTCTTGTATTTTAAGATAAAATCTTACGCTATTAAAGAAAAAACTCCCAGCTCGCTGAAATATGTTCATTTGCTGAAAACCATCAAAACCACGAAAAGTTCTTGTATTTGAAGATAAAATCTTTTTGCTTTGAAGAAGAAAGATCCAGCTGACTGAAATAAGTTCATTAGATGAAAACCAACAAATATTGACAAGAACCACGAAAAGTTCTTGTATTTTAAGATAAAATCTTACTCTATTAAGGAAAAAACTTCCAGCTCGCTGAAATCTGTTCATTTGCTGAAAACCAACAAAACCACCAAAAGTTCTTGTATTTGAAGATAAAATCTTTTTGCACTGAAGAAGAAAGATCTAGCTGACTGAAATAAGTTCATTAGATGAAAACCAACAAAAATTGACAAGAACCACGAAAAGTTCTTGTATTTTAAGATAAAATCTTAGGCAATTAAAGAAAAAACTTCCAGCTCGCTGAAATCTGTTCATTTGCTGAAAACCATCAAAACCACGAAAAGTTCTTGTATTTGAAGATAAAATCTTTTTGCTTTGAAGAAGAAAGATCGAGCTGACTGAAATAAGTTCATTAGATGAAAACCAACAAAAATTGACAAGAACCACGAAAAGTTCTTGTATTTTAAGATAATATCTTACTCTATTCAGGAAAAAACTTCCAGCTCGCTGAAATATGTTCATTTGCTGAAAACCATCAAAACCACGAAAAGTTCTTGTATTTGAAGATAAAATCTTTTTGCTTTGAAGAAGAAAGATCTAGCTGACTGAAATAAGTTCATGAGATGAAAACCAACAAAAATTGACAAGAACCACGAAAAGTTCTTGTATTTTAAGATAAAATCTTACTCTATTAAGGAAAAAACTTCCAGCTCGCTGAAATCTGTTCATTTGCTGAAAACCATCAAAACCACCAAAAGTTCTTGTATTTGAAGATAAAATCTTTTTGCTTTGAAGAAGAAAGATCAAGCTGACTGAAATAAGTTCATCAGATGAAAACCAACAAAAATTGACAAGAACCACGAAAAGTTCTTGTATTTTAAGATAAAATCTTACTCTATTAAGGAAAAAACTTCCAGCTCGCTGAAATATGTTCATTTGCTGAAAACCATCAAAACCACCAAAAGTTCTTGTATTTGAAGATAAAATCTTTTTGCTTTGAAGAAGAAAGATCTAGCTGACTGAAATAAGTTCATTAGATGAAAACCAACAAAATTTGACAAGAACCACGAAAACTTCTTGTATTTTAAGATAATATCTTACGCTATTAAAGAAAATACTTCTGGCTCGCTGAAATATGTTCATTTGCTGAAAACCAACAAAACCACGAAAAGTTCTTGTATTTGAAGATAAACTCTTTTTGCTTTGAAGAAGAAAGATCCAGCTGACTGAAATACGTTCATTGGATGAAAACCAACAAAAATTGACAAGAACCACGAAAAGTTCTTGTATTTTAAGATAAAATCTTACTCTATTAAGGAAAAAAATTCCAGCTCGCTGAAATATGTTCATTTGCTGAAAACCATCAAAACCACGAAAAGTTCTTGTATTTGAAGATAAAATCTTTTTGCTTTGAAGAAGAAAGATCTAGCTGACTGAAATAAGTTCATTAGATGAAAACCAACAAAAATTGACAAGAACCACGAAAAGTTCTTGGATTTTAAGATAAATTCTTACTCTATTAAGGAAAAAACATCCAGCTCGCTGAAATATGTTCATTTGCTGAAAACCATCAAAACCACGAAAAGTTCTTGTATTTGAAGATAAAATCTTTTTGCTTTGAAGAAGAAAGATCCAGCTGACTGAAATAAGTTCATTAGATGAAAACCAACAAAAATTGACAAGAACCACGAAAAGTTCTTGTATTTTAAGATAGAATGTTACTCTATTAAGGAAATAACTTCCAGCTCGCTGAAATCTGTTCATTTTCTGAAAACCATCAAAACCACGAAAAGTTCTTGTATTTGAAGATAAAATCTTTTTGCTTTGAAGAAGAAAGATCCAGCTGACTGAAATAAGTTCATTAGATGAAAACCAACAAAAATTGACAAGAACCACGAAAAGTTCTTGTATTTTAAGATAAAATCTTACTCTATTCAGGAAAAAACTTCCAGCTCGCTGAAATATGTTCATTTGCTGAAAACCATCAAAACCACGAAAAGTTCTTGTATTTGAAGATAAAATCTTTTTGCTTTGAAGAAGAAAGATCTAGCTTACTGAAATAAGTTCATTAGATGAAAACCAACAAAAATTGACAAGAACCACGAAAAGTTCTTGTATTTTAAGATAAAATCTTACGCTATTAAAGAAAAAACTCCCAGCTCGCTGAAATATGTTCATTTGCTGAAAAACATCAAAACCACGAAAAGTTCTTGTATTTGAAGATAAAATCTTTTTGCTTTGAAGAAGAAAGATCCAGCTGACTGAAATAAGTTCATTAGATGAAAACCAACAAATATTGACAAGAACCACGAAAAGTTCTTGTATTTTAAGATAAAATCTTACTCTATTAAGGAAAAAACTTCCAGCTCGCTGAAATCTGTTCATTTGCTGAAAACCAACAAAACCACCAAAAGTTCTTGTATTTGAAGATAAAATCTTTTTGCTTTGAAGAAGAAAGATCCAGCTGACTGAAATAAGTTCATTAGATGAAAACCAACAAATATTGACAAGAACCACGAAAAGTTCTTGTATTTTAAGATAAAATCTTACTCTATTAAGGAAAAAACTTCCAGCTCGCTGAAATCTGTTCATTTGCTGAAAACCAACAAAACCACCAAAAGTTCTTGTATTTGAAGATAAAATCTTTTTGCTCTGAAGAAGAAAGATCTAGCTGACTGAAATAAGTTCATGAGATGAAAACCAACAAAAATTGACAAGAACCACGAAAAGTTCTTGTATTTTAAGATAAAATCTTACTCTATTAAGGAAAAAACTTCCAGCTCGCTGAAATCTGTTCATTTGCTGAAAACCAACAAAACCACCAAAAGTTCTTGTATTTGAAGATAAAATCTTTTTGCTTTGAAGAAGAAAGATCCAGCTGACTGAAATAAGTTCATTAGATGAAAACCAACAAATATTGACAAGAACCACGAAAAGTTCTTGTATTTTAAGATAAAATCTTACTCTATTAAGGAAAAAACTTCCAGCTCGCTGAAATCTGTTCATTTGCTGAAAACCAACAAAACCACCAAAAGTTCTTGTATTTGAAGATAAAATCTTTTTGCTCTGAAGAAGAAAGATCTAGCTGACTGAAATAAGTTCATTAGATGAAAACCAACAAAAATTGACAAGAACCACGAAAAGTTCTTGTATTTTAAGATAAAATCTTACGCTATTAAAGAAAAAACTCCCAGCTCGCTGAAATATGTTCATTTGATGAAAACCATCAAAACCACGAAAAGTTCTTGTATTTGAAGATAAAATCTTTTTGCTTTGAAGAAGAAAGATCCAGCTGACTGAAATAAGTTCATTAGATGAAAACCAACAAATATTGACAAGAACCACGAAAAGTTCTTGTATTTTAAGATAAAATCTTACTCAATTAAGGAAAAAACTTCCAGCTCGCTGAAATCTGTTCATTTGCTGAAAACCAACAAAACCACCAAAAGTTCTTGTATTTGAAGATAAAATCTTTTTGCTCTGAAGAAGAAAGATCTAGCTGACTGAAATAAGTTCATTAGATGAAAACCAACAAAAATTGACAAGAACCACGAAGAGTTCTTGTATTTTAAGATAAAATCTTACGCTATTAAAGAAAAAACTCCCAGCTCGCTGAAATATGTTCATTTGCTGAAAACCATCAAAACCACGAAAAGTTCTTGTATTTGAAGATAAAATCTTTTTTCTTTGAAGAAGAATGATCTAGCTGACTGAAATAAGTTCATCAGATGAAAACCAACAAAAATTGACAAGAAACACGAAAAGTTCTTGTATTTTAAGATAAAATCTTAGGCTATTAAAGAAAAAACTCCCACCTCGCTGAAATATGTACATTTGCTGAAAACCAACAAAACCACGAAAAGTTCTTGTATTTGAAGATAAAATCTTTTTGCTTTGAAGAAGAAAGATCTAGCTGACTGAAATAAGTTCATTAGATGAAAACCAACAAAAATTGACAAGAACCACGAAAAGTTCTTGTATTTTAAGATAAAATCTTACTCTATTAAGGAAAAAACTTCCAGCTCGCTGAAATATGTTCATTTGCTGAAAACCATCAAAACCACGAAAAGTTCTTGTATTTGAAGATAAAATCTTTTTGCTTTGAAGAAGAAAGATCCAGCTGACTGAAATAAGTTCATTAGATGAAAACCAACAAAAATTGACAAGAACCACGAAAAGTTCTTGTATTTTAAGATAAAATCTTACTCTATTAAGGAAAAAACTTCCAGCTCGCTGAAATCTGTTCATTTGCTGAAAACCATCAAAACCACCAAAAGTTCTTGTATTTGAAGATAAAATCTTTTTGCTTTGAAGAAGAAAGATCAAGCTGACTGAAATAAGTTCATTAGATGAAAACCAACAAAAATTGACAAGAACCACGAAAAGTTCTTGTATTTTAAGACAAAATCTTACTCTATTAAGGAAAAAACTTCCAGCTCGCTGAAATATGTTCATTTGCTGAAAACCATCAAAACCACCAAAAGTTCTTGTATTTGAAGATAAAATCTTTTTGCTTTGAAGAAGAAAGATCTAGCTGACTGAAATAAGTTCATTGGATGAAAACCAACAAAATTTGACAAGAACCACGAAAACTTCTTGTATTTTAAGATAATATCTTACGCTATTAAAGAAAAAACTTCTGGCTCGCTGAAATATGTTCATTTGCTGAAAACCAACAAAACCACGAAAAGTTCTTGTATTTGAAGATAAACTCTTTTTGCTTTGAAGAAGAAAGATCCAGCTGACTGAAATACGTTCATTGGATGAAAACCAACAAAAATTGACAAGAACCACGAAAAGTTCTTGTATTTTAAGATAAAATCTTACTCTATTAAGGAAAAAACTTCCAGCTCGCTGAAATATGTTCATTTGCTGAAAACCATCAAAACCACGAAAAGTTCTTGTATTTGAAGATAAAATCTTTTTGCTTTGAAGAAGAAAGATCTAGCTGACTGAAATAAGTTGATTCGATGAAAACCAACAAAAATTGACAAGAACCACGAAAAGTTCTTGTATTTTAAGATAAATTCTTACTCTATTAAGGAAAAAACATCCAGCTCGCTGAAATATGTTCATTTGCTGAAAACCATCAAAACCACGAAAAGTTCTTGTATTTGAAGATAAAATCTTTTTGCTTTGAAGAAGAAAGATCCAGCTGACTGAAATAAGTTCATTAGATGAAAACCAACAAAAATTGACAAGAACCACGAAAAGTTCTTGTATTTTAAGATAGAATCTTACTCTATTAAGGAAATAACTTCCAGCTCGCTGAAATCTGTTCATTTGCTGAAAACCATCAAAACCACGAAAAGTTCTTGTATTTGAAGATAAAATCTTTTTGCTTTGAAGAAGAAAGATCCAGCTGACTGAAATAAGTTCATTAGATGAAAACCAACAAATATTGACAAGAACCACGAAAAGTTCTTGTATTTTAAGATAAAATCTTACTCTATTAAGGAAAAAACTTCCAGCTCGCTGAAATCTGTTCATTTGCTGAAAACCAACAAAACCACCAAAAGTTCTTGTATTTGAAGATAAAATCTTTTTGCACTGAAGAAGAAAGATCTAGCTGACTGAAATAAGTTCATTAGATGAAAACCAACAAAAATTGACAAGAACCACGAAAAGTTCTTGTATTTTAAGATAAAATCTTAGGCAATTAAAGAAAAAACTTCCAGCTCGCTGAAATCTGTTCATTTGCTGAAAACCATCAAAACCACGAAAAGTTCTTGTATTTGAAGATAAAATCTTTTTGCTTTGAAGAAGAAAGATCGAGCTGACTGAAATAAGTTCATTAGATGAAAACCAACAAAAATTGACAAGAACCACGAAAAGTTCTTGTATTTTAAGATAATATCTTACTCTATTCAGGAAAAAACTTCCAGCTCGCTGAAATATGTTCATTTGCTGAAAACCATCAAAACCACGAAAAGTTCTTGTATTTGAAGATAAAATCTTTTTGCTTTGAAGAAGAAAGATCTAGCTGACTGAAATAAGTTCATGAGATGAAAACCAACAAAAATTGACAAGAACCACGAAAAGTTCTTGTATTTTAAGATAAAATCTTACTCTATTAAGGAAAAAACTTCCAGCTCGCTGAAATCTGTTCATTTGCTGAAAACCATCAAAACCACCAAAAGTTCTTGTATTTGAAGATAAAATCTTTTTGCTTTGAAGAAGAAAGATCAAGCTGACTGAAATAAGTTCATCAGATGAAAACCAACAAAAATTGACAAGAACCACGAAAAGTTCTTGTATTTTAAGATAAAATCTTACTCTATTAAGGAAAAAACTTCCAGCTCGCTGAAATATGTTCATTTGCTGAAAACCATCAAAACCACCAAAAGTTCTTGTATTTGAAGATAAAATCTTTTTGCTTTGAAGAAGAAAGATCTAGCTGACTGAAATAAGTTCATTAGATGAAAACCAACAAAATTTGACAAGAACCACGAAAACTTCTTGTATTTTAAGATAATATCTTACGCTATTAAAGAAAATACTTCTGGCTCGCTGAAATATGTTCATTTGCTGAAAACCAACAAAACCACGAAAAGTTCTTGTATTTGAAGATAAACTCTTTTTGCTTTGAAGAAGAAAGATCCAGCTGACTGAAATACGTTCATTGGATGAAAACCAACAAAAATTGACAAGAACCACGAAAAGTTCTTGTATTTTAAGATAAAATCTTACTCTATTAAGGAAAAAAATTCCAGCTCGCTGAAATATGTTCATTTGCTGAAAACCATCAAAACCACGAAAAGTTCTTGTATTTGAAGATAAAATCTTTTTGCTTTGAAGAAGAAAGATCTAGCTGACTGAAATAAGTTCATTAGATGAAAACCAACAAAAATTGACAAGAACCACGAAAAGTTCTTGGATTTTAAGATAAATTCTTACTCTATTAAGGAAAAAACATCCAGCTCGCTGAAATATGTTCATTTGCTGAAAACCATCAAAACCACGAAAAGTTCTTGTATTTGAAGATAAAATCTTTTTGCTTTGAAGAAGAAAGATCCAGCTGACTGAAATAAGTTCATTAGATGAAAACCAACAAAAATTGACAAGAACCACGAAAAGTTCTTGTATTTTAAGATAGAATGTTACTCTATTAAGGAAATAACTTCCAGCTCGCTGAAATCTGTTCATTTTCTGAAAACCATCAAAACCACGAAAAGTTCTTGTATTTGAAGATAAAATCTTTTTGCTTTGAAGAAGAAAGATCCAGCTGACTGAAATAAGTTCATTAGATGAAAACCAACAAAAATTGACAAGAACCACGAAAAGTTCTTGTATTTTAAGATAAAATCTTACTCTATTCAGGAAAAAACTTCCAGCTCGCTGAAATATGTTCATTTGCTGAAAACCATCAAAACCACGAAAAGTTCTTGTATTTGAAGATAAAATCTTTTTGCTTTGAAGAAGAAAGATCTAGCTTACTGAAATAAGTTCATTAGATGAAAACCAACAAAAATTGACAAGAACCACGAAAAGTTCTTGTATTTTAAGATAAAATCTTACGCTATTAAAGAAAAAACTCCCAGCTCGCTGAAATATGTTCATTTGCTGAAAAACATCAAAACCACGAAAAGTTCTTGTATTTGAAGATAAAATCTTTTTGCTTTGAAGAAGAAAGATCCAGCTGACTGAAATAAGTTCATTAGATGAAAACCAACAAATATTGACAAGAACCACGAAAAGTTCTTGTATTTTAAGATAAAATCTTACTCTATTAAGGAAAAAACTTCCAGCTCGCTGAAATCTGTTCATTTGCTGAAAACCAACAAAACCACCAAAAGTTCTTGTATTTGAAGATAAAATCTTTTTGCTTTGAAGAAGAAAGATCCAGCTGACTGAAATAAGTTCATTAGATGAAAACCAACAAATATTGACAAGAACCACGAAAAGTTCTTGTATTTTAAGATAAAATCTTACTCTATTAAGGAAAAAACTTCCAGCTCGCTGAAATCTGTTCATTTGCTGAAAACCAACAAAACCACCAAAAGTTCTTGTATTTGAAGATAAAATCTTTTTGCTCTGAAGAAGAAAGATCTAGCTGACTGAAATAAGTTCATGAGATGAAAACCAACAAAAATTGACAAGAACCACGAAAAGTTCTTGTATTTTAAGATAAAATCTTACTCTATTAAGGAAAAAACTTCCAGCTCGCTGAAATCTGTTCATTTGCTGAAAACCAACAAAACCACCAAAAGTTCTTGTATTTGAAGATAAAATCTTTTTGCTTTGAAGAAGAAAGATCCAGCTGACTGAAATAAGTTCATTGGATGAAAACCAACAAATATTGACAAGAACCACGAAAAGTTCTTGTATTTTAAGATAAAATCTTACTCTATTAAGGAAAAAACTTCCAGCTCGCTGAAATCTGTTCATTTGCTGAAAACCAACAAAACCACCAAAAGTTCTTGTATTTGAAGATAAAATCTTTTTGCTCTGAAGAAGAAAGATCTAGCTGACTGAAATAAGTTCATTAGATGAAAACCAACAAAAATTGACAAGAACCACGAAAAGTTCTTGTATTTTAAGATAAAATCTTAGGCAATTAAAGAAAAAACTTCCAGCTCGCTGAAATCTGTTCATTTGCTGAAAACCATCAAAACCACGAAAAGTTCTTGTATTTGAAGATAAAATCTTTTTGCTTTGAAGAAGAAAGATCTAGCTGACTGAAATAAGTTCATTTGATGAAAACCAACAAAAATTGACAAGAACCACGAAAAGTTCTTGTATTTTAAGATAATATCTTACTCTATTCAGGAAAAAACTTCCAGCTCGCTGAAATATGTTCATTTGCTGAAAACCATCAAAACCACGAAAAGTTCTTGTATTTGAAGATAAAATCTTTTTGCTTTGAAGAAGAAAGATCTAGCTGACTGAAATAAGTTCATGAGATGAAAACCAACAAAAATTGACAAGAACCACGAAAAGTTCTTGTATTTTAAGATAAAATCTTACTCTATTAAGGAAAAAACTTCCAGCTCGCTGAAATCTGTTCATTTGCTGAAAACCAACAAAACCACCAAAAGTTCTTGTATTTGAAGATAAAATCTTTTTGCTCTGAAGAAGAAAGATCTAGCTGACTGAAATAAGTTCATGAGATGAAAACCAACAAAAATTGACAAGAACCACGAAAAGTTCTTGTATTTTAAGATAAAATCTTAGGCAATTAAAGAAAAAACTTCCAGCTCGCTGAAATCTGTTCATTTGCTGAAAACCATCAAAACCACGAAAAGTTCTTGTATTTGAAGATAAAATCTTTTTGCTTTGAAGAAGAAAGATCTAGCTGACTGAAATAAGTTCATTAGATGAAAACCAACAAAAATTGACAAGAACCACGAAAAGTTCTTGTATTTTAAGATAATATCTTACTCTATTCAGGAAAAAACTTCCAGCTCGCTGAAATATGTTCATTTGCTGAAAACCATCAAAACCACGAAAAGTTCTTGTATTTGAAGATAAAATCTTTTTGCTTTGAAGAAGAAAGATCTAGCTGACTGAAATAAGTTGATTCGATGAAAACCAACAAAAATTGACAAGAACCACGAAAAGTTCTTGTATTTTAAGATAAAATCTTACGCTATTAAAGAAAAAACTCCCAGCTCGCTGAAATATGTTCATTTGCTGAAAACCAACAAAACCACGAAAAGTTCTTGTATTTGAAGATAAAATCTTTTTTCTTTGAAGAAGAATGATCCAGCTGACTGAAATAAGTTCATTAGATGAAAACCAACAAAAATTGACAAGAACCACGAAAAGTTCTTGTATTTTAAGATAAAATCTTACTCTATTAAGGAAAAAACTTCCAGCTCGCTGAAATATGTTCATTTGCTGAAAACCATCAAAACCACGAAAAGTTCTTGTATTTGAAGATAAAATCTTTTTGCTTTGAAGAAGAAAGATCTAGCTGACTGAAATAAGTTCATCAGATGAAAACCAACAAAAATTGACAAGAACCACGAAAAGTTCTTGTATTTTAAGATAACATCTTACTCTATAAGGAAAAAACATCCAGCTCGCTGAAATATGTTCATTTGCTGAAAACCATCAAAACCACGAAAAGTTCTTGTATTTGAAGATAAAATCTTTTTGCTTTGAAGAAGAAAGATCCAGCTGACTGAAATAAGTTCATTAGATGAAAACCAACAAAAATTTACAAGAACCACGAAAAGTTCTTGTATTTTAAGATAGAATCTTACTCTATTAAGGAAATAACTTCCAGCTCGCTGAAATCTGTTCATTTGCTGAAAACCAACAAAACCACCAAAAGTTCTTGTATTTGAAGATAAAATCTTTTTGCTTTGAAGAAGAAAGATCCAGCTGACTGAAATAAGTTCATGAGATGAAAACCAACAAATATTGACAAGAACCACGAAAAGTTCTTGTATTTTAAGATAAAATCTTACTCTATTAAGGAAAAAACTTCCAGCTCGCTGAAATCTGTTCATTTGCTGAAAACCAACAAAACCACCAAAAGTTCTTGTATTTGAAGATAAAATCTTTTTGCTCTGAAGAAGAAAGATCTAGCTGACTGAAATAAGTTCATGAGATGAAAACCAACAAAAATTGACAAGAACCACGAAAAGTTCTTGTATTTTAAGATAAAATCTTACTCTATTAAGGAAAAAACTTCCAGCTCGCTGAAATCTGTTCATTTGCTGAAAACCAACAAAACCACCAAAAGTTCTTGTATTTGAAGATAAAATCTTTTTGCTTTGAAGAAGAAAGATCCAGCTGACTGAAATAAGTTCATTAGATGAAAACCAACAAATATTGACAAGAACCACGAAAAGTTCTTGTATTTTAAGATAAAATCTTACTCTATTAAGGAAAAAACTTCCAGCTCGCTGAAATCTGTTCATTTGCTGAAAACCAACAAAACCACCAAAAGTTCTTGTATTTGAAGATAAAATCTTTTTGCTCTGAAGAAGAAAGATCTAGCTGACTGAAATAAGTTCATTAGATGAAAACCAACAAAAATTGACAAGAACCACGAAAAGTTCTTGTATTTTAAGATAAAATCTTAGGCAATTAAAGAAAAAACTTCCAGCTCGCTGAAATCTGTTCATTTGCTGAAAACCATCAAAACCACGAAAAGTTCTTGTATTTGAAGATAAAATCTTTTTGCTTTGAAGAAGAAAGATCTAGCTGACTGAAATAAGTTCATTTGATGAAAACCAACAAAAATTGACAAGAACCACGAAAAGTTCTTGTATTTTAAAATAATATCTTACTCTATTCAGGAAAAAACTTCCAGCTCGCTGAAATATGTTCATTTGCTGAAAACCATCAAAACCACGAAAAGTTCTTGTATTTGAAGATAAAATCTTTTTGCTTTGAAGAAGAAAGATCTAGCTGACTGAAATAAGTTCATGAGATGAAAACCAACAAAAATTGACAAGAACCACGAAAAGTTCTTGTATTTTAAGATAAAATCTTACTCTATTAAGGAAAAAACTTCCAGCTCGCTGAAATCTGTTCATTTGCTGAAAACCAACAAAACCACCAAAAGTTCTTGTATTTGAAGATAAAATCTTTTTGCTCTGAAGAAGAAAGATCTAGCTGACTGAAATAAGTTCATGAGATGAAAACCAACAAAAATTGACAAGAACCACGAAAAGTTCTTGTATTTTAAGATAAAATCTTAGGCAATTAAAGAAAAAACTTCCAGCTCGCTGAAATCTGTTCATTTGCTGAAAACCATCAAAACCACGAAAAGTTCTTGTATTTGAAGATAAAATCTTTTTGCTTTGAAGAAGAAAGATCTAGCTGACTGAAATAAGTTCATTAGATGAAAACCAACAAAAATTGACAAGAACCACGAAAAGTTCTTGTATTTTAAGATAATATCTTACTCTATTCAGGAAAAAACTTCCAGCTCGCTGAAATATGTTCATTTGCTGAAAACCATCAAAACCACGAAAAGTTCTTGTATTTGAAGATAAAATCTTTTTGCTTTGAAGAAGAAAGATCTAGCTGACTGAAATAAGTTGATTCGATGAAAACCAACAAAAATTGACAAGAACCACGAAAAGTTCTTGTATTTTAAGATAAAATCTTACGCTATTAAAGAAAAAACTCCCAGCTCGCTGAAATATGTTCATTTGCTGAAAACCAACAAAACCACGAAAAGTTCTTGTATTTGAAGATAAAATCTTTTTTCTTTGAAGAAGAATGATCCAGCTGACTGAAATAAGTTCATTAGATGAAAACCAACAAAAATTGACAAGAACCACGAAAAGTTCTTGTATTTTAAGATAAAATCTTACTCTATTAAGGAAAAAACTTCCAGCTCGCTGAAATATGTTCATTTGCTGAAAACCATCAAAACCACGAAAAGTTCTTGTATTTGAAGATAAAATCTTTTTGCTTTGAAGAAGAAAGATCTAGCTGACTGAAATAAGTTCATCAGATGAAAACCAACAAAAATTGACAAGAACCACGAAAAGTTCTTGTATTTTAAGATAACATCTTACTCTATAAGGAAAAAACATCCAGCTCGCTGAAATATGTTCATTTGCTGAAAACCATCAAAACCACGAAAAGTTCTTGTATTTGAAGATAAAATCTTTTTGCTTTGAAGAAGAAAGATCCAGCTGACTGAAATAAGTTCATTAGATGAAAACCAACAAAAATTTACAAGAACCACGAAAAGTTCTTGTATTTTAAGATAGAATCTTACTCTATTAAGGAAATAACTTCCAGCTCGCTGAAATCTGTTCATTTGCTGAAAACCAACAAAACCACCAAAAGTTCTTGTATTTGAAGATAAAATCTTTTTGCTCTGAAGAAGAAAGATCTAGCTGACTGAAATAAGTTCATTAGATGAAAACCAACAAAAATTGACAAGAACCACGAAAAGTTCTTGTATTTTAAGATAAAATCTTACGCTATTAAAGAAAAAACTCCCAGCTCGCTGAAATATGTTCATTTGCTGAAAACCATCAAAACCACGAAAAGTTCTTGTATTTGAAGATAAAATCTTTTTGCTTTGAAGAAGAAAGATCTAGCTGACTGAAATAAGTTCATTAGATGAAAACCAACAAAATTTGACAAGAAACACGAAAAGTTCTTGTATTTTAAGATAAAATCTTACTCTATTAAGGAAAAAACTTCCAGCTCGCTGAAATCTGTTCATTTGCTGAAAACCAACAAAACCACCAAAAGTTCTTGTATTTGAAGATAAAATCTTTTTGCTCTGAAGAAGAAAGATCTAGCTGACTGAAATAAGTTCATTAGATGAAAACCAACAAAAATTGACAAGAACCACGAAAAGTTCTTGTATTTTAAGATAAAATCTTACGCTATTAAAGAAAAAACTCCCAGCTCGCTGAAATATGTTCATTTGCTGAAAACCAACAAAACCACGAAAAGTTCTTGTATTTGAAGATAAAATCTTTTTTCTTTGAAGAAGAATGATCCAGCTGACTGAAATAAGTTCATTAGATGAAAACCAACAAAAATTGACAAGAACCACGAAAAGTTCTTGTATTTTAAGATAGAATCTTACTCTATTAAGGAAATAACTTCCAGCTCGCTGAAATCTGTTCATTTGCTGAAAACCAACAAAACCACGAAAAGTTCTTGTATTTGAAGATAAAATCTTTTTTCTTTGAAGAAGAATGATCTAGCTGACTGAAATAAGTTCATTAGATGAAAACCAACAAAAATTGACAAGAAACACGAAAAGTTCTTGTATTTTAAGATAAAATCTTACTCTATTAAGGAAAAAACTTCCAGCTCGCTGAAATCTGTTCATTTGCTGAAAACCAACAAAACCACCAAAAGTTCTTGTATTTGAAGATAAAATCTTTTTGCTTTGAAGAAGAAAGATCCAGCTGACTGAAATAAGTTGATTAGATGAAAACCAACAAAAATTGACAAGAACCACGAAAAGTTCTTGTATTTTAAGATAAAATCTGAGGCAATTAAAGAAAAAACTTCCAGCTCGCTGAAATCTGTTCATTAGCTGAAAACCATCAAAACCACGAAAAGTTCTTGTATTTGAAGATAAAATCTTTTTGCTTTGAAGAAGAAAGATCCAGCTGACTGAAATAAGTTCATTAGATGAAAACCAACAAAAATTGACAAGAACCACGAAAAGTTCTTGTATTTTAAGATAAAATCTTACGCTATTAAAGAAAAAACTCCCAGCTCGCTGAAATATGTTCATTTGCTGAAAACCAACAAAACCACGAAAAGTTCTTGTATTTGAAGATAAAATCTTACTCTATTAAGGAAATAACTTCCAGCTCGCTGAAATCTGTTCATTTGCTGAAAACCATCAAAACCACGAAAAGTTCTTGTATTTGAAGATAAAATCTTTTTGCTTTGAAGAAGAAAGATCTAGCTGACTGAAATAAGTTCATTAGATGAAAACCAACAAAAATTGACAAGAACCACGAAAAGTTCTTGTATTTTAAGATAAAATCTTACGCTATTAAAGAAAAAACTCCCAGCTCGCTGAAATATGTTCATTTGCTGAAAACCATCAAAACCACGAAAGGTTCTTGTATTTGAAGATAAAATCTTTTTGCTTTGAAGAAGAAAGATCCAGCTGACTGAAATAAGTTCATTAGATGAAAACCAACAAATATTGACAAGAACCACGAAAAGTTCTTGTATTTTAAGATAAAATCTTACTCTATTAAGGAAAAAACTTCCAGCTCGCTGAAATCTGTTCATTTGCTGAAAACCAACAAAACCACCAAAAGTTCTTGTATTTGAAGATAAAATCTTTTTGCTCTGAAGAAGAAAGATCTAGCTGACTGAAATAAGTTCATTAGATGAAAACCAACAAAAATTGACAAGAACCACGAAAAGTTCTTGTATTTTAAGATAAAATCTTACTCTATTAAGGAAAAAACTTCCAGCTCGCTGAAATATGTTCATTTGCTGAAAACCATCAAAACCACGAAAAGTTCTTGTATTTGAAGATAAAATCTTTTTGCTTTGAAGAAGAAAGATCTAGCTTACTGAAATAAGTTCATTAGATGAAAACCAACAAAAATTGACAAGAACCACGAAAAGTTCTTGTATTTTAAGATAAAATCTTACGCTATTAAAGAAAAAACTCCCAGCTCGCTGAAATATGTTCATTTGCTGAAAACCATGAAAACCACGAAAAGTTCTTGTATTTGAAGATAAAATCTTTTTGCTTTGAAGAAGAAAGATCCAGCTGACTGAAATAAGTTCATTAGATGAAAACCAACAAATATTGACAAGAACCACGAAAAGTTCTTGTATTTTAAGATAAAATCTTACTCTATTAAGGAAAAAACTTCCAGCTCGCTGAAATCTGTTCTTTTGCTGAAAACCAACAAAACCACCAAAAGTTCTTGTATTTGAAGATAAAATCTTTTTCCTCTGAAGAAGAAAGATCTAGCTGACTGAAATAAGTTCATTAGATGAAAACCAACAAAAATTGACAAGAACCACGAAAAGTTCTTGTATTTTAAGATAAAATCTTACTCTATTAAGGAAAAAACTTCCAGCTCGCTGAAATATGTTCATTTGCTGAAAACCATCAAAACCACGAAAAGTTCTTGTATTTGAAGATAAAATCTTTTTGCTTTGAAGAAGAAAGATCCAGCTGACTGAAATAAGTTCATTAGATGAAAACCAACAAAAATTGACAAGAACCACGAAAAGTTCTTGTATTTTAAGATAGAATCTTACTCTATTAAGGAAATAACTTCCAGCTCGCTGAAATCTGTTCATTTGCTGAAAACCAACAAAACCACGAAAAGTTCTTGTATTTGAAGATAAAATCTTTTTTCTTTGAAGAAGAAAGATCCAGCTGACTGAAATAAGTTCATTAGATGAAAACCAACAAAAATTGACAAGAACCACGAAAAGTTCTTGTATTTTAAGATAAAATCTGAGGCAATTAAAGAAAAAACTTCCAGCTCGCTGAAATCTGTTCATTTGCTGAAAACCATCAAAACCACGAAAAGTTCTTGTATTTGAAGATAAAATCTTTTTGCTTTGAAGAAGAAAGATCCAGCTGACTGAAATAAGTTCATTAGATGAAAACCAACAAAAATTGACAAGAACCACGAAAAGTTCTTGTATTTTAAGATAAAATCTTACGCTATTAAAGAAAAAACTCCCAGCTCGCTGAAATATGTTCATTTGCTGAAAACCAACAAAACCACGAAAAGTTCTTGTATTTGAAGATAAAATCTTACTCTATTAAGGAAATAACTTCCAGCTCGCTGAAATCTGTTCATTTGCTGAAAACCATCAAAACCACGAAAAGTTCTTGTATTTGAAGATAAAATCTTTTTGCTTTGAAGAAGAAAGATCTAGCTGACTGAAATAAGTTCATTAGATGAAAACCAACAAAAATTGACAAGAACCACGAAAAGTTCTTGTATTTTAAGATAAAATCTTACTCTATTAAGGAAAAAACTTCCAGCTCGCTGAAATATGTTCATTTGCTGAAAACCATCAAAACCACGAAAAGTTCTTGTATTTGAAGATAAAATCTTTTTGCTTTGAAGAAGAAAGATCTAGCTTACTGAAATAAGTTCATTAGATGAAAACCAACAAAAATTGACAAGAACCACGAAAAGTTCTTGTATTTTAAGATAAAATCTTACGCTATTAAAGAAAAAACTCCCAGCTCGCTGAAATATGTTCATTTGCTGAAAACCATCAAAACCACGAAAAGTTCTTGTATTTGAAGATAAAATCTTTTTGCTTTGAAGAAGAAAGATCCAGCTGACTGAAATAAGTTCATTAGATGAAAACCAACAAATATTGACAAGAACCACGAAAAGTTCTTGTATTTTAAGATAAAATCTTACTCTATTAAGGAAAAAACTTCCAGCTCGCTGAAATCTGTTCATTTGCTGAAAACCAACAAAACCACCAAAAGTTCTTGTATTTGAAGATAAAATCTTTTTGCTCTGAAGAAGAAAGATCGAGCTGACTGAAATAAGTTCATTAGATGAAAACCAACAAAAATTGACAAGAACCACGAAAAGTTCTTGTATTTTAAGATAAAATCTTAGGCAATTAAAGAAAAAACTTCCAGCTCGCTGAAATCTGTTCATTTGCTGAAAACCATCAAAACCACGAAAAGTTCTTGTATTTGAAGATAAAATCTTTTTGCTTTGAAGAAGAAAGATCTCGCTGACTGAAATAAGTTCATTAGATGAAAACCAACAAAAATTGACAAGAACCACGAAAAGTTCTTGTATTTTAAGATAATATCTTACTCTATTCAGGAAAAAACTTCCAGCTCGCTGAAATATGTTCATTTGCTGAAAACCATCAAAACCACGAAAAGTTCTTGTATTTGAAGATAAAATCTTTTTGCTTTGAAGAAGAAAGATCTAGCTGACTGAAATAAGTTCATTAGATGAAAACCAACAAAAATTGACAAGAACCACGAAAAGTTCTTGTATTTTAAGATAAAATCTTACGCTATTAAAGAAAAAACTCCCAGCTCGCTGAAATATGTTCATTTGCTGAAAACCAACAAAACCACGAAAAGTTCTTGTATTTGAAGATAAAATCTTTTTTCTTTGAAGAAGAATGATCCAGCTGACTGAAATAAGTTCATTAGATGAAAACCAACAAAAATTGACAAGAACCACGAAAAGTTCTTGTATTTTAAGATAGAATCTTACTCTATTAAGGAAATAACTTCCAGCTCGCTG
The DNA here is from genome assembly GCF_035084215.1 of Heptranchias perlo. NCBI lineage: Eukaryota > Metazoa > Chordata > Chondrichthyes > Hexanchiformes > Hexanchidae > Heptranchias > Heptranchias perlo. Next base: position 1,298,520 of record NC_090366.1, on the reverse strand, counting down.
AAATCTGTTCATTTGCTGAAAACCAACAAAACCACGAAAAGTTCTTGTATTTGAAGATAAAATCTTTTTTCTTTGAAGAAGAATGATCTAGCTGACTGAAATAAGTTCATTAGATGAAAACCAACAAAAATTGACAAGAAACACGAAAAGTTCTTGTATTTTAAGATAAAATCTTACTCTATTAAGGAAAAAACTTCCAGCTCGCTGAAATCTGTTCATTTGCTGAAAACCAACAAAACCACCAAAAGTTCTTGTATTTGAAGATAAAATCTTTTTGCTCTGAAGAAGAAAGATCTAGCTGACTGAAATAAGTTCATTAGATGAAAACCAACAAAAATTGACAAGAACCACGAAAAGTTCTTGTATTTTAAGATAAAATCTTACGCTATTAAAGAAAAAACTCCCAGCTCGCTGAAATGTGTTCATTTGCTGAAAACCAACAAAACCACGAAAAGTTCTTGTATTTGAAGATAAAATCTTTTTTCTTTGAAGAAGAATGATCCAGCTGACTGAAATAAGTTCATTAGATGAAAACCAACAAAAATTGACAAGAACCACGAAAAGTTCTTGTATTTTAAGATAAAATCTTACTCTATTAAGGAAAAAACTTCCAGCTCGCTGAAATATGTTCATTTGCTGAAAACCATCAAAACCACGAAAAGTTCTTGTATTTGAAGATAAAATCTTTTTGCTTTGAAGAAGAAAGATCTAGCTGACTGAAATAAGTTCATTAGATGAAAACCAACAAAAATTGACAAGAACCACGAAAAGTTCTTGTATTTTAAGATAAAATCTGAGGCAATTAAAGAAAAAACTTCCAGCTCGCTGAAATCTGTTCATTTGCTGAAAACCATCAAAACCACGAAAAGTTCTTGTATTTGAAGATAAAATCTTTTTGCTTTGAAGAAGAAAGATCCAGCTGACTGAAATAAGTTCATTAGATGAAAACCAACAAAAATTGACAAGAACCACGAAAAGTTCTTGTATTTTAAGATAAAATCTTACGCTATTAAAGAAAAAACTCCCAGCTCGCTGAAATATGTTCATTTGCTGAAAACCAACAAAACCACGAAAAGTTCTTGTATTTGAAGATAAAATCTTACTCTATTAAGGAAATAACTTCCAGCTCGCTGATATCTGTTCATTTGCTGAAAACCATCAAAACCACGAAAAGTTCTTGTATTTGAAGATAAAATCTTTTTGCTTTGAAGAAGAAAGATCTAGCTGACTGAAATAAGTTCATTAGATGAAAACCAACAAAAATTGACAAGAACCACGAAAAGTTCTTGTATTTTAAGATAAAATCTTACTCTATTAAGGAAAAAACTTCCAGCTCGCTGAAATATGTTCATTTGCTGAAAACCATCAAAACCACGAAAAGTTCTTGTATTTGAAGATAAAATCTTTTTGCTTTGAAGAAGAAAGATCTAGCTTACTGAAATAAGTTCATTAGATGAAAACCAACAAAAATTGACAAGAACCACGAAAAGTTCTTGTATTTTAAGATAAAATCTTACGCTATTAAAGAAAAAACTCCCAGCTCGCTGAAATATGTTCATTTGCTGAAAACCATCAAAACCACGAAAAGTTCTTGTATTTGAAGATAAAATCTTTTTGCTTTGAAGAAGAAAGATCCAGCTGACTGAAATAAGTTCATTAGATGAAAACCAACAAATATTGACAAGAACCACGAAAAGTTCTTGTATTTTAAGATAAAATCTTACTCTATTAAGGAAAAAACTTCCAGCTCGCTGAAATCTGTTCATTTGCTGAAAACCAACAAAACCACCAAAAGTTCTTGTATTTGAAGATAAAATCTTTTTGCTCTGAAGAAGAAAGATCGAGCTGACTGAAATAAGTTCATTAGATGAAAACCAACAAAAATTGACAAGAACCACGAAAAGTTCTTGTATTTTAAGATAAAATCTTAGGCAATTAAAGAAAAAACTTCCAGCTCGCTGAAATCTGTTCATTTGCTGAAAACCATCAAAACCACGAAAAGTTCTTGTATTTGAAGATAAAATCTTTTTGCTTTGAAGAAGAAAGATCTCGCTGACTGAAATAAGTTCATTAGATGAAAACCAACAAAAATTGACAAGAACCACGAAAAGTTCTTGTATTTTAAGATAATATCTTACTCTATTCAGGAAAAAACTTCCAGCTCGCTGAAATATGTTCATTTGCTGAAAACCATCAAAACCACGAAAAGTTCTTGTATTTGAAGATAAAATCTTTTTGCTTTGAAGAAGAAAGATCTAGCTGACTGAAATAAGTTCATTAGATGAAAACCAACAAAAATTGACAAGAACCACGAAAAGTTCTTGTATTTTAAGATAAAATCTTACGCTATTAAAGAAAAAACTCCCAGCTCGCTGAAATATGTTCATTTGCTGAAAACCAACAAAACCACGAAAAGTTCTTGTATTTGAAGATAAAATCTTTTTTCTTTGAAGAAGAATGATCCAGCTGACTGAAATAAGTTCATTAGATGAAAACCAACAAAAATTGACAAGAACCACGAAAAGTTCTTGTATTTTAAGATAGAATCTTACTCTATTAAGGAAATAACTTCCAGCTCGCTGAAATCTGTTCATTTGCTGAAAACCAACAAAACCACGAAAAGTTCTTGTATTTGAAGATAAAATCTTTTTTCTTTGAAGAAGAATGATCTAGCTGACTGAAATAAGTTCATTAGATGAAAACCAACAAAAATTGACAAGAAACACGAAAAGTTCTTGTATTTTAAGATAAAATCTTACTCTATTAAGGAAAAAACTTCCAGCTCGCTGAAATCTGTTCATTTGCTGAAAACCAACAAAACCACCAAAAGTTCTTGTATTTGAAGATAAAATCTTTTTGCTCTGAAGAAGAAAGATCTAGCTGACTGAAATAAGTTCATTAGATGAAAACCAACAAAAATTGACAAGAACCACGAAAAGTTCTTGTATTTTAAGATAAAATCTTACGCTATTAAAGAAAAAACTCCCAGCTCGCTGAAATGTGTTCATTTGCTGAAAACCAACAAAACCACGAAAAGTTCTTGTATTTGAAGATAAAATCTTTTTTCTTTGAAGAAGAATGATCCAGCTGACTGAAATAAGTTCATTAGATGAAAACCAACAAAAATTGACAAGAACCACGAAAAGTTCTTGTATTTTAAGATAAAATCTTACTCTATTAAGGAAAAAACTTCCAGCTCGCTGAAATATGTTCATTTGCTGAAAACCATCAAAACCACGAAAAGTTCTTGTATTTGAAGATAAAATCTTTTTGCTTTGAAGAAGAAAGATCTAGCTGACTGAAATAAGTTCATTAGATGAAAACCAACAAAAATTGACAAGAACCACGAAAAGTTCTTGTATTTTAAGATAACATCTTACTCTATTAAGGAAAAAACATCCAGCTCGCTGAAATATGTTCATTTGCTGAAAACCATCAAAACCACGAAAAGTTCTTGTATTTGAAGATAAAATCTTTTTGCTTTGAAGAAGAAAGATCTAGCTGACTGAAATAAGTTCATTAGATGAAAACCAACAAAAATTGACAAGAACCACGAAAAGTTCTTGTATTTTAAGATAGAATCTTACTCTATTAAGGAAATAACTTCCAGCTCGCTGAAATCTGTTCATTTGCTGAAAACCAACAAAACCACGAAAAGTTCTTGTATTTGAAGATAAAATCTTTTTGCTTTGAAGAAGAATGATCTAGCTGACTGAAATAAGTTCATTTGATGAAAACCAACAAAAATTGACAAGAAACACGAAAAGTTCTTGTATTTTAAGATAAAATCTTACTCTTTTCAGGAAAAAACTTCCAGCTCGCTGAAATCTGTTCATTTGCTGAAAACCAACAAAACCACCAAAAGTTCTTGTATTTGAAGATAAAATCTTTTTGCTCTGAAGAAGAAAGATCTAGCTGACTGAAATAAGTTCATTAGATGAAAACCAACAAAAATTGACAAGAACCACGAAAAGTTCTTGTATTTTAAGATAAAATCTTACGCTATTAAAGAAAAAACTCCCAGCTCGCTGAAATATGTTCATTTGCTGAAAACCAACAAAACCACGAAAAGTTCTTGTATTTGAAGATAAAATCTTTTTTCTTTGAAGAAGAATGATCCAGCTGACTGAAATAAGTTCATTAGATGAAAACCAACAAAAATTGACAAGAACCACGAAAAGTTCTTGTATTTTAAGATAAAATCTTAGGCAATTAAAGAAAAAACTTCCAGCTCGCTGAAATCTGTTCATTTGCTGAAAACCATCAAAACCACGAAAAGTTCTTGTATTTGAAGATAAAATCTTTTTGCTTTGAAGAAGAAAGATCTCGCTGACTGAAATAAGTTCATTAGATGAAAACCAACAAAAATTGACAAGAACCACGAAAAGTTCTTGTATTTTAAGATAATATCTTACTCTATTCAGGAAAAAACTTCCAGCTCGCTGAAATATGTTCATTTGCTGAAAACCATCAAAACCACGAAAAGTTCTTGTATTTGAAGATAAAATCTTTTTGCTTTGAAGAAGAAAGATCTAGCTGACTGAAATAAGTTCATTAGATGAAAACCAACAAAAATTGACAAGAACCACGAAAAGTTCTTGTATTTTAAGATAAAATCTTACGCTATTAAAGAAAAAACTCCCAGCTCGCTGAAATATGTTCATTTGCTGAAAACCAACAAAACCACGAAAAGTTCTTGTATTTGAAGATAAAATCTTTTTTCTTTGAAGAAGAATGATCCAGCTGACTGAAATAAGTTCATTAGATGAAAACCAACAAAAATTGACAAGAACCACGAAAAGTTCTTGTATTTTAAGATAGAATCTTACTCTATTAAGGAAATAACTTCCAGCTCGCTGAAATCTGTTCATTTGCTGAAAACCAACAAAACCACGAAAAGTTCTTGTATTTGAAGATAAAATCTTTTTTCTTTGAAGAAGAATGATCTAGCTGACTGAAATAAGTTCATTAGATGAAAACCAACAAAAATTGACAAGAAACACGAAAAGTTCTTGTATTTTAAGATAAAATCTTACTCTATTAAGGAAAAAACTTCCAGCTCGCTGAAATCTGTTCATTTGCTGAAAACCAACAAAACCACCAAAAGTTCTTGTATTTGAAGATAAAATCTTTTTGCTCTGAAGAAGAAAGATCTAGCTGACTGAAATAAGTTCATTAGATGAAAACCAACAAAAATTGACAAGAACCACGAAAAGTTCTTGTATTTTAAGATAAAATCTTACGCTATTAAAGAAAAAACTCCCAGCTCGCTGAAATGTGTTCATTTGCTGAAAACCAACAAAACCACGAAAAGTTCTTGTATTTGAAGATAAAATCTTTTTTCTTTGAAGAAGAATGATCCAGCTGACTGAAATAAGTTCATTAGATGAAAACCAACAAAAATTGACAAGAACCACGAAAAGTTCTTGTATTTTAAGATAAAATCTTACTCTATTAAGGAAAAAACTTCCAGCTCGCTGAAATATGTTCATTTGCTGAAAACCATCAAAACCACGAAAAGTTCTTGTATTTGAAGATAAAATCTTTTTGCTTTGAAGAAGAAAGATCTAGCTGACTGAAATAAGTTCATTAGATGAAAACCAACAAAAATTGACAAGAACCACGAAAAGTTCTTGTATTTTAAGATAACATCTTACTCTATTAAGGAAAAAACATCCAGCTCGCTGAAATATGTTCATTTGCTGAAAACCATCAAAACCACGAAAAGTTCTTGTATTTGAAGATAAAATCTTTTTGCTTTGAAGAAGAAAGATCTAGCTGACTGAAATAAGTTCATTAGATGAAAACCAACAAAAATTGACAAGAACCACGAAAAGTTCTTGTATTTTAAGATAGAATCTTACTCTATTAAGGAAATAACTTCCAGCTCGCTGAAATCTGTTCATTTGCTGAAAACCAACAAAACCACGAAAAGTTCTTGTATTTGAAGATAAAATCTTTTTGCTTTGAAGAAGAATGATCTAGCTGACTGAAATAAGTTCATTTGATGAAAACCAACAAAAATTGACAAGAAACACGAAAAGTTCTTGTATTTTAAGATAAAATCTTACTCTTTTCAGGAAAAAACTTCCAGCTCGCTGAAATCTGTTCATTTGCTGAAAACCAACAAAACCACCAAAAGTTCTTGTATTTGAAGATAAAATCTTTTTGCTCTGAAGAAGAAAGATCTAGCTGACTGAAATAAGTTCATTAGATGAAAACCAACAAAAATTGACAAGAACCACGAAAAGTTCTTGTATTTTAAGATAAAATCTTACGCTATTAAAGAAAAAACTCCCAGCTCGCTGAAATATGTTCATTTGCTGAAAACCAACAAAACCACGAAAAGTTCTTGTATTTGAAGATAAAATCTTTTTTCTTTGAAGAAGAATGATCCAGCTGACTGAAATAAGTTCATTAGATGAAAACCAACAAAAATTGACAAGAACCACGAAAAGTTCTTGTATTTTAAGATAAAATCTTACTCTATTAAGGAAAAAACTTCCAGCTCGCTGAAATATGTTCATTTGCTGAAAACCATCAAAACCACCAAAAGTTCTTGTATTTGAAGATAAAATCTTTTTGCTTTGAAGAAGAAAGATCTAGCTGACTGAAATAAGTTCATTAGATGAAAACCAACAAAAATTGACAAGAACCACGAAAAGTTCTTGTATTTTAAGATAGAATCTTACTCTATTAAGGAAATAACTTCCAGCTCGCTGAAATCTGTTCATTTGCTGAAAACCATCAAAACCACGAAAAGTTCTTGTATTTGAAGATAAAATCTTTTTTCTTTGAAGAAGAATGATCCAGCTGACTGAAATAAGTTCATTAGATGAAAACCAACAAAAATTGACAAGAAACACGAAAAGTTCTTGTATTTTAAGATAAAATCTTACTCTATTAAGGAAAAAACTTCCAGCTCGCTGAAATCTGTTCATTTGCTGAAAACCAACAAAACCACCAAAAGTTCTTGTATTTGAAGATAAAATCTTTTTGCTCTGAAGAAGAAAGATCTAGCTGACTGAAATAAGTTCATTAGATGAAAACCAACAAAAATTGACAAGAACCACGAAAAGTTCTTGTATTTTAAGATAAAATCTGAGGCAATTAAAGAAAAAACTTCCAGCTCGCTGAAATCTGTTCATTTGCTGAAAACCATCAAAACCACGAAAAGTTCTTGTATTTGAAGATAAAATCTTTTTGCTTTGAAGAAGAAAGATCCAGCTGACTGAAATAAGTTCATTAGATGAAAACCAACAAAAATTGACAAGAACCACGAAAAGTTCTTGTATTTTAAGATAATATCTTAATCTATTCAGGAAAAAACTTCCAGCTCGCTGAAATATGTTCATTTGCTGAAAACCATCAAAACCACGAAAAGTTCTTGTATTTGAAGATAAAATCTTCTTGCTTTGAAGAAGAAAGATCGAGCTGACTGAAATAAGTTCATTAGATGAAAACCAACAAAAATTGACAAGAACCACGAAAAGTTCTTGTATTTTAAGATAAAATCTTACGCTATTAAAGAAAAAACTCCCAGCTCGCTGAAATATGTTCATTTGCTGAAAACCAACAAAACCACGAAAAGTTCTTGTATTTGAAGATAAAATCTTACTCTATTAAGGAAATAACTTCCAGCTCGCTGAAATCTGTTCATTTGCTGAAAACCATCAAAACCACGAAAAGTTCTTGTATTTGAAGATAAAATCTTTTTGCTTTGAAGAAGAAAGATCTAGCTGACTGAAATAAGTTCATTAGATGAAAACCAACAAAAATTGACAAGAACCACGAAAAGTTCTTGTACTTTAAGATAAAATCTTACTCTATTCAGGAAAAAACTTCCAGCTCGCTGAAATATGTTCATTTGCTGAAAACCATCAAAACCACGAAAAGTTCTTGTATTTGAAGATGAAATCTTTTTGCTTTGAAGAAGAAAGATCTAGCTTACTGAAATAAGTTCATGAGATGAAAACCAACAAAAATTGACAAGAACCACGAAAAGTTCTTGTATTTTAAGATAAAATCTTACGCTATGAAAGAAAAAACTCCCAGCTCGCTGAAATATGTTCATTTGCTGAAAACCATCAAAACCACGAAAAGTTCTTGTATTTGAAGATAAAATCTTTTTGCTTTGAACAAGAAAGATCCAGCTGACTGAAATAAGTTCATTAGATGAAAACCAACAAATATTGACAAGAACCACGAAAAGTTCTTGTATTTTAAGATAAAATCTTACTCTATTAAGGAAAAAACTTCCAGCTCGCTGAAATCTGTTCATTTGCTGAAAACCAACAAAACCACCAAAAGTTCTTGTATTTGAAGATAAAATCTTTTTGCTCTGAAGAAGAAAGATCTAGCTGACTGAAATAAGTTCATTAGATGAAAACCAACAAAAATTGACAAGAACCACGAAAAGTTCTTGTATTTTAAGATAAAATCTTAGGCAATTAAAGAAAAAACTTCCAGCTCGCTGAAATCTGTTCATTTGCTGAAAACCATCAAAACCACGAAAAGTTCTTGTATTTGAAGATAAAATCTTTTTGCTTTGAAGAAGAAAGATCTCGCTGACTGAAATAAGTTCATTAGATGAAAACCAACAAAAATTGACAAGAACCACGAAAAGTTCTTGTATTTTAAGATAATATCTTACTCTATGCAGGAAAAAACTTCCAGCTCGCTGAAATATGTTCATTTGCTGAAAACCATCAAAACCACGAAAAGTTCTTGTATTTGAAGATAAAATCTTTTTGCTTTGAAGAAGAAAGATCTAGCTGACTGAAATAAGTTCATTAGATGAAAACCAACTAAAATTGACAAGAACCACGACAAGTTCTTGTATTTTAAGATAAAATCTGACGCTATTAAAGAAAAAACTCCCAGCTCGCTGAAATATGTTCATTTGCTGAAAACCAACAAAACCACCAAAAGTTCTTGTATTTGAAGATAAAATCTTTTTTCTTTGAAGAAGAATGATCCAGCTGACTGAAATAAGTTCATTAGATGAAAACCAACAAAAATTGACAAGAACCACGAAAAGTTCTTGTATTTTAAGATAAAATCTTACTCTATTCAGGAAAAAACTACCAGCTCGCTGAAATATGTTCATTTGCTGAAAACCATCAAAACCACGAAAAGTTCTTGTATTTGAAGATAAAATCTTTTTGCTTTGAAGAAGAAAGATCTAGCTTACTGAAATAAGTTCATTAGATGAAAACCAACAAAAATTGACAAGAACCACGAAAAGTTCTTGTATTTTAAGATAAAATCTTACGCTATTAAAGAAAAAACTCCCAGCTCGCTGAAATATGTTCATTTGCTGAAAACCAACAAAACCACGAAAAGTTCTTGTATTTCAAGATAAAATCTTACTCTATTAAGGAAATAACTTCCAGCTCGCTGAAATCTGTTCATTTGCTGAAAACCATCAAAACCACGAAAAGTTCTTGTATTTGAAGATAAAATCTTTTTGCTTTGAAGAAGAAAGATCTAGCTGACTGAAATAAGTTCATTAGATGAAAACCAACAAAAATTGACAAGAACCACGAAAAGTTCTTGTACTTTAAGATAAAATCTTACTCTATTCAGGAAAAAACTTCCAGCTCGCTGAAATATGTTCATTTGCTGAAAACCATCAAAACCACGAAAAGTTCTTGTATTTGAAGATGAAATCTTTTTGCTTTGAAGAAGAAAGATCTAGCTTACTGAAATAAGTTCATGAGATGAAAACCAACAAAAATTGACAAGAACCACGAAAAGTTCTTGTATTTTAAGATAAAATCTGAGGCAATTAAAGAAAAAACTTCCAGCTCGCTGAAATCTGTTCATTTGCTGAAAACCATCAAAACCACGAAAAGTTCTTGTATTTGAAGATAAAATCTTTTTGCTTTGAAGAAGAAAGATCCAGCTGACTGAAATAAGTTCATTAGATGAAAACCAACAAAAATTGACAAGAACCACGAAAAGTTCTTGTATTTTAAGATAATATCTTAATCTATTCAGGAAAAAACTTCCAGCTCGCTGAAATATGTTCATTTGCTGAAAACCATCAAAACCACGAAAAGTTCTTGTATTTGAAGATAAAATCTTTTTGCTTTGAAGAAGAAAGATCTAGCTGACTGAAATAAGTTCATTAGATGAAAACCAACAAAAATTGACAAGAACCACGAAAAGTTCTTGTATTTTAAGATAGAATCTTACTCTATTAAGGAAATAACTTCCAGCTCGCTGAAATCTGTTCATTTGCTGAAAACCAACAAAACCACGAAAAGTTCTTGTATTTGAAGATAAAATCTTTTTTCTTTGAAGAAGAATGATCTAGCTGACTGAAATAAGTTCATTAGATGAAAACCAACAAAAATTGACAAGAACCACGAAAAGTTCTTGTATTTTAAGATAGAATCTTACTCTATTAAGGAAAAAACTTCCAGCTCGCTGAAATATGTTCATTTGCTGAAAACCATCAAAACCACGAAAAGTTCTTGTATTTGAAGATAAAATCTTTTTGCTTTGAAGAAGAAAGATCTAGCTGACTGAAATAAGTTCATTAGATGAAAACCAACAAAAATTGACAAGAACCACGAAAAGTTCTTGTATTTTAAGATAGAATCTTACTCTATTAAGGAAATAACTTCCAGCTCGCTGAAATCTGTTCATTTGCTGAAAACCATCAAAACCACGAAAAGTTCTTGTATTTGAAGATAAAATCTTTTTGCTTTGAAGAAGAAAGATCTAGCTGACTGAAATAAGTTCATTAGATGAAAACCAACAAAAATTGACAAGAACCACGAAAAGTTCTTGTACTTTAAGATAAAATCTTACTCTATTCAGGAAAAAACTTCCAGCTCGCTGAAATATGTTCATTTGCTGAAAACCATCAAAACCACGAAAAGTTCTTGTATTTGAAGATGAAATCTTTTTGCTTTGAAGAAGAAAGATCTAGCTTACTGAAATAAGTTCATGAGATGAAAACCAACAAAAATTGACAAGAACCACGAAAAGTTCTTGTATTTTAAGATAAAATCTTACGCTATGAAAGAAAAAACTCCCAGCTCGCTGAAATATGTTCATTTGCTGAAAACCATCAAAACCACGAAAAGTTCTTGTATTTGAAGATAAAATCTTTTTGCTTTGAAGAAGAAAGATCCAGCTGACTGAAATAAGTTCATTAGATGAAAACCAACAAATATTGACAAGAACCACGAAAAGTTCTTGTATTTTAAGATAAAATCTTACTCTATTAAGGAAAAAACTTCCAGCTCGCTGAAATCTGTTCATTTGCTGAAAACCAACAAAACCACCAAAAGTTCTTGTATTTGAAGATAAAATCTTTTTGCTCTGAAGAAGAAAGATCTAGCTGACTGAAATAAGTTCATTAGATGAAAACCAACAAAAATTGACAAGAACCACGAAAAGTTCTTGTATTTTAAGATAAAATCTTAGGCAATTAAAGAAAAAACTTCCAGCTCGCTGAAATCTGTTCATTTGCTGAAAACCATCAAAACCACGAAAAGTTCTTGTATTTGAAGATAAAATCTTTTTGCTTTGAAGAAGAAAGATCTCGCTGACTGAAATAAGTTCATTAGATGAAAACCAACAAAAATTGACAAGAACCACGAAAAGTTCTTGTATTTTAAGATAATATCTTACTCTATGCAGGAAAAAACTTCCAGCTCGCTGAAATATGTTCATTTGCTGAAAACCATCAAAACCACGAAAAGTTCTTGTATTTGAAGATAAAATCTTTTTGCTTTGAAGAAGAAAGATCTAGCTGACTGAAATAAGTTCATTAGATGAAAACCAACAAAAATTGACAAGAACCACGACAAGTTCTTGTATTTTAAGATAAAATCTGACGCTATTAAAGAAAAAACTCCCAGCTCGCTGAAATATGTTCATTTGCTGAAAACCAACAAAACCACCAAAAGTTCTTGTATTTGAAGATAAAATCTTTTTTCTTTGAAGAAGAATGATCCAGCTGACTGAAATAAGTTCATTAGATGAAAACCAACAAAAATTGACAAGAACCACGAAAAGTTCTTGTATTTTAAGATAAAATCTTACTCTATTCAGGAAAAAACTACCAGCTCGCTGAAATATGTTCATTTGCTGAAAACCATCAAAACCACGAAAAGTTCTTGTATTTGAAGATAAAATCTTTTTGCTTTGAAGAAGAAAGATCTAGCTTACTGAAATAAGTTCATTAGATGAAAACCAACAAAAATTGACAAGAACCACGAAAAGTTCTTGTATTTTAAGATAAAATCTTACGCTATTAAAGAAAAAACTCCCAGCTCGCTGAAATATGTTCATTTGCTGAAAACCAACAAAACCACGAAAAGTTCTTGTATTTCAAGATAAAATCTTACTCTATTAAGGAAATAACTTCCAGCTCGCTGAAATCTGTTCATTTGCTGAAAACCATCAAAACCACGAAAAGTTCTTGTATTTGAAGATAAAATCTTTTTGCTTTGAAGAAGAAAGATCTAGCTGACTGAAATAAGTTCATTAGATGAAAACCAACAAAAATTGACAAGAACCACGAAAAGTTCTTGTACTTTAAGATAAAATCTTACTCTATTCAGGAAAAAACTTCCAGCTCGCTGAAATATGTTCATTTGCTGAAAACCATCAAAACCACGAAAAGTTCTTGTATTTGAAGATGAAATCTTTTTGCTTTGAAGAAGAAAGATCTAGCTTACTGAAATAAGTTCATGAGATGAAAACCAACAAAAATTGACAAGAACCACGAAAAGTTCTTGTATTTTAAGATAAAATCTGAGGCAATTAAAGAAAAAACTTCCAGCTCGCTGAAATCTGTTCATTTGCTGAAAACCATCAAAACCACGAAAAGTTCTTGTATTTGAAGATAAAATCTTTTTGCTTTGAAGAAGAAAGATCCAGCTGACTGAAATAAGTTCATTAGATGAAAACCAACAAAAATTGACAAGAACCACGAAAAGTTCTTGTATTTTAAGATAATATCTTAATCTATTCAGGAAAAAACTTCCAGCTCGCTGAAATATGTTCATTTGCTGAAAACCATCAAAACCACGAAAAGTTCTTGTATTTGAAGATAAAATCTTTTTGCTTTGAAGAAGAAAGATCTAGCTGACTGAAATAAGTTCATTAGATGAAAACCAACAAAAATTGACAAGAACCACGAAAAGTTCTTGTATTTTAAGATAGAATCTTACTCTATTAAGGAAATAACTTCCAGCTCGCTGAAATCTGTTCATTTGCTGAAAACCAACAAAACCACGAAAAGTTCTTGTATTTGAAGATAAAATCTTTTTTCTTTGAAGAAGAATGATCTAGCTGACTGAAATAAGTTCATTAGATGAAAACCAACAAAAATTGACAAGAACCACGAAAAGTTCTTGTATTTTAAGATAGAATCTTACTCTATTAAGGAAAAAACTTCCAGCTCGCTGAAATATGTTCATTTGCTGAAAACCATCAAAACCACGAAAAGTTCTTGTATTTGAAGATAAAATCTTTTTGCTTTGAAGAAGAAAGATCTAGCTGACTGAAATAAGTTCATTAGATGAAAACCAACAAAAATTGACAAGAACCACGAAAAGTTCTTGTATTTTAAGATAGAATCTTACTCTATTAAGGAAATAACTTCCAGCTCGCTGAAATCTGTTCATTTGCTGAAAACCATCAAAACCACGAAAAGTTCTTGTATTTGAAGATAAAATCTTTTTGCTTTGAAGAAGAAAGATCTCGCTGACTGAAATAAGTTCATTAGATGAAAACCAACAAAAATTGACAAGAACCACGAAAAGTTCTTGTATTTTAAGATAATATCTTACTCTATGCAGGAAAAAACTTCCAGCTCGCTGAAATATGTTCATTTGCTGAAAACCATCAAAACCACGAAAAGTTCTTGTATTTGAAGATAAAATCTTTTTGCTTTGAAGAAGAAAGATCTAGCTGACTGAAATAAGTTCATTAGATGAAAACCAACAAAAATTGACAAGAACCACGACAAGTTCTTGTATTTTAAGATAAAATCTGACGCTATTAAAGAAAAAACTCCCAGCTCGCTGAAATATGTTCATTTGCTGAAAACCAACAAAACCACCAAAAGTTCTTGTATTTGAAGATAAAATCTTTTTTCTTTGAAGAAGAATGATCCAGCTGACTGAAATAAGTTCATTAGATGAAAACCAACAAAAATTGACAAGAACCACGAAAAGTTCTTGTATTTTAAGATAAAATCTTACTCTATTCAGGAAAAAACTACCAGCTCGCTGAAATATGTTCATTTGCTGAAAACCATCAAAACCACGAAAAGTTCTTGTATTTGAAGATAAAATCTTTTTGCTTTGAAGAAGAAAGATCTAGCTTACTGAAATAAGTTCATTAGATGAAAACCAACAAAAATTGACAAGAACCACGAAAAGTTCTTGTATTTTAAGATAAAATCTTACGCTATTAAAGAAAAAACTCCCAGCTCGCTGAAATATGTTCATTTGCTGAAAACCATCAAAACCACGAAAAGTTCTTGTATTTGAAGATAAAATCTTTTTGCTTTGAAGAAGAAAGATCCAGCTGACTGAAATAAGTTCATTAGATGAAAACCAACAAATATTGACAAGAACCACGAAAAGTTCTTGTATTTTAAGATAAAATCTTACTCTATTAAGGAAAAAACTTCCAGCTCGCTGAAATCTGTTCATTTGCTGAAAACCAACAAAACCACCAAAAGTTCTTGTATTTGAAGATAAAATCTTTTTGCTCTGAAGAAGAAAGATCTAGCTGACTGAAATAAGTTCATTAGATGAAAACCAACAAAAATTGACAAGAACCACGAAAAGTTCTTGTATTTTAAGATAAAATCTTAGGCAATTAAAGAAAAAACTTCCAGCTCGCTGAAATCTGTTCATTTGCTGAAAACCATCAAAACCACGAAAAGTTCTTGTATTTGAAGATAAAATCTTTTTGCTTTGAAGAAGAAAGATCTCGCTGACTGAAATAAGTTCATTAGATGAAAACCAACAAAAATTGACAAGAACCACGAAAAGTTCTTGTATTTTAAGATAATATCTTACTCTATTCAGGAAAAAACTTCCAGCTCGCTGAAATATGTTCATTTGCTGAAAAGCATCAAAACCACGAAAAGTTCTTGTATTTGAAGATAAAATCTTTTTGCTTTGAAGAAGAAAGATCAAGCTGACTGAAATAAGTTCATTAGATGAAAACCAACAAAAATTGACAAGAACCACGAAAAGTTCTTGTATTTTAAGATAAAATCTTACGCTATTAAAGAAAAAACTCCCAGCTCGCTGAAATATGTTCATTTGCTGAAAACCAACAAAACCACGAAAAGTTCTTGTATTTGAAGATAAAATCTTTTTTCTTTGAAGAAGAATGATCCAGCTGACTGAAATAAGTTCATTCGATGAAAACCAACAAAAATTGACAAGAACCACGAAAAGTTCTTGTATTTTAAGATAAAATCTTACTCTATTAAGGAAAAAACTTCCAGCTCGCTGAAATATGTTCATTTGCTGAAAACCATCAAAACCACGAAAAGTTCTTGTATTTGAAGATAAAATCTTTTTGCTTTGAAGAAGAAAGATCTAGCTGACTGAAATAAGTTCATTAGATGAAAACCAACAAAAATTGACAAGAACCACGAAAAGTTCTTGTATTTTAAGATAACATCTTACTCTATTAAGGAAAAAACATCCAGCTCGCTGAAATATGTTCATTTGCTGAAAACCATCAAAACCACGAAAAGTTCTTGTATTTGAAGATAAAATCTTTTTTCTTTGAAGAAGAATGATCTCGCTGACTGAAATAAGTTCATTAGATGAAAACCAACAAAAATTGACAAGAAACACGAAAAGTTCTTGTATTTTAAGATAAAATCTTACTCTATTAAGGAAAAAACTTCCAGCTCGCTGAAATCTGTTCATTTGCTGAAAACCAACAAAACCACCAAAAGTTCTTGTATTTGAAGATAAAATCTTTTTGCTCTGAAGAAGAAAGATCTAGCTGACTGAAATAAGTTCATTAGATGAAAACCAACAAAAATTGACAAGAACCACGAAAAGTTCTTGTATTTTAAGATAAAATCTTACGCTATTAAAGAAAAAACTCCCAGCTCGCTGAAATATGTTCATTTGCTGAAAACCAACAAAACCACGAAAAGTTCTTGTATTTGAAGATAAAATCTTTTTTCTTTGAAGAAGAATGATCCAGCTGACTGAAATAAGTTCATTAGATGAAAACCAACAAAAATTGACAAGAACCACGAAAAGTTCTTGTATTTTAAGATAAAATCTTACTCTATTAAGGAAATAACTTCCAGCTCGCTGAAATCTGTTCATTTGCTGAAAACCAACAAAACCACGAAAAGTTCTTGTATTTGAAGATAAAATATTTTTTCTTTGAAGAAGAATGATCTAGCTGACTGAAATAAGTTCATTAGATGAAAACCAACAAAAATTGACAAGAAACACGAAAAGTTCTTGTATTTTAAGATAAAATCTTACTCTATTAAGGAAAAAACTTCCAGCTCGCTGAAATCTGTTCATTTGCTGAAAACCAACAAAACCACCAAAAGTTCTTGTATTTGAATATAAAATCTTTTTGCTCTGAAGAAGAAAGATCTAGCTGACTGAAATAAGTTCATTAGATGAAAACCAACAAAAATTGACAAGAACCACGAAAAGTTCTTGTATTTTAAGATAAAATCTTACGCTATTAAAGAAAAAACTCCCAGCTCGCTGAAATATGTTCATTTGCTGAAAACCAACAAAACCACGAAAAGTTCTTGTATTTGAAGATAAAATCTTTTTTCTTTGAAGAAGAATGAT
This sequence comes from Heptranchias perlo, assembly GCF_035084215.1. Classification (NCBI taxonomy): domain Eukaryota; kingdom Metazoa; phylum Chordata; class Chondrichthyes; order Hexanchiformes; family Hexanchidae; genus Heptranchias; species Heptranchias perlo. The sequence goes on along the minus strand of NC_090366.1, from coordinate 1,281,688 downwards.
CCAGCTGACTGAAATAAGTTCATTAGATGAAAACCAACAAAAATTGACAAGAACCACGAAAAGTTCTTGTATTTTAAGATAAAATCTTACTCTATTAAGGAAAAAACTTCCAGCTCGCTGAAATATGTTCATTTGCTGAAAACCATCAAAACCACCAAAAGTTCTTGTATTTGAAGATAAAATCTTTTTGCTTTGAAGAAGAAAGATCTAGCTGACTGAAATAAGTTCATTAGATGAAAACCAACAAAAATTGACAAGAACCACGAAAAGTTCTTGTATTTTAAGATAAAATCTGACTCTATTAAGGAAAAAACATCCAGCTCGCTGAAATATGTTCATTTGCTGAAAACCATCAAAACCACGAAAAGTTCTTGTATTTGAAGATAAAATCTTTTTGCTTTGAAGAAGAAAGATCTAGCTGACTGAAATAAGTTCATTGGATGAAAACCAACAAAAATTGACAAGAACCACGAAAAGTTCTTGTATTTTAAGATAGAATCTTACTCTATTAAGGAAATAACTTCCAGCTCGCTGAAATCTGTTCATTTGCTGAAAACCAACAAAACCACCAAAAGTTCTTGTATTTGAAGATAAAATCTTTTTGCTCTGAAGAAGAAAGATCTAGCTGACTGAAATAAGTTCATTAGATGAAAACCAACAAAAATTGACAAGAACCACGAAAAGTTCTTGTATTTTAAGATAAAATCTTACGCTATTAAAGAAAAAACTCCCAGCTCGCTGAAATATGTTCATTTGCTGAAAACCAACAAAACCACGAAAAGTTCTTGTATTTGAAGATAAAATCTTTTTTCTTTGAAGAAGAATGATCCAGCTGACTGAAATAAGTTCATTAGATGAAAACCAACAAAAATTGACAAGAACCACGAAAAGTTCTTGTATTTTAAGATAAAATCTTACTCTATTAAGGAAAAAACTTCCAGCTCGCTGAAATATGTTCATTTGCTGAAAACCATCAAAACCACGAAAAGTTCTTGTATTTGAAGATAAAATCTTTTTGCTTTGAAGAAGAAAGATCTAGCTGACTGAAATAAGTTCATTAGATGAAAACCAACAAAAATTGACAAGAACCACGAAAAGTTCTTGTATTTTAAGATAGAATCTTACTCTATTAAGGAAAAAACTTCCAGCTCGCTGAAATATGTTCATTTACTGAAAACCATCAAAACCACGAAAAGTTCTTGTATTTGAAGATAAAATCTTTTTGCTTTGAAGAAGAAAGATCTAGCTGACTGAAATAAGTTCATTAGATGAAAACCAACAAAAATTGACAAGAACCACGAAAAGTTCTTGTATTTTAAGATAGAATCTTACTCTATTAAGGAAATAACTTCCAGCTCGCTGAAATCTGTTCATTTGCTGAAAACCAACAAAACCACGAAAAGTTCTTGTATTTGAAGATAAAATCTTTTTTCTTTGAAGAAGAATGATCTAGCTGACTGAAATAAGTTCATTAGATGAAAACCAACAAAAATTGACAAGAAACACGAAAAGTTCTTGTATTTTAAGATAAAATCTTACTCTATTAAGGAAAAAACTTCCAGCTCGCTGAAATCTGTTCATTTGCTGAAAACCAACAAAACCACCAAAAGTTCTTGTATTTGAAGATAAAATCTTTTTGCTCTGAAGAAGAAAGATCCAGCTGACTGAAATAAGTTCATTAGATGAAAACCAACAAAAATTGACAAGAACCACGAAAAGTTCTTGTATTTTAAGATAAAATCTTACGCTATTAAAGAAAAAACTCCCAGCTCGCTGAAATATGTTCATTTGCTGAAAACCAACAAAACCACGAAAAGTTCTTGTATTTGAAGATAAAATCTTTTTTCTTTGAAGAAGAATGATCCAGCTGACTGAAATAAGTTCATTAGATGAAAACCAACAAAAATTGACAAGAACCACGAAAAGTTCTTGTATTTTAAGATAAAATCTTACTCTATTAAGGAAAAAACTTCCAGCTCGCTGAAATATGTTCATTTGCTGAAAACCATCAAAACCACCAAAAGTTCTTGTATTTGAAGATAAAATCTTTTTGCTTTGAAGAAGAAAGATCTAGCTGACTGAAATAAGTTCATTAGATGAAAACCAACAAAAATTGACAAGAACCACGAAAAGTTCTTGTATTTTAAGATAAAATCTGACTCTATTAAGGAAAAAACATCCAGCTCGCTGAAATATGTTCATTTGCTGAAAACCATCAAAACCACGAAAAGTTCTTGTATTTGAAGATAAAATCTTTTTGCTTTGAAGAAGAAAGATCTAGCTGACTGAAATAAGTTCATTGGATGAAAACCAACAAAAATTGACAAGAACCACGAAAAGTTCTTGTATTTTAAGATAGAATCTTACTCTATTAAGGAAATAACTTCCAGCTCGCTGAAATCTGTTCATTTGCTGAAAACCATCAAAACCACGAAAAGTTCTTGTATTTGAAGATAAAATCTTTTTTCTTTGAAGAAGAATGATCCAGCTGACTGAAATAAGTTCATTAGATGAAAACCAACAAAAATTGACAAGAAACACGAAAAGTTCTTGTATTTTAAGATAAAATCTTACTCTATTAAGGAAAAAACTTCCAGCTCGCTGAAATCTGTTCATTTGCTGAAAACCAACAAAACCACCAAAAGTTCTTGTATTTGAAGATAAAATCTTTTTGCTTTGAAGAAGAAAGATCTAGCTGACTGAAATAATTTCATGAGATGAAAATCAACAAAAATTGACAAGAACCACGAAAAGTTCTTGTATTTTAAGATAGAATCTTACTCTATTAAGGAAATAACTTCCAGCTCGCTGAAATCTGTTCATTTGCTGAAAACCATCAAAACCACGAAAAGTTCTTGTATTTGAAGATAAAATCTTTTTTCTTTGAAGAAGAATGATCCAGCTGACTGAAATAAGTTCATTAGATGAAAACCAACAAAAATTGACAAGAAACACGAAAAGTTCTTGTATTTTAAGATAAAATCTTACTCTATTAAGGAAAAAACTTCCAGCTCGCTGAAATCTGTTCATTTGCTGAAAACCAACAAAACCACCAAAAGTTCTTGTATTTGAAGATAAAATCTTTTTGCTCTGAAGAAGAAAGATCTAGCTGACTGAAATAAGTTCATTAGATGAAAACCAACAAAAATTGACAAGAACCACGAAAAGTTCTTGTATTTTAAGATAAAATCTGAGGCAATTAAAGAAAAAACTTCCAGCTCGCTGAAATCTGTTCATTTGCTGAAAACCATCAAAACCACGAAAAGTTCTTGTATTTGAAGATAAAATCTTTTTGCTTTGAAGAAGAAAGATCCAGCTGACTGAAATAAGTTCATTAGATGAAAACCAACAAAAATTGACAAGAACCACGAAAAGTTCTTGTATTTTAAGATAATATCTTAATCTATTCAGGAAAAAACTTCCAGCTCGCTGAAATATGTTCATTTGCTGAAAACCATCAAAACCACGAAAAGTTCTTGTATTTGAAGATAAAATCTTTTTGCTTTGAAGAAGAAAGATCGAGCTGACTGAAATAAGTTCATTAGATGAAAACCAACAAAAATTGACAAGAACCACGAAAAGTTCTTGTATTTTAAGATAAAATCTTACGCTATTAAAGAAAAAACTCCCAGCTCGCTGAAATATGTTCATTTGCTGAAAACCAACAAAACCACGAAAAGTTCTTGTATTTGAAGATAAAATCTTACTCTATTAAGGAAATAACTTCCAGCTCGCTGAAATCTGTTCATTTGCTGAAAACCATCAAAACCACGAAAAGTTCTTGTATTTGAAGATAAAATCTTTTTGCTTTGAAGAAGAAAGATCTAGCTGACTGAAATAAGTTCATTAGATGAAAATCAACAAAAATTGACAAGAACCACGAAAAGTTCTTGTATTTTAAGATAAAATCTTACTCTATTCAGGAAAAAACTTCCAGCTCGCTGAAATATGTTCATTTGCTGAAAACCATCAAAACCACGAAAAGTTCTTGTATTTGAAGATGAAATCTTTTTGCTTTGAAGAAGAAAGATCTAGCTTACTGAAATAAGTTCATGAGATGAAAACCAACAAAAATTGACAAGAACCACGAAAAGTTCTTGTATTTTAAGATAAAATCTTACGCTATGAAAGAAAAAACTCCCAGCTCGCTGAAATCTGTTCATTTGCTGAAAACCATCAAAACCACGAAAAGTTCTTGTATTTGAAGATAAAATCATTTTGCTTTGAAGAAGAAAGATCTCGCTGACTGAAATAAGTTCATTAGATGAAAACCAACAAAAATTGACAAGAACTACGAAAAGTTCTTGTATTTTAAGATAATATCTTACTCTATTCAGGAAAAAACTTCCAGCTCGCTGAAATATGTTCATTTGCTGAAAACCATCAAAACCACGAAAAGTTCTTGTATTTGAAGATAAAATCTTTTTGCTTTGAAGAAGAAAGATCTAGCTGACTGAAATAAGTTCATTAGATGAAAACCAACAAAAATTGACAAGAACCACGACAAGTTCTTGTATTTTAAGATAAAATCTTACGCTATTAAAGAAAAAACTCCCAGCTCGCTGAAATATGTTCATTTGCTGAAAACCAACAAAACCACCAAAAGTTCTTGTATTTGAAGATAAAATCTCTTTTCTTTGAAGAAGAATGATCCAGCTGACTGAAATAAGTTCATAAGATGAAAACCAACAAAAATTGACAAGAACCACGAAAAGTTCTTGTATTTTAAGATAAAATCTTACTCTATTAAGGAAAAAACTTCCAGCTCGCTGAAATATGTTCATTTGCTGAAAACCATCAAAACCACGAAAAGTTCTTGTATTTGAAGATAAAATCTTTTTGCTTTGAAGAAGAAAGATCTAGCTGACTGAAATAAGTTCATTCGATGAAAACCAACAAAAATTGACAAGAACCACGAAAAGTTCTTGTATTTTAAGATAACATCTTACTCTATTAAGGAAAAGACATCCCGCTCGCTGAAATATGTTCATTTGCTGAAAACCATCAAAACCACGAAAAGTTCTTGTATTTGAAGATAAAATCTTTTTGCTTTGAAGAAGAAAGATCTAGCTGACTGAAATAAGTTCATTAGATGAAAACCAACAAAAATTGACAAGAACCACGAAAAGTTCTTGTATTTTAAGATAGAATCTTACTCTATTAAGGAAATAACTTCCAGCTCGCTGAAATCTGTTCATTTGCTGAAAACCAACAAAACCACGAAAAGTTCTTGTATTTGAAGATAAAATCTTTTTTCTTTGAAGAAGAATGATCGAGCTGACTGAAATAAGTTCATTAGATGAAAACCAACAAAAATTGACAAGAAACACGAAAAGTTCTTGTATTTTAAGATAAAATCTTACTCTATTAAGGAAAAAACTTCCAGCTCGCTGAAATATGTTCATTTGCTGAAAACCATCAAAACCACGAAAAGTTCTTGTATTTGAAGATAAAATCTTTTTGCTTTGAAGAAGAAAGATCCAGCTGACTGAAATAAGTTCATTAGATGAAAACCAACAAATATTGACAAGAACCACGAAAAGTTCTTGTATTTTAAGATAAAATCTTACTCTATTAAGGAAAAAACTTCCAGCTCGCTGAAATCTGTTCATTTGCTGAAAACCAACAAAACCACCAAAAGTTCTTGTATTTGAAGATAAAATCTTTTTGCTCTGAAGAAGAAAGATCTAGCTGACTGAAATAAGTTCATTAGATGAAAACCAACAAAAATTGACAAGAACCACGAAAAGTTCTTGTATTTTAAGATAAAATCTTAGGCAATTAAAGAAAAAACTTCCAGCTCGCGGAAATCTGTTCATTTGCTGAAAACCATCAAAACCACGAAAAGTTCTTGTATTTGAAGATAAAATCTTTTTGCTTTGAAGAAGAAAGATCTCGCTGACTGAAATAAGTTCATTAGATGAAAACCAACAAAAATTGACAAGAACCACGAAAAGTTCTTGTATTTTAAGATAATATCTTACTCTATTCAGGAAAAAACTTCCAGCTCGCTGAAATATGTTCATTTGCTGAAAACCATCAAAACCACGAAAAGTTCTTGTATTTGAAGATAAAATCTTTTTGCTTTGAAGAAGAAAGATCTAGCTGACTGAAATAAGTTCATTAGATGAAAACCAACAAAAATTGACAAGAACCACGACAAGTTCTTGTATTTTAAGATAAAATCTTACGCTATTAAAGAAAAAACTCCCAGCTCGCTGAAATATGTTCATTTGCTGAAAACCATCAAAACCACCAAAAGTTCTTGTATTTGAAGATAAAATCTTTTTGCTTTGAAGAAGAAAGATCTAGCTGACTGAAATAAGTTCATTAGATGAAAACCAACAAAAATTGACAAGAACCACGAAAAGTTCTTGTATTTTAAGATAAAATCTGACTCTATTAAGGAAAAAACATCCAGCTCGCTGAAATATGTTCATTTGCTGAAAACCATCAAAACCACGAAAAGTTCTTGTATTTGAAGATAAAATCTTTTTGCTTTGAAGAAGAAAGATCTAGCTGACTGAAATAAGTTCATTGGATGAAAACCAACAAAAATTGACAAGAACCACGAAAAGTTCTTGTATTTTAAGATAGAATCTTATTCTATTAAGGAAATAACTTCCAGCTCGCTGAAATCTGTTCATTTGCTGAAAACCATCAAAACCACGAAAAGTTCTTGTATTTGAAGATAAAATCTTTTTTCTTTGAAGAAGAATGATCCAGCTGACTGAAATAAGTTCATTAGATGAAAACCAACAAAAATTGACAAGAAACACGAAAAGTTCTTGTATTTTAAGATAAAATCTTACTCTATTAAGGAAAAAACTTCCAGCTCGCTGAAATCTGTTCATTTGCTGAAAACCAACAAAACCACCAAAAGTTCTTGTATTTGAAGATAAAATCTTTTTGCTTTGAAGAAGAAAGATCTAGCTGACTGAAATGATTTCATGAGATGAAAATCAACAAAAATTGACAAGAACCACGAAAAGTTCTTGTATTTTAAGATAGAATCTTACTCTATTAAGGAAATAACTTCCAGCTCGCTGAAATCTGTTCATTTGCTGAAAACCATCAAAACCACGAAAAGTTCTTGTATTTGAAGATAAAATCTTTTTTCTTTGAAGAAGAATGATCCAGCTGACTGAAATAAGTTCATTAGATGAAAACCAACAAAAATTGACAAGAAACACGAAAAGTTCTTGTATTTTAAGATAAAATCTTACTCTATTAAGGAAAAAACTTCCAGCTCGCTGAAATCTGTTCATTTGCTGAAAACCAACAAAACCACCAAAAGTTCTTGTATTTGAAGATAAAATCTTTTTGCTCTGAAGAAGAAAGATCTAGCTGACTGAAATAAGTTCATTAGATGAAAACCAACAAAAATTGACAAGAACCACGAAAAGTTCTTGTATTTTAAGATAAAATCTGAGGCAATTAAAGAAAAAACTTCCAGCTCGCTGAAATCTGTTCATTTGCTGAAAACCATCAAAACCACGAAAAGTTCTTGTATTTGAAGATAAAATCTTTTTGCTTTGAAGAAGAAAGATCCAGCTGACTGAAATAAGTTCATTAGATGAAAACCAACAAAAATTGACAAGAACCACGAAAAGTTCTTGTATTTTAAGATAATATCTTAATCTATTCAGGAAAAAACTTCCAGCTCGCTGAAATATGTTCATTTGCTGAAAACCATCAAAACCACGAAAAGTTCTTGTATTTGAAGATAAAATCTTTTTGCTTTGAAGAAGAAAGATCGAGCTGACTGAAATAAGTTCATTAGATGAAAACCAACAAAAATTGACAAGAACCACGAAAAGTTCTTGTATTTTAAGATAAAATCTTACGCTATTAAAGAAAAAACTCCCAGCTCGCTGAAATATGTTCATTTGCTGAAAACCAACAAAACCACGAAAAGTTCTTGTATTTGAAGATAAAATCTTACTCTATTAAGGAAATAACTTCCAGCTCGCTGAAATCTGTTCATTTGCTGAAAACCATCAAAACCACGAAAAGTTCTTGTATTTGAAGATAAAATCTTTTTGCTTTGAAGAAGAAAGATCTAGCTTACTGAAATAAGTTCATGAGATGAAAACCAACAAAAATTGACAAGAACCACGAAAAGTTCTTGTATTTTAAGATAAAATCTTACGCTATGAAAGAAAAAACTCCCAGCTCGCTGAAATATGTTCATTTGCTGAAAACCATCAAAACCACGAAAAGTTCTTGTATTTGAAGATAAAATCTTTTTGCTTTGAAGAAGAAAGATCCAGCTGACTGAAATAAGTTCATTAGATGAAAACCAACAAATATTGACAAGAACCACGAAAAGTTCTTGTATTTTAAGATAAAATCTTACTCTATTAAGGAAAAAACTTCCAGCTCGCTGAAATCTGTTCATTTGCTGAAAACCAACAAAACCACCAAAAGTTCTTGTATTTGAAGATAAAATCTTTTTGCTCTGAAGAAGAAAGATCTAGCTGACTGAAATAAGTTCATTAGATGAAAACCAACAAAAATTGACAAGAACCACGAAAAGTTCTTGTATTTTAAGATAAAATCTTAGGCAATTAAAGAAAAAACTTCCAGCTCGCTGAAATCTGTTCATTTGCTGAAAACCATCAAAACCACGAAAAGTTCTTGTATTTGAAGATAAAATCTTTTTGCTTTGAAGAAGAAAGATCTCGCTGACTGAAATAAGTTCATTAGATGAAAACCAACAAAAATTGACAAGAACCACGAAAAGTTCTTGTATTTTAAGATAATATCTTACTCTATTCAGGAAAAAACTTCCAGCTCGCTGAAATATGTTCATTTGCTGAAAACCAACAAAACCACGAAAAGTTCTTGTATTTGAAGATAAAATCTTTTTTCTTTGAAGAAGAATGATCGAGCTGACTGAAATAAGTTCATTAGATGAAAACCAACAAAAATTGACAAGAAACACGAAAAGTTCTTGTATTTTAAGATAAAATCTTACTCTATTAAGGAAAAAACTTCCAGCTCGCTGAAATATGTTCATTTGCTGAAAACCATCAAAACCACGAAAAGTTCTTGTATTTGAAGATAAAATCTTTTTGCTTTGAAGAAGAAAGATCTAGCTGACTGAAATAAGTTCATTCGATGAAAACCAACAAAAATTGACAAGAACCACGAAAAGTTCTTGTATTTTAAGATAACATCTTACTCTATTAAGGAAAAGACATCCCGCTCGCTGAAATATGTTCATTTGCTGAAAACCATCAAAACCACGAAAAGTTCTTGTATTTGAAGATAAAATCTTTTTGCTTTGAAGAAGAAAGATCTAGCTGACTGAAATAAGTTCATTAGATGAAAACCAACAAAAATTGACAAGAACCACGAAAAGTTCTTGTATTTTAAGATAGAATCTTACTCTATTAAGGAAATAACTTCCAGCTCGCTGAAATCTGTTCATTTGCTGAAAACCAACAAAACCACGAAAAGTTCTTGTATTTGAAGATAAAATCTTTTTTCTTTGAAGAAGAATGATCGAGCTGACTGAAATAAGTTCATTAGATGAAAACCAACAAAAATTGACAAGAAACACGAAAAGTTCTTGTATTTTAAGATAAAATCTTACTCTATTAAGGAAAAAACTTCCAGCTCGCTGAAATATGTTCATTTGCTGAAAACCATCAAAACCACGAAAAGTTCTTGTATTTGAAGATAAAATCTTTTTGCTTTGAAGAAGAAAGATCCAGCTGACTGAAATAAGTTCATTAGATGAAAACCAACAAATATTGACAAGAACCACGAAAAGTTCTTGTATTTTAAGATAAAATCTTACTCTATTAAGGAAAAAACTTCCAGCTCGCTGAAATCTGTTCATTTGCTGAAAACCATCAAAACCACGAAAAGTTCTTGTATTTGAAGATAAAATCTTTTTGCTCTGAAGAAGAAAGATCTAGCTGACTGAAATAAGTTCATTAGATGAAAACCAACAAAAATTGACAAGAACCACGAAAAGTTCTTGTATTTTAAGATAAAATCTTAGGCAATTAAAGAAAAAACTTCCAGCTCGCGGAAATCTGTTCATTTGCTGAAAACCATCAAAACCACGAAAAGTTCTTGTATTTGAAGATAAAATCTTTTTGCTTTGAAGAAGAAAGATCTCGCTGACTGAAATAAGTTCATTAGATGAAAACCAACAAAAATTGACAAGAACCACGAAAAGTTCTTGTATTTTAAGATAATATCTTACTCTATTCAGGAAAAAACTTCCAGCTCGCTGAAATATGTTCATTTGCTGAAAACCATCAAAACCACGAAAAGTTCTTGTATTTGAAGATAAAATCTTTTTGCTTTGAAGAAGAAAGATCTAGCTGACTGAAATAAGTTCATTAGATGAAAACCAACAAAAATTGACAAGAACCACGACAAGTTCTTGTATTTTAAGATAAAATCTTACGCTATTAAAGAAAAAACTCCCAGCTCGCTGAAATATGTTCATTTGCTGAAAACCATCAAAACCACCAAAAGTTCTTGTATTTGAAGATAAAATCTTTTTGCTTTGAAGAAGAAAGATCTAGCTGACTGAAATAAGTTCATTAGATGAAAACCAACAAAAATTGACAAGAACCACGAAAAGTTCTTGTATTTTAAGATAAAATCTGACTCTATTAAGGAAAAAACATCCAGCTCGCTGAAATATGTTCATTTGCTGAAAACCATCAAAACCACGAAAAGTTCTTGTATTTGAAGATAAAATCTTTTTGCTTTGAAGAAGAAAGATCTAGCTGACTGAAATAAGTTCATTGGATGAAAACCAACAAAAATTGACAAGAACCACGAAAAGTTCTTGTATTTTAAGATAGAATCTTATTCTATTAAGGAAATAACTTCCAGCTCGCTGAAATCTGTTCATTTGCTGAAAACCATCAAAACCACGAAAAGTTCTTGTATTTGAAGATAAAATCTTTTTTCTTTGAAGAAGAATGATCCAGCTGACTGAAATAAGTTCATTAGATGAAAACCAACAAAAATTGACAAGAAACACGAAAAGTTCTTGTATTTTAAGATAAAATCTTACTCTATTAAGGAAAAAACTTCCAGCTCGCTGAAATCTGTTCATTTGCTGAAAACCAACAAAACCACCAAAAGTTCTTGTATTTGAAGATAAAATCTTTTTGCTTTGAAGAAGAAAGATCTAGCTGACTGAAATGATTTCATGAGATGAAAATCAACAAAAATTGACAAGAACCACGAAAAGTTCTTGTATTTTAAGATAGAATCTTACTCTATTAAGGAAATAACTTCCAGCTCGCTGAAATCTGTTCATTTGCTGAAAACCATCAAAACCACGAAAAGTTCTTGTATTTGAAGATAAAATCTTTTTTCTTTGAAGAAGAATGATCCAGCTGACTGAAATAAGTTCATTAGATGAAAACCAACAAAAATTGACAAGAAACACGAAAAGTTCTTGTATTTTAAGATAAAATCTTACTCTATTAAGGAAAAAACTTCCAGCTCGCTGAAATCTGTTCATTTGCTGAAAACCAACAAAACCACCAAAAGTTCTTGTATTTGAAGATAAAATCTTTTTGCTCTGAAGAAGAAAGATCTAGCTGACTGAAATAAGTTCATTAGATGAAAACCAACAAAAATTGACAAGAACCACGAAAAGTTCTTGTATTTTAAGATAAAATCTGAGGCAATTAAAGAAAAAACTTCCAGCTCGCTGAAATCTGTTCATTTGCTGAAAACCATCAAAACCACGAAAAGTTCTTGTATTTGAAGATAAAATCTTTTTGCTTTGAAGAAGAAAGATCCAGCTGACTGAAATAAGTTCATTAGATGAAAACCAACAAAAATTGACAAGAACCACGAAAAGTTCTTGTATTTTAAGATAATATCTTAATCTATTCAGGAAAAAACTTCCAGCTCGCTGAAATATGTTCATTTGCTGAAAACCATCAAAACCACGAAAAGTTCTTGTATTTGAAGATAAAATCTTTTTGCTTTGAAGAAGAAAGATCGAGCTGACTGAAATAAGTTCATTAGATGAAAACCAACAAAAATTGACAAGAACCACGAAAAGTTCTTGTATTTTAAGATAAAATCTTACGCTATTAAAGAAAAAACTCCCAGCTCGCTGAAATATGTTCATTTGCTGAAAACCAACAAAACCACGAAAAGTTCTTGTATTTGAAGATAAAATCTTACTCTATTAAGGAAATAACTTCCAGCTCGCTGAAATCTGTTCATTTGCTGAAAACCATCAAAACCACGAAAAGTTCTTGTATTTGAAGATAAAATCTTTTTGCTTTGAAGAAGAAAGATCTAGCTGACTGAAATAAGTTCATTAGATGAAAATCAACAAAAATTGACAAGAACCACGAAAAGTTCTTGTATTTTAAGATAAAATCTTACTCTATTCAGGAAAAAACTTCCAGCTCGCTGAAATATGTTCATTTGCTGAAAACCATCAAAACCACGAAAAGTTCTTGTATTTGAAGATGAAATCTTTTTGCTTTGAAGAAGAAAGATCTAGCTTACTGAAATAAGTTCATGAGATGAAAACCAACAAAAATTGACAAGAACCACGAAAAGTTCTTGTATTTTAAGATAAAATCTTACGCTATGAAAGAAAAAACTCCCAGCTCGCTGAAATATGTTCATTTGCTGAAAACCATCAAAACCACGAAAAGTTCTTGTATTTGAAGATAAAATCTTTTTGCTTTGAAGAAGAAAGATCCAGCTGACTGAAATAAGTTCATTAGATGAAAACCAACAAATATTGACAAGAACCACGAAAAGTTCTTGTATTTTAAGATAAAATCTTACTCTATTAAGGAAAAAACTTCCAGCTCGCTGAAATCTGTTCATTTGCTGAAAACCAACAAAACCACCAAAAGTTCTTGTATTTGAAGATAAAATCTTTTTGCTCTGAAGAAGAAAGATCTAGCTGACTGAAATAAGTTCATTAGATGAAAACCAACAAAAATTGACAAGAACCACGAAAAGTTCTTGTATTTTAAGATAAAATCTTAGGCAATTAAAGAAAAAACTTCCAGCTCGCTGAAATCTGTTCATTTGCTGAAAACCATCAAAACCACGAAAAGTTCTTGTATTTGAAGATAAAATCTTTTTGCTTTGAAGAAGAAAGATCTCGCTGACTGAAATAAGTTCATTAGATGAAAACCAACAAAAATTGACAAGAACCACGAAAAGTTCTTGTATTTTAAGATAATATCTTACTCTATTCAGGAAAAAACTTCCAGCTCGCTGAAATATGTTCATTTGCTGAAAACCATCAAAACCACGAAAAGTTCTTGTATTTGAAGATAAAATCTTTTTGCTTTGAAGAAGAAAGATCTAGCTGACTGAAATAAGTTCATTAGATGAAAACCAACAAAAATTGACAAGAACCACGACAAGTTCTTGTATTTTAAGATAAAATCTTACGCTATTAAAGAAAAAACTCCCAGCTCGCTGAAATATGTTCATTTGCTGAAAACCAACAAAACCACCAAAAGTTCTTGTATTTGAAGATAAAATCTTTTTTCTTTGAAGAAGAATGATCCAGCTGACTGAAATAAGTTCATTAGATGAAAACCAACAAAAATTGACAAGAACCACGAAAAGTTCTTGTATTTTAAGATAAAATCTTACTCTATTAAGGAAAAAACTTCCAGCTCGCTGAAATATGTTCATTTGCTGAAAACCATCAAAACCACGAAAAGTTCTTGTATTTGAAGATAAAATCTTTTTGCTTTGAAGAAGAAAGATCTAGCTGACTGAAATAAGTTCATTCGATGAAAACCAACAAAAATTGACAAGAACCACGAAAAGTTCTTGTATTTTAAGATAACATCTTACTCTATTAAGGAAAAAACATCCCGCTCGCTGAAATATGTTCATTTGCTGAAAACCATCAAAACCACGAAAAGTTCTTGTATTTGAAGATAAAATCTTTTTGCTTTGAAGAAGAAAGATCTAGCTGACTGAAATAAGTTCATTAGATGAAAACCAACAAAAATTGACAAGAACCACGAAAAGTTCTTGTATTTTAAGATAGAATCTTACTCTATTAAGGAAATAACTTCCAGCTCGCTGAAATCTGTTCATTTGCTGAAAACCAACAAAACCACGAAAAGTTCTTGTATTTGAAGATAAAATCTTTTTTCTTTGAAGAAGAATGATCCAGCTGACTGAAATAAGTTCATTAGATGAAAACCAACAAAAATTGACAAGAAACACGAAAAGTTCTTGTATTTTAAGATAAAATCTTACTCTATTAAGGAAAAAACTTCCAGCTCGCTGAAATCTGTTCATTTGCTGAAAACCAACAAAACCACCAAAAGTTCTTGTATTTGAAGATAAAATCTTTTTGCTCTGAAGAAGAAAGATCTAGCTGACTGAAATAAGTTCATTAGATGAAAACCAACAAAAATTGACAAGAACCACGAAAAGTTCTTGTATTTTAAGATAAAATCTGAGGCAATTAAAGAAAAAACTTCCAGCTCGCTGAAATCTGTTCATTTGCTGAAAACCATCAAAACCACGAAAAGTTCTTGTATTTGAAGATAAAATCTTTTTGCTTTGAAGAAGAAAGATCCAGCTGACTGAAATAAGTTCATTAGATGAAAACCAACAAAAATTGACAAGAACCACGAAAAGTTCTTGTATTTTAAGATAATATCTTAATCTATTCAGGAAAAAACTTCCAGCTCGCTGAAATATGTTCATTTGCTGAAAACCATCAAAACCACGAAAAGTTCTTGTATTTGAAGATAAAATCTTTTTGCTTTGAAGAAGAAAGATCGAGCTGACTGAAATAAGTTCATTAGATGAAAACCAACAAAAATTGACAAGAACCACGAAAAGTTCTTGTATTTTAAGATAAAATCTTACGCTATTAAAGAAAAAACTCCCAGCTCGCTGAAATATGTTCATTTGCTGAAAACCAACAAAACCACGAAAAGTTCTTGTATTTGAAGATAAAATCTTACTCTATTAAGGAAATAACTTCCAGCTCGCTGAAATCTGTTCATTTGCTGAAAACCATCAAAACCACGAAAAGTTCTTGTATTTGAAGATAAAATCTTTTTGCTTTGAAGAAGAAAGATCTAGCTGACTGAAATAAGTTCATTAGATGAAAATCAACAAAAATTGACAAGAACCACGAAAAGTTCTTGTATTTTAAGATAAAATCTTACTCTATTCAGGAAAAAACTTCCAGCTCGCTGAAATATGTTCATTTGCTGAAAACCATCAAAACCACGAAAAGTTCTTGTATTTGAAGATGAAATCTTTTTGCTTTGAAGAAGAAAGATCTAGCTTACTGAAATAAGTTCATGAGATGAAAACCAACAAAAATTGACAAGAACCACGAAAAGTTCTTGTATTTTAAGATAAAATCTTACGCTATGAAAGAAAAAACTCCCAGCTCGCTGAAATATGTTCATTTGCTGAAAACCATCAAAACCACGAAAAGTTCTTGTATTTGAAGATAAAATCTTTTTGCTTTGAAGAAGAAAGATCCAGCTGACTGAAATAAGTTCATTAGATGAAAACCAACAAATATTGACAAGAACCACGAAAAGTTCTTGTATTTTAAGATAAAATCTTACTCTATTAAGGAAAAAACTTCCAGCTCGCTGAAATCTGTTCATTTGCTGAAAACCAACAAAACCACCAAAAGTTCTTGTATTTGAAGATAAAATCTTTTTGCTCTGAAGAAGAAAGATCTAGCTGACTGAAATAAGTTCATTAGATGAAAACCAACAAAAATTGACAAGAACCACGAAAAGTTCTTGTATTTTAAGATAAAATCTTAGGCAATTAAAGAAAAAACTTCCAGCTCGCTGAAATCTGTTCATTTGCTGAAAACCATCAAAACCACGAAAAGTTCTTGTATTTGAAGATAAAATCTTTTTGCTTTGAAGAAGAAAGATCTCGCTGACTGAAATAAGTTCATTAGATGAAAACCAACAAAAATTGACAAGAACTACGAAAAGTTCTTGTATTTTAAGATAATATCTTACTCTATTCAGGAAAAAACTTCCAGCTCGCTGAAATATGTTCATTTGCTGAAAACCATCAAAACCACGAAAAGTTCTTGTATTTGAAGATAAAATCTTTTTGCTTTGAAGAAGAAAGATCTAGCTGACTGAAATAAGTTCATTAGATGAAAACCAACAAAAATTGACAAGAACCACGACAAGTTCTTGTATTTTAAGATAAAATCTTACGCTATTAAAGAAAAAACTCCCAGCTCGCTGAAATATGTTCATTTGCTGAAAACCAACAAAACCACCAAAAGTTCTTGTATTTGAAGATAAAATCTTTTTTCTTTGAAGAAGAATGATCCAGCTGACTGAAATAAGTTCATAAGATGAAAACCAACAAAAATTGACAAGAACCACGAAAAGTTCTTGTATTTTAAGATAAAATCTTACTCTATTAAGGAAAAAACTTCCAGCTCGCTGAAATATGTTCATTTGCTGAAAACCATCAAAACCACGAAAAGTTCTTGTATTTGAAGATAAAATCTTTTTGCTTTGAAGAAGAAAGATCTAGCTGACTGAAATAAGTTCATTCGATGAAAACCAACAAAAATTGACAAGAACCACGAAAAGTTCTTGTATTTTAAGATAACATCTTACTCTATTAAGGAAAAGACATCCCGCTCGCTGAAATATGTTCATTTGCTGAAAACCATCAAAACCACGAAAAGTTCTTGTATTTGAAGATAAAATCTTTTTGCTTTGAAGAAGAAAGATCTAGCTGACTGAAATAAGTTCATTAGATGAAAACCAACAAAAATTGACAAGAACCACGAAAAGTTCTTGTATTTTAAGATAGAATCTTACTCTATTAAGGAAATAACTTCCAGCTCGCTGAAATCTGTTCATTTGCTGAAAACCAACAAAACCACGAAAAGTTCTTGTATTTGAAGATAAAATCTTTTTTCTTTGAAGAAGAATGATCGAGCTGACTGAAATAAGTTCATTAGATGAAAACCAACAAAAATTGACAAGAAACACGAAAAGTTCTTGTATTTTAAGATAAAATCTTACTCTATTAAGGAAAAAACTTCCAGCTCGCTGAAATATGTTCATTTGCTGAAAACCATCAAAACCACGAAAAGTTCTTGTATTTGAAGATAAAATCTTTTTGCTTTGAAGAAGAAAGATCCAGCTGACTGAAATAAGTTCATTAGATGAAAACCAACAAATATTGACAAGAACCACGAAAAGTTCTTGTATTTTAAGATAAAATCTTACTCTATTAAGGAAAAAACTTCCAGCTCGCTGAAATCTGTTCATTTGCTGAAAACCAACAAAACCACCAAAAGTTCTTGTATTTGAAGATAAAATCTTTTTGCTCTGAAGAAGAAAGATCTAGCTGACTGAAATAAGTTCATTAGATGAAAACCAACAAAAATTGACAAGAACCACGAAAAGTTCTTGTATTTTAAGATAAAATCTTAGGCAATTAAAGAAAAAACTTCCAGCTCGCTGAAATCTGTTCATTTGCTGAAAACCATCAAAACCACGAAAAGTTCTTGTATTTGAAGATAAAATCTTTTTGCTTTGAAGAAGAAAGATCTCGCTGACTGAAATAAGTTCATTAGATGAAAACCAACAAAAATTGACAAGAACCACGAAAAGTTCTTGTATTTTAAGATAATATCTTACTCTATTCAGGAAAAAACTTCCAGCTCGCTGAAATATGTTCATTTGCTGAAAACCATCAAAACCACGAAAAGTTCTTGTATTTGAAGATAAAATCTTTTTGCTTTGAAGAAGAAAGATCTAGCTGACTGAAATAAGTTCATTAGATGAAAACCAACAAAAATTGACAAGAACCACGACAAGTTCTTGTATTTTAAGATAAAATCTTACGCTATTAAAGAAAAAACTCCCAGCTCGCTGAAATATGTTCATTTGCTGAAAACCATCAAAACCACGAAAAGTTCTTGTATTTGAAGATAAAATCTTTTTTCTTTGAAGAAGAATGATCCAGCTGACTGAAATAAGTTCATTAGATGAAAACCAACAAAAATTGACAAGAAACACGAAAAGTTCTTGTATTTTAAGATAAAATCTTACTCTATTAAGGAAAAAACTTCCAGCTCGCTGAAATCTGTTCATTTGCTGAAAACCAACAAAACCACCAAAAGTTCTTGTATTTGAAGATAAAATCTTTTTGCTTTGAAGAAGAAAGATCTAGCTGACTGAAATGATTTCATGAGATGAAAATCAACAAAAATTGACAAGAACCACGAAAAGTTCTTGTATTTTAAGATAGAATCTTACTCTATTAAGGAAATAACTTCCAGCTCGCTGAAATCTGTTCATTTGCTGAAAACCATCAAAACCACGAAAAGTTCTTGTATTTGAAGATAAAATCTTTTTTCTTTGAAGAAGAATGATCCAGCTGACTGAAATAAGTTCATTAGATGAAAACCAACAAAAATTGACAAGAAACACGAAAAGTTCTTGTATTTTAAGATAAAATCTTACTCTATTAAGGAAAAAACTTCCAGCTCGCTGAAATCTGTTCATTTGCTGAAAACCAACAAAACCACCAAAAGTTCTTGTATTTGAAGATAAAATCTTTTTGCTCTGAAGAAGAAAGATCTAGCTGACTGAAATAAGTTCATTAGATGAAAACCAACAAAAATTGACAAGAACCACGAAAAGTTCTTGTATTTTAAGATAAAATCTGAGGCAATTAAAGAAAAAACTTCCAGCTCGCTGAAATCTGTTCATTTGCTGAAAACCATCAAAACCACGAAAAGTTCTTGTATTTGAAGATAAAATCTTTTTGCTTTGAAGAAGAAAGATCCAGCTGACTGAAATAAGTTCATTAGATGAAAACCAACAAAAATTGACAAGAACCACGAAAAGTTCTTGTATTTTAAGATAATATCTTAATCTATTCAGGAAAAAACTTCCAGCTCGCTGAAATATGTTCATTTGCTGAAAACCATCAAAACCACGAAAAGTTCTTGTATTTGAAGATAAAATCTTTTTGCTTTGAAGAAGAAAGATCGAGCTGACTGAAATAAGTTCATTAGATGAAAACCAACAAAAATTGACAAGAACCACGAAAAGTTCTTGTATTTTAAGATAAAATCTTACGCTATTAAAGAAAAAACTCCCAGCTCGCTGAAATATGTTCATTTGCTGAAAACCAACAAAACCACGAAAAGTTCTTGTATTTGAAGATAAAATCTTACTCTATTAAGGAAATAACTTCCAGCTCGCTGAAATCTGTTCATTTGCTGAAAACCATCAAAACCACGAAAAGTTCTTGTATTTGAAGATAAAATCTTTTTGCTTTGAAGAAGAAAGATCTAGCTGACTGAAATAAGTTCATTAGATGAAAATCAACAAAAATTGACAAGAACCACGAAAAGTTCTTGTATTTTAAGATAAAATCTTACTCTATTCAGGAAAAAACTTCCAGCTCGCTGAAATATGTTCATTTGCTGAAAACCATCAAAACCACGAAAAGTTCTTGTATTTGAAGATGAAATCTTTTTGCTTTGAAGAAGAAAGATCTAGCTTACTGAAATAAGTTCATGAGATGAAAACCAACAAAAATTGACAAGAACCACGAAAAGTTCTTGTATTTTAAGATAAAATCTTACGCTATGAAAGAAAAAACTCCCAGCTCGCTGAAATATGTTCATTTGCTGAAAACCATCAAAACCACGAAAAGTTCTTGTATTTGAAGATAAAATCTTTTTGCTTTGAAGAAGAAAGATCCAGCTGACTGAAATAAGTTCATTAGATGAAAACCAACAAATATTGACAAGAACCACGAAAAGTTCTTGTATTTTAAGATAAAATCTTACTCTATTAAGGAAAAAACTTCCAGCTCGCTGAAATCTGTTCATTTGCTGAAAACCAACAAAACCACCAAAAGTTCTTGTATTTGAAGATAAAATCTTTTTGCTCTGAAGAAGAAAGATCTAGCTGACTGAAATAAGTTCATTAGATGAAAACCAACAAAAATTGACAAGAACCACGAAAAGTTCTTGTATTTTAAGATAAAATCTTAGGCAATTAAAGAAAAAACTTCCAGCTCGCTGAAATCTGTTCATTTGCTGAAAACCATCAAAACCACGAAAAGTTCTTGTATTTGAAGATAAAATCTTTTTGCTTTGAAGAAGAAAGATCTCGCTGACTGAAATAAGTTCATTAGATGAAAACCAACAAAAATTGACAAGAACCACGAAAAGTTCTTGTATTTTAAGATAATATCTTACTCTATTCAGGAAAAAACTTCCAGCTCGCTGAAATATGTTCATTTGCTGAAAACCATCAAAACCACGAAAAGTTCTTGTATTTGAAGATAAAATCTTTTTGCTTTGAAGAAGAAAGATCTAGCTGACTGAAATAAGTTCATTAGATGAAAACCAACAAAAATTGACAAGAACCACGACAAGTTCTTGTATTTTAAGATAAAATCTTACGCTATTAAAGAAAAAACTCCCAGCTCGCTGAAATATGTTCATTTGCTGAAAACCAACAAAACCACCAAAAGTTCTTGTATTTGAAGATAAAATCTTTTTTCTTTGAAGAAGAATGATCCAGCTGACTGAAATAAGTTCATTAGATGAAAACCAACAAAAATTGACAAGAACCACGAAAAGTTCTTGTATTTTAAGATAAAATCTTACTCTATTAAGGAAAAAACTTCCAGCTCGCTGAAATATGTTCATTTGCTGAAAACCATCAAAACCACGAAAAGTTCTTGTATTTGAAGATAAAATCTTTTTGCTTTGAAGAAGAAAGATCTAGCTGACTGAAATAAGTTCATTCGATGAAAACCAACAAAAATTGACAAGAACCACGAAAAGTTCTTGTATTTTAAGATAACATCTTACTCTATTAAGGAAAAAACATCCCGCTCGCTGAAATATGTTCATTTGCTGAAAACCATCAAAACCACGAAAAGTTCTTGTATTTGAAGATAAAATCTTTTTGCTTTGAAGAAGAAAGATCTAGCTGACTGAAATAAGTTCATTAGATGAAAACCAACAAAAATTGACAAGAACCACGAAAAGTTCTTGTATTTTAAGATAGAATCTTACTCTATTAAGGAAATAACTTCCAGCTCGCTGAAATCTGTTCATTTGCTGAAAACCAACAAAACCACGAAAAGTTCTTGTATTTGAAGATAAAATCTTTTTTCTTTGAAGAAGAATGATCGAGCTGACTGAAATAAGTTCATTAGATGAAAACCAACAAAAATTGACAAGAAACACGAAAAGTTCTTGTATTTTAAGATAAAATCTTACTCTATTAAGGAAAAAACTTCCAGCTCGCTGAAATATGTTCATTTGCTGAAAACCATCAAAACCACGAAAAGTTCTTGTATTTGAAGATAAAATCTTTTTGCTTTGAAGAAGAAAGATCCAGCTGACTGAAATAAGTTCATTAGATGAAAACCAACAAATATTGACAAGAACCACGAAAAGTTCTTGTATTTTAAGATAAAATCTTACTCTATTAAGGAAAAAACTTCCAGCTCGCTGAAATCTGTTCATTTGCTGAAAACCAACAAAACCACCAAAAGTTCTTGTATTTGAAGATAAAATCTTTTTGCTCTGAAGAAGAAAGATCTAGCTGACTGAAATAAGTTCATTAGATGAAAACCAACAAAAATTGACAAGAACCACGAAAAGTTCTTGTATTTTAAGATAAAATCTTAGGCAATTAAAGAAAAAACTCCCAGCTCGCTGAAATATGTTCATTTGCTGAAAACCAACAAAACCACGAAAAGTTCTTGTATTTGAAGATAAAATCTTACTCTATTAAGGAAATAACTTCCAGCTCGCTGAAATCTGTTCATTTGCTGAAAACCATCAAAACCACGAAAAGTTCTTGTATTTGAAGATAAAATCTTTTTGCTTTGAAGAAGAAAGATCTAGCTGACTGAAATAAGTTCATTAGATGAAAATCAACAAAAATTGACAAGAACCACGAAAAGTTCTTGTATTTTAAGATAAAATCTTACTCTATTCAGGAAAAAACTTCCAGCTCGCTGAAATATGTTCATTTGCTGAAAACCATCAAAACCACGAAAAGTTCTTGTATTTGAAGATGAAATCTTTTTGCTTTGAAGAAGAAAGATCTAGCTTACTGAAATAAGTTCATGAGATGAAAACCAACAAAAATTGACAAGAACCACGAAAAGTTCTTGTATTTTAAGATAAAATCTTACGCTATGAAAGAAAAAACTCCCAGCTCGCTGAAATATGTTCATTTGCTGAAAACCATCAAAACCACGAAAAGTTCTTGTATTTGAAGATAAAATCTTTTTGCTTTGAAGAAGAAAGATCCAGCTGACTGAAATAAGTTCATTAGATGAAAACCAACAAATATTGACAAGAACCACGAAAAGTTCTTGTATTTTAAGATAAAATCTTACTCTATTAAGGAAAAAACTTCCAGCTCGCTGAAATCTGTTCATTTGCTGAAAACCAACAAAACCACCAAAAGTTCTTGTATTTGAAGATAAAATCTTTTTGCTCTGAAGAAGAAAGATCTAGCTGACTGAAATAAGTTCATTAGATGAAAACCAACAAAAATTGACAAGAACCACGAAAAGTTCTTGTATTTTAAGATAAAATCTTAGGCAATTAAAGAAAAAACTTCCAGCTCGCTGAAATCTGTTCATTTGCTGAAAACCATCAAAACCACGAAAAGTTCTTGTATTTGAAGATAAAATCTTTTTGCTTTGAAGAAGAAAGATCTCGCTGACTGAAATAAGTTCATTAGATGAAAACCAACAAAAATTGACAAGAACCACGAAAAGTTCTTGTATTTTAAGATAATATCTTACTCTATTCAGGAAAAAACTTCCAGCTCGCTGAAATATGTTCATTTGCTGAAAACCATCAAAACCACGAAAAGTTCTTGTATTTGAAGATAAAATCTTTTTGCTTTGAAGAAGAAAGATCTAGCTGACTGAAATAAGTTCATTAGATGAAAACCAACAAAAATTGACAAGAACCACGACAAGTTCTTGTATTTTAAGATAAAATCTTACGCTATTAAAGAAAAAACTCCCAGCTCGCTGAAATATGTTCATTTGCTGAAAACCAACAAAACCACCAAAAGTTCTTGTATTTGAAGATAAAATCTTTTTTCTTTGAAGAAGAATGATCCAGCTGACTGAAATAAGTTCATTAGATGAAAACCAACAAAAATTGACAAGAACCACGAAAAGTTCTTGTATTTTAAGATAAAATCTTACTCTATTAAGGAAAAAACTTCCAGCTCGCTGAAATATGTTCATTTGCTGAAAACCATCAAAACCACGAAAAGTTCTTGTATTTGAAGATAAAATCTTTTTGCTTTGAAGAAGAAAGATCTAGCTGACTGAAATAAGTTCATTCGATGAAAACCAACAAAAATTGACAAGAACCACGAAAAGTTCTTGTATTTTAAGATAACATCTTACTCTATTAAGGAAAAAACATCCCGCTCGCTGAAATATGTTCATTTGCTGAAAACCATCAAAACCACGAAAAGTTCTTGTATTTGAAGATAAAATCTTTTTGCTTTGAAGAAGAAAGATCTAGCTGACTGAAATAAGTTCATTAGATGAAAACCAACAAAAATTGACAAGAACCACGAAAAGTTCTTGTATTTTAAGATAGAATCTTACTCTATTAAGGAAATAACTTCCAGCTCGCTGAAATCTGTTCATTTGCTGAAAACCAACAAAACCACGAAAAGTTCTTGTATTTGAAGATAAAATCTTTTTTCTTTGAAGAAGAATGATCGAGCTGACTGAAATAAGTTCATTAGATGAAAACCAACAAAAATTGACAAGAAACACGAAAAGTTCTTGTATTTTAAGATAAAATCTTACTCTATTAAGGAAAAAACTTCCAGCTCGCTGAAATATGTTCATTTGCTGAAAACCATCAAAACCACGAAAAGTTCTTGTATTTGAAGATAAAATCTTTTTGCTTTGAAGAAGAAAGATCCAGCTGACTGAAATAAGTTCATTAGATGAAAACCAACAAATATTGACAAGAACCACGAAAAGTTCTTGTATTTTAAGATAAAATCTTACTCTATTAAGGAAAAAACTTCCAGCTCGCTGAAATCTGTTCATTTGCTGAAAACCAACAAAACCACCAAAAGTTCTTGTATTTGAAGATAAAATCTTTTTGCTCTGAAGAAGAAAGATCTAGCTGACTGAAATAAGTTCATTAGATGAAAACCAACAAAAATTGACAAGAACCACGAAAAGTTCTTGTATTTTAAGATAAAATCTTAGGCAATTAAAGAAAAAACTTCCAGCTCGCTGAAATCTGTTCATTTGCTGAAAACCATCAAAACCACGAAAAGTTCTTGTATTTGAAGATAAAATCTTTTTGCTTTGAAGAAGAAAGATCTCGCTGACTGAAATAAGTTCATTAGATGAAAACCAACAAAAATTGACAAGAACCACGAAAAGTTCTTGTATTTTAAGATAATATCTTACTCTATTCAGGAAAAAACTTCCAGCTCGCTGAAATATGTTCATTTGCTGAAAACCATCAAAACCACGAAAAGTTATTGTATTTGAAGATAAAATCTTTTTGCTTTGAAGAAGAAAGATCTAGCTGACTGAAATAAGTTCATTAGATGAAAACCAACAAAAATTGACAAGAACCACGACAAGTTCTTGTATTTTAAGATAAAATCTTACGCTATTAAAGAAAAAACTCCCAGCTCGCTGAAATATGTTCATTTGCTGAAAACCAACAAAACCACCAAAAGTTCTTGTATTTGAAGATAAAATCTTTTTTCTTTGAAGAAGAATGATCCAGCTGACTGAAATAAGTTCATTAGATGAAAACCAACAAAAATTGACAAGAACCACGAAAAGTTCTTGTATTTTAAGATAAAATCTTACTCTATTAAGGAAAAAACTTCCAGCTCGCTGAAATATGTTCATTTGCTGAAAACCATCAAAACCACGAAAAGTTCTTGTATTTGAAGATAAAATCTTTTTGCTTTGAAGAAGAAAGATCTAGCTGACTGAAATAAGTTCATTCGATGAAAACCAACAAAAATTGACAAGAACCACGAAAAGTTCTTGTATTTTAAGATAACATCTTACTCTATTAAGGAAAAAACATCCAGCTCGCTGAAATATGTTCATTTGCTGAAAACCATCAAAACCACGAAAAGTTCTTGTATTTGAAGATAAAATCTTTTTGCTTTGAAGAAGAAAGATCTAGCTGACTGAAATAAGTTCATTAGATGAAAACCAACAAAAATTGACAAGAACCACGAAAAGTTCTTGTATTTTAAGATAGAATCTTACTCTATTAAGGAAATAACTTCCAGCTCGCTGAAATCTGTTCATTTGCTGAAAACCAACAAAACCACGAAAAGTTCTTGTATTTGCAGATAAAATCTTTTTTCTTTGAAGAAGAATGATCGAGCTGACTGAAATAAGTTCATTAGATGAAAACCAACAAAAATTGACAAGAAACACGAAAAGTTCTTGTATTTTAAGATAAAATCTTACTCTATTAAGGAAAAAACTTCCAGCTCGCTGAAATATGTTCATTTGCTGAAAACCATCAAAACCACGAAAAGTTCTTGTATTTGAAGATAAAATCTTTTTGCTTTGAAGAAGAAAGATCCAGCTGACTGAAATAAGTTCATTAGATGAAAACCAACAAATATTGACAAGAACCACGAAAAGTTCTTGTATTTTAAGATAAAATCTTACTCTATTAAGGAAAAAACTTCCAGCTCGCTGAAATCTGTTCATTTGCTGAAAACCAACAAAACCACCAAAAGTTCTTGTATTTGAAGATAAAATCTTTTTGCTCTGAAGAAGAAAGATCCAGCTGACTGAAATAAGTTCATTAGATGAAAACCAACAAAAATTGACAAGAACCACGAAAAGTTCTTGTATTTTAAGATAAAATCTTAGGCAATTAAAGAAAAAACTTCCAGCTCGCTGAAATCTGTTCATTTGCTGAAAACCATCAAAACCACGAAAAGTTCTTGTATTTGAAGATAAAATCTTTTTGCTTTGAAGAAGAAAGATCTCGCTGACTGAAATAAGTTCATTAGATGAAAACCAACAAAAATTGACAAGAACCACGAAAAGTTCTTGTATTTTAAGATAATATCTTACTCTATTCAGGAAAAAACTTCCAGCTCGCTGAAATATGTTCATTTGCTGAAAACCATCAAAACCACGAAAAGTTATTGTATTTGAAGATAAAATCTTTTTGCTTTGAAGAAGAAAGATCTAGCTGACTGAAATAAGTTCATTAGATGAAAACCAACAAAAATTGACAAGAACCACGACAAGTTCTTGTATTTTAAGATAAAATCTTACGCTATTAAAGAAAAAACTCCCAGCTCGCTGAAATATGTTCATTTGCTGAAAACCAACAAAACCACCAAAAGTTCTTGTATTTGAAGATAAAATCTTTTTTCTTTGAAGAAGAATGATCCAGCTGACTGAAATAAGTTCATTCGATGAAAACCAACAAAAATTGACAAGAACCACGAAAAGTTCTTGTATTTTAAGATAAAATCTTACTCTATTAAGGAAAAAACTTCCAGCTCGCTGAAATATGTTCATTTGCTGAAAACCATCAAAACCACGAAAAGTTCTTGTATTTGAAGATAAAATCTTTTTGCTTTGAAGAAGAAAGATCTAGCTGACTGAAATAAGTTCATTCGATGAAAACCAACAAAAATTGACAAGAACCACGAAAAGTTCTTGTATTTTAAGATAACATCTTACTCTATTAAGGAAAAAACATCCAGCTCGCTGAAATATGTTCATTTGCTGAAAACCATCAAAACCACGAAAAGTTCTTGTATTTGAAGATAAAATCTTTTTGCTTTGAAGAAGAAAGATCTAGCTGACTGAAATAAGTTCATTAGATGAAAACCAACAAAAATTGACAAGAACCACGAAAAGTTCTTGTATTTTAAGATAGAATCTTACTCTATTAAGGAAATAACTTCCAGCTCGCTGAAATCTGTTCATTTGCTGAAAACCAACAAAACCACGAAAAGTTCTTGTATTTGCAGATAAAATCTTTTTTCTTTGAAGAAGAATGATCGAGCTGACTGAAATAAGTTCATTAGATGAAAACCAACAAAAATTGACAAGAAACACGAAAAGTTCTTGTATTTTAAGATAAAATCTTACTCTATTAAGGAAAAAACTTCCAGCTCGCTGAAATCTGTTCATTTGCTGAAAACCATCAAAACCACCAAAAGTTCTTGTATTTGAAGATAAAATCTTTTTGCTCTGAAGAAGAAAGATCTAGCTGACTGAAATAAGTTCATTAGATGAAAACCAACAAAAATTGACAAGAACCACGAAAAGTTCTTGTATTTTAAGATAAAATCTTACGCTATTAAAGAAAAAACTCCCAGCTCGCTGAAATATGTTCATTTGCTGAAAACCAACAAAACCACGAAAAGTTCTTGTATTTGAAGATAAAATCTTTTTTCTTTGAAGAAGAATGATCCAGCTGACTGAAATAAGTTCATTAGATGAAAACCAACAAAAATTGACAAGAACCACGAAAAGTTCTTGTATTTTAAGATAACATCTTACTCTATTAAGGAAAAAACATCTAGCTCGCTGAAATATGTTCATTTGCTGAAAACCATCAAAACCACGAAAAGTTCTTGTATTTGAAGATAAAATCTTTTTGCTTTGAAGAAGAAAGATCTAGCTGACTGAAATAAGTTCATTAGATGAAAACCAACAAAAATTGACAAGAACCACGAAAAGTTCTTGTATTTTAAGATAGAATCTTACTCTATTAAGGAAATAACTTCCAGCTCGCTGAAATCTGTTCATTTGCTGAAAACCAACAAAACCACAAAAAGTTCTTGTATTTGAAGATAAAATCTTTTTTCTTTGAAGAAGAATGATCCAGCTGACTGAAATAAGTTCATTAGATGAAAACCAACAAAAATTGACAAGAACCACGAAAAGTTCTTGTATTTTAAGATAAAATCTTACTCTATTAAGGAAAAAACTTCCAGCTCGCTGAAATATGTTCATTTGCTGAAAACCATCAAAACCACGAAAAGTTCTTGTATTTGAAGATAAAATCTTTTTGCTTTGAAGAAGAAAGATCTAGCTGACTGAAATAAGTTCATGAGATGAAAACCAACAAAAATTGACAAGAACCACGAAAAGTTCTTGTATTTTAAGATAAAATCTGACTCCATTAAGGAAAAAACATCCAGCTCGCTGAAATATGTTCATTTGCTGAAAACCATCAAAACCACGAAAAGTTCTTGTATTTGAAGATAAAATCTTTTTGCTTTGAAGAAGAAAGATCTAGCTGACTGAAATAAGTTCATTAGATGAAAACCAACAAAAATTGACAAGAACCACGAAAAGTTCTTGTATTTTAAGATACAATCTTACTCTATTAAGGAAATAACTTCCAGCTCGCTGAAATCTGTTCATTTGCTGAAAACCATCAAAACCACGAAAAGTTCTTGTATTTGAAGATAAAATCTTTTTTCTTTGAAGAAGAATGATCTAGCTGACTGAAATAAGTTCATTAGATGAAAACCAACAAAAATTGAGAAGAAACACGAAAAGTTCTTGTATTTTAAGATAAAATCTTACTCTATTAAGGAAAAAACTTCCAGCTTGCTGAAATCTGTTCATTTGCTGAAAACCAACAAAACCACCAAAAGTTCTTGTATTTGAAGATAAAATCTTTTTGCTCTGAAGAAGAAAGATCTAGCTGACTGAAATAAGTTCATTAGATGAAAACCAACAAAAATTGACAAGAACCACGAAAAGTTCTTGTATTTTAAGATAAAATCTGAGGCAATTAAAGAAAAAACTTCCAGCTCGCTGAAATCTGTTCATTTGCTGAAAACCATCAAAACCACGAAAAGTTCTTGTATTTGAAGATAAAATCTTTTTGCTTTGAAGAAGAAAGATCCAGCTGACTGAAATAAGTTCATTAGATGAAAACCAACAAAAATTGACAAGAACCACGAAAAGTTCTTGTATTTTAAGATAATATCTTACTCTATTCAGGAAAAAACTTCCAGCTCGCTGAAATATGTTCATTTGCTGAAAACCATCAAAACCACGAAAAGTTCTTGTATTTGAAGATAAAATCTTTTTGCTTTGAAGAAGAAAGATCGAGCTGACTGAAATAAGTTCATCAGATGAAAAGCAACAAAAATTGATAAGAACCACGAAAAGTTCTTGTATTTTAAGATAAAATCTTACGCTATTAAAGAAAAAACTCCCAGCTCGCTGAAATATGTTCATTTGCTGAAAACCAACAAAACCACGAAAAGTTCTTGTATTTGAAGATAAAATCTTTTTTCTTTGAAGAAGAATGATCCAGCTGACTGAAATAAGTTCATTAGATGAAAACCAACAAAAATTGACAAGAAACACGAAAAGTTCTTGTATTTTAAGATAAAATCTTACTCTATTAAGGAAAAAACTTCCAGCTCGCTGAAATATGTTCATTTGCTGAAAACCATCAAAACCACGAAAAGTTCTTGTATTTGAAGATAAAATCTTTTTGCTTTGAAGAAGAAAGATCTAGCTGACTGAAATAAGTTCATTAGATGAAAACCAACAAAAATTGACAAGAACCACGAAAAGTTCTTGTATTTTAAGATAAAATCTTACTCTATTAAGGAAAAAACATGCAGCTCGCTGAAATATGTTCATTTGCTGAAAACCATCAAAACCACGAAATGTTCTTGTATTTGAAGATAAAATCTTTTTGCTTTGAAGAAGAAAGATCTAGGTGACTGAAATAAGTTCATTAGATGAAAACCAACAAAAATTGACAAGAACCACGAAAAGTTCTTGTATTTTAAGATAGAATCTTACTCTATTAAGGAAATAACTTCCAGCTCGCTGAAATCTGTTCATTTGCTGAAAACCATCAAAACCACGAAAAGTTCTTGTATTTGAAGATAAAATCTTTTTGCTTTGAAGAAGAAAGATCCAGCTGACTGAAATAAGTTCATTAGATGAAAACCAACAAAAATTGACAAGAACCACGAAAAGTTCTTGTATTTTAAGATAATATCTTACTCTATTCAGGAAAAAACTTCCAGCTCGCTGAAATATGTTCATTTGCTGAAAACCATCAAAACCACGAAAAGTTCTTGTATTTGAAGATAAAATCTTTTTGCTTTGAAGAAGAAAGATCTAGCTGACTGAAATAAGTTCATTAGATGAAAACCAACAAAAATTGACAAGAACCACGAAAAGTTCTTGTATTTTAAGATAAAATCTTACTCTATTAAGGAAAAAACTTCCAGCTCGCTGAAATCTGTTCATTTGCTGAAAACCATCAAAACCACCAAAAGTTCTTGTATTTGAAGATAAAATCTTTTTGCTTTGAAGAAGAAAGATCAAGCTGACTGAAATAAGTTCATTAGATGAAAACCAACAAAAATTGACAAGAACCACGAAAAGTTCTTGTATTTTAAGATAAAATCTTACGCTATTAAGGAAAAAACTTCCAGCTCGCTGAAATATGTTCATTTGCTGAAAACCATCAAAACCACGAAAAGTTTTTGTATTTGAAGATAAAATCTTTTTGCTTTGAAGAAGAAAGATCTAGCTGACTGAAATAAGTTCATTAGATGAAAACCAACAAAATTTGACAAGAACCACGAAAACTTCTTGTATTTTAAGATAATATCTTACGCTATTAAAGAAAAAACTTCTGGCTCGCTGAAATATGTTCATTTGCTGAAAACCATCAAAACCACGAAAAGTTCTTGTATTTGAAGATAAAATCTTTTTGCTTTGAAGAAGAAAGATCTAGCTGACTGAAATAAGTTCATCAGATGAAAACCAACAAAAATTGACAAGAACCACGAAAAGTTCTTGTATTTTAAGATAAATTCTTACTCTATTAAGGAAAAAACATCCAGCTCGCTGAAATATGTTCATTTGCTGAAAACCATCTAAACCACGAAAAGTTCTTGTATTTGAAGATAAAATCTTTTTGCTTTGAAGAAGAAAGATCCAGCTGACTGAAATAAGTTCATTAGATGAAAACCAACAAAAATTGACAAGAACCACGAAAAGTTCTTGTATTTTAAGATAGAATCTTACTCTATTAAGGAAATAACTTCCAGCTCGCTGAAATCTGTTCATTTGCTGAAAACCATCAAAACCACGAAAAGTTCTTGTATTTGAAGATAAATCTTTTTGCTTTGAAGAAGAAAGATCTCGCTGACTGAAATAAGTTCATTAGATGAAAACCAACAAAAATTGACAAGAACCACGAAAAGTTCTTGTATTTTAACATAAAATCTTACTCCATTCAGGAAAAAACTTCCAGCTCGCTGAAATATGTTCATTTCCTGAAAACCATCAAAACCACGAAAAGTTCTTGTATTTGAAGATAAAATCTTTTTGCTTTGAAGAAGAAAGATCTAGCTTACTGAAATAAGTTCATTAGATGAAAACCAACAAAAATTGACAAGAGCCACGAAAAGTTCTTGTATTTTAAGATAAAATCTTACGCTATTAAAGAAAAAACTCCCAGCTCGCTGAAATATGTTCATTTGCTGAAAACCATCAAAACCACGAAAAGTTCTTGTATTTGAAGATAAAATCTTTTTGCTTTGAAGAAGAAAGATCCAGCTGACTGAAATAAGTTCATTAGATGAAAACCAACAAATATTGACAAGAACCACGAAAAGTTCTTGTATTTTAAGATAAAATCTTACTCTATTAAGGAAAAAACTTCCAGCTCGCTGAAATCTGTTCATTTGCTGAAAACCAACAAAACCACCAAAAGTTCTTGTATTTGAAGATAAAATCTTTTTGCTTTGAAGAAGAAAGATCAAGCT
Source organism: Heptranchias perlo (assembly GCF_035084215.1). Classification (NCBI taxonomy): domain Eukaryota; kingdom Metazoa; phylum Chordata; class Chondrichthyes; order Hexanchiformes; family Hexanchidae; genus Heptranchias; species Heptranchias perlo. The sequence goes on along the minus strand of NC_090366.1, from coordinate 1,249,838 downwards.
GACTGAAATAAGTTCATTAGATGAAAACCAACAAAAATTGACAAGAACCACGAAAAGTTCTTGTATTTTAAGATAATATCTTACTCTGTTCAGGACAAAACTTCCAGCTCGCTGAAATATGTTCATTTGCTGAAAACCATCAAAACCACGAAAAGTTCTTGTATTTGAAGATAAAATCTTTTTGCTTTGAAGAAGAAAGATCTAGCTGACTGAAATAAGTTCATTAGATGAAAACCAACAAAAATTGACAAGAACCACGAAAAGTTCTTGTATTTTAAGATAAAATCTTACGCTATTAAAGAAAAAACTCCCAGCTCGCTGAAATATGTTCATTTGCTGAAAACCAACAAAACCACGAAAAGTTCTTGTATTTGAAGATAAAATCTTTTTGCTTTGAAGAAGAATGATCCAGCTGACTGAAATAAGTTCATTAGATGAAAACCAACAAAAATTGACAAGAACCACGAAAAGTTCTTGTATTTTAAGATAAAATCTTACTCTATTAAGGAAAAAACTTCCAGCTCGCTGAAATATGTTCATTTGCTGAAAACCATCAAAACCACGAAAAGTTCTTGTATTTGAAGATAAAATCTTTTTGCTTTGAAGAAGAAAGATCTAGCTGACTGAAATAAGTTCATCAGATGAAAACCAACAAAAATTGACAAGAACCACGAAAAGTTCTTGTATTTTAAGATAAAATCTTACTCTATTAAGGAAAAAACATCCAGCTCGCTGAAATATGTTCATTTGCTGAAAACCATCAAAACCACGAAAAGTTCTTGTATTTGAAGATAAAATCTTTTTGCTTTGAAGAAGAAAGATCTAGCTGACTGAAATAAGTTCATTAGATGAAAACCAACAAAAATTGACAAGAACCACGAAAAGTTCTTGTATTTTAAGATAGAATCTTACTCTATTAAGGAAATAACTTCCAGCTCGCTGAAATCTGTTCATTTGCTGAAAACCATCAAAACCACGAAAAGTTCTTGTATTTGAAGATAAAATCTTTTTTCTTTGAAGAAGAATGATCTAGCTGACTGAAATAAGTTCATTAGATGAAAACCAACAAAAATTGACAAGAAACACGAAAAGTTCTTGTATTTTAAGATAAAATCTTACTCTATTAAGGAAAAAACTTCCAGCTCGCTGAAATATGTTCATTTGCTGAAAACCATCAAAACCACGAAAAGTTCTTGTATTTGAAGATAAAATCTTTTTGCTTTGAAGAAGAAAGATCTAGCTGACTGAAATAAGTTCATCAGATGAAAACCAACAAAAATTGACAAGAACCACGAAAAGTTCTTGTATTTTAAGATAAAATCTTACTCTATTAAGGAAAAAACATCCAGCTCGCTGAAATATGTTCATTTGCTGAAAACCATCAAAACCACGAAAAGTTCTTGTATTTGAAGATAAAATCTTTTTGCTTTGAAGAAGAAAGATCTAGCTGACTGAAATAAGTTCATTAGATGAAAACCAACAAAAATTGACAAGAACCACGAAAAGTTCTTGTATTTTAAGATAGAATCTTACTCTATTAAGGAAATAACTTCCAGCTCGCTGAAATCTGTTCATTTGCTGAAAACCATCAAAACCACGAAAAGTCCTTGTATTTGAAGATAAAATCTTTTTTCTTTGAAGAAGAATGATCTAGCTGACTGAAATAAGTTCATTAGATGAAAACCAACAAAAATTGACAAGAAACACGAAAAGTTCTTGTATTTTAAGATAAAATCTTACTCTATTAAGGAAAAAACTTCCAGCTCGCTGAAATCTGTTCATTTGCTGAAAACCATCAAAACCACGAAAAGTTCTTGTATTTGAAGATAAAATCTTTTTGCTTTGAAGAAGAAAGATCTAGCTGACTGAAATAAGTTCATTAGATGAAAACCAACAAAAATTGACAAGAACCACGAAAAGTTCTTGTATTTTAAGATAAAATCTTACGCTATTAAAGAAAAAACTCCCAGCTCGCTGAAATATGTTCATTTGCTGAAAACCAACAAAACCACGAAAAGTTCTTGTATTTGAAGATAAAATCTTTTTTCTTTGAAGAAGAATGATCCAGCTGACTGAAATAAGTTCATTAGATGAAAACCAACAAAAATTGACAAGAAACACGAAAAGTTCTTGTATTTTAAGATAAAATCTTACTCTATTAAGGAAAAAACTTCCAGCTCGCTGAAATATGTTCATTTGCTGAAAACCATCAAAACCACGAAAAGTTCTTGTATTTGAAGATAAAATCTTTTTGCTTTGAAGAAGAAAGATCTAGCTGACTGAAATAAGTTCATTAGATGAAAACCAACAAAAATTGACAAGAACCACGAAAACTTCTTGTATTTTAAGATAATATCTTACTCTATTCAGGAAAAAACTTCCAGCTCGCTGAAATATGTTCATTTGCTGAAAACCATCAAAAACACGAAAAGTTCTTGTATTTGAAGATAAAATCTTTTTGCTTTGAAGAAGAAAGATCTAGCTGACTGAAATAAGTTCATTAGATGAAAACCAACAAAAATTGACAAGAACCACGAAAAGTTCTTGTATTTTAAGATAAAATCTTACTCTATTAAGGAAAAAACATCCAGCTCGCTGAAATATGTTCATTTGCTGAAAACCATCAAAACCACCAAAAGTTCTTGTATTTGAAGATAAAATCTTCTTGCTTTGAAGAAGAAAGATCTAGCTGACTGAAATAAGTTCATTAGATGAAAACCAACAAAAATTGACAAGAACCACGAAAAGTTCTTGTATTTTAAGATAGAATCTTACTCTATTAAGGAAATAACTTCCAGCTCGCTGAAATCTGTTCATTTGCTGAAAACCATCAAAACCACGAAAAGTTCTTGTATTTGAAGATAAAATCTTTTTTCTTTGAAGAAGAATGATCCAGCTGACTGAAATAAGTTCATTAGATGAAAACCAACAAAAATTGACAAGAAACACGAAAAGTTCTTGTATTTTAAGATAAAATCTTACTCTATTAAGGAAAAAACTTCCAGCTCGCTGAAATCTGTTCATTTGCTGAAAACCATCAAAACCACGAAAAGTTCTTGTATTTGAAGATAAAATCTTTTTGCTTTGAAGAAGAAAGATCGAGCTGACTGAAATAAGTTCATTAGATGAAAACCAACAAAAATTGACAAGAACCACGAAAAGTTCTTGTATTTTAATATAAAATCTTACTCTATTAAGGAAAAAACTTCCAGTTCGCTGAATTATGTTCATTTGCTGAAAACCAACAAAACCACCAAAAGTTCTGGTATTTGAAGATAAAATCTTTTTGCTTTGAAGAAGAAAGATCTAGCTGACTGAAATAAGTTCATTAGATGAAAACCAACAAAAATTGACAAGAACCACGAAAAGTTCTTGTATTTTAAGATAAAATCTTACTCTATTAAGGAAAAAACTTCCAGCTCGCTGAAATATGTTCATTTGCTGAAAACCATCAAAACCACGAAAAGTTCTTGTATTTGAAGATACAATCTTTTTGCTTTGAAGAAGAATGATCTAGCTGACTGAAATAAGTTCATTAGATGAAAACCAACAAAAATTGACAAGAACCACGAAAAGTTCTTGTATTTTAAGATAAAATCTTACGCTATTAAAGAAAAAACTCCCAGCTCGCTAAAATATGTTCATTTGCTGAAAACCAACAAAACCACGAAAAGTTCTTGTATTTGAAGATAAAATCTTTTTTCTTTGAAGAAGAAACATCGAGCTGACTGAAATAAGTTCATTAGATGAAAACCAACAAAAATTGACAAGAAACACGAAAAGTTCTTGTATTTTAAGGTAAAATCTTACTCTATTAAGGAAAAAACTTCCAGCTCGCTGAAATCTGTTCATTTGCTGAAAACCAACAAAACCACCAAAAGTTCTTGTATTTGAAGATAAAATCTTTTTGCTCTGAAGAAGAAAGATCTAGCTGACTGAAATAAGTTCATTAGATGAAAACCAACAAAAATTGACAAGAACCACGAAAAGTTCTTGTATTTTAAGATAAAATCTTCGGCAATTAAAGAAAAAACTTCCAGCTCGCTGAAATCTGTTCATTTGCTGAAAACCATCAAAACCACGAAAAGTTCTTGTATTTGAAGATAAAATCTTTTTGCTTTGAAGAAGAAAGATCTAGCTGACTGAAATAAGTTCATTCGATGAAAACCAACAAAAATTGACAAGAACCACGAAAAGTTCTTGTATTTTAAGATAATATCTTACTCTATTCAGGAAAAAACTTCCAGCTCGCTGAAATATGTTCATTTGCTGAAAACCATCAAAACCACGAAAAGTTCTTGTATTTGAAGATAAAATCTTTTTGCTTTGAAGAAGAAAGATCGAGCTGACTGAAATAAGTTCATTAGATGAAAACCAACAAAAATTGACAAGAACCACGAAAAGTTCTTGTATTTTAAGATAAAATCTTACGCTATTAAAGAAAAAACTCCCAGCTCGCTGAAATATGTTCATTTGCTGAAAACCAACAAAACCACGAAAAGTTCTTGTATTTGAAGATAAAATCTTTTTTCTTTGAAGAAGAATGATCCAGCTGACTGAAATAAGTTCATTAGATGAAAACCAACAAAAATTGACAAGAAACACGAAAAGTTCTTGTATTTTAAGATAAAATCTTACTCTATTAAGGAAAAAACTTCCAGCTCGCTGAAATATGTTCATTTGCTGAAAACCATCAAAACCACGAAAAGTTCTTGTATTTGAAGATAAAATCTTTTTGCTTTGAAGAAGAAAGATCTAGCTGACTGAAATAAGTTCATTAGATGAAAACCAACAAAAATTGACAAGAACCACGAAAACTTCTTGTATTTTAAGATAATATCTTACTCTATTCAGGAAAAAACTTCCAGCTCGCTGAAATATGTTCATTTGCTGAAAACCATCAAAACCACGAAAAGTTCTTGTATTTGAAGATAAAATCTTTTTGCTTTGAAGAAGAAAGATCCAGCTGACTGAAATAAGTTCATTAGATGAAAACCAACAAAAATTGACAAGAACCACGAAAAGTTCTTGTATTTTAAGATAAAATCTTACTCTATTAAGGAAAAAACATCCAGCTCGCTGAAATATGTTCATTTGCTGAAAACCATCAAAACCACGAAAAGTTCTTGTATTTGAAGATAAAATCTTCTTGCTTTGAAGAAGAAAGATCTAGCTGTCTGAAATAAGTTCATTAGATGAAAACCAACAAAAATTGACAAGAACCACGAAAAGTTCTTGTATTTTAAGATAGAATCTTACTCTATTAAGGAAATAACTTCCAGCTCGCTGAAATCTGTTCATTTGCTGAAAACCATCAAAACCACGAAAAGTTCTTGTATTTGAAGATAAAATCTTTTTTCTTTGAAGAAGAATGATCCAGCTGACTGAAATAAGTTCATTAGATGAAAACCAACAAAAATTGACAAGAAACACGAAAAGTTCTTGTATTTTAAGATAAAATCTTACTCTATTAAGGAAAAAACTTCCAGCTCGCTGAAATCTGTTCATTTGCTGAAAACCATCAAAACCACGAAAAGTTCTTGTATTTGAAGATAAAATCTTTTTGCTTTGAAGAAGAAAGATCGAGCTGACTGAAATAAGTTCATTAGATGAAAACCAACAAAAATTGACAAGAACCACGAAAAGTTCTTGTATTTTAATATAAAATCTTACTCTATTGAGGAAAAAACTTCCAGTTCGCTGAATTATGTTCATTTGCTGAAAACCAACAAAACCAACAAAAGTTCTTGTATTTGAAGATAAAATCTTTTTGCTTTGAAGAAGAAAGATCGAGCTGACTGAAATAAGTTCATTAGATGAAAACCAACAAAAATTGACAAGAACCACGAAAAGTTCTTGTATTTTAAGATAAAATCTTACTCTATTAAGGAAAAAACTTCCAGCTCGCTGAAATATGTTCATTTGCTGAAAACCATCAAAACCACGAAAAGTTCTTGTATTTGAAGATACAATCTTTTTGCTTTGAAGAAGAATGATCTAGCTGACTGAAATAAGTTCATTAGATGAAAACCAACAAAAATTGACAAGAACCACGAAAAGTTCTTGTATTTTAAGATAAAATCTTACGCTATTAAAGAAAAAACTCCCAGCTCGCTAAAATATGTTCATTTGCTGAAAACCAACAAAACCACGAAAAGTTCTTGTATTTGAAGATAAAATCTTTTTTCTTTGAAGAAGAAACATCTAGCTGACTGAAATAAGTTCATTAGATGAAAACCAACAAAAATTGACAAGAAACACGAAAAGTTCTTGTATTTTAAGGTAAAATCTTACTCTATTAAGGAAAAAACTTCCAGCTCGCTGAAATCTGTACATTTGCTGAAAACCATCAAAACCACGAAAAGTTCTTGTATTTGAAGATAAAATCTTTTTGCTTTGAAGAAGAAAGATCTAGCTGACTGAAATAAGTTCATTTGATGAAAACCAACAAAAATTGACAAGAACCACGAAAAGTTCTTGTATTTTAAGATAAAATCTGACGCTATTAAAGAAAAAACTCCCAGCTCGCTGAAATATGTTCATTTGCTGAAAACCAACAAAACCACGATAAGTTCTTGTATTTGAAGATAAAATCTTTTTTCTTTGAAGAAGAAAGATCTAGCTGACTGAAATAAGTTCATCAGATGAAAACCAACAAAAATTGACAAGAACCACGAAAAGTTCTTGTATTTTGAGATAAAATCTTACTCTATGAAGGAAAAAACTTCCAGCTCGCTGAAATATGTTCATTTGCTGAAAACCATCAAAACCACGAAAAGTTCTTGTGTTTGAAGATAAAATCTTTTTGCTTTGAAGAAGAAAGATATAGCTGACTGAAATAAGTTCATTGGATGAAAACCAACAAAATTTGACAAGAACCACGAAAACTTCTTGTATTTTAAGATAATATCTTACGCTATTAAAGAAAAAACTTCTGGCTCGCTGAAATATGTTCATTTGCTGAAAACCAACAAAACCACCAAAAGTTCTTGTATTTGAAGATAAAATCTTTTTGCTTTGAAGAAGAAAGATCCAGCTGACTGAAATAAGTTCATTAGATGAAAACCAACAAAAATTGACAAGAACCACGTAAAGTTCTTGTATTTTAAGATAAAATCTTACTCTATTAAGGAAAAAACTTCCAGCTCACTGAAATCTGTTCATTTGCTGAAAACCAACAAAACCACCAAAAGTTCTTGTATTTGAAGATAAAATCTTTTTGCTTTGAAGAAGAAAGATCTAGCTGACTGAAATAAGTTCATTAGATGAAAACCAACAAAAATTGACAAGAACCACGAAAAGTTCTTGTATTTTAAGATAAAATCTTACTCTATTCAGGAAAAAACTTCCAGCTCGCTGAAATATGTTCCTTTGCTGAAAACCATCAAAACCACGAAAAGTTCTTGTATTTGAAGATAAAATCTTTTTGCTTTGACGAAGATAGATCCAGCTGACTGAAATAAGTTCATTAGATGAAAACCAACAAAAATTGACAAGAACCACGAAAAGTTCTTGTATTTGAAGATAAAATCTTTTTGCTTTGAAGAAGAAAGATCTAGCTGACTGAAATAAGTTCATTAGATGAAAACCAACAAAAATTGACAAGAACCACGAAAAGTTCTTGTATTTTAAGATAAAATCTTACTCTATTAAGGAAAAAACTTCCAGCTTGCTGAAATATGTTCATTTGCTGAAAACCATCAAAACCACGAAAAGTTCTTGTATTTGAAGATAAAATCTTTTTGCTTTGAAGAAGAAAGATCGAGCTGACTGAAATAAGTTCATCAGATGAAAACCAACAAAAATTGACAAGAACCACGAAAAGTTCTTGTATTTTAATATAAAATCTTACTCTATTAAGGAAAAAACTTCCAGTTCGCTGAATTATGTTCATTTGCTGAATACCAACAAAACCACCAAAAGTTCTTGTATTTGAAGATAAAATCTTTTTGCTTTGAAGAAGAAAGATCTAGCTGACTGAAATAAGTTCATTAGATGAAAACCAACAAAAATTGACAAGAACCACGAAAAGTTCTTGTATTTTAAGATAAAATCTTACTCTATTAAGGAAAAAACTTCCAGCTCGCTGAAATATGTTCATTTGCTGAAAACCATCAAAACCACGAAAAGTTCTTGTATTTGAAGATACAATCTTTTTGCTTTGAAGAAGAATGATCTAGCTGACTGAAATAGGTTCATTAGATGAAAACCAACAAAAATTGACAAGAACCACGAAAAGTTCTTGTATTTTAAGATAAAATCTTTTTTCTTTGAAGAAGAAACATCCAGCTGACTGAAATAAGTTCATTAGATGAAAACCAACAAAAATTGACAAGAAACACGAAAAGTTCTTGTATTTTAAGGTAAAATCTTACTCTATTAAGGAAAAAACTTCCAGCTCGCTGAAATCTGTACATTTGCTGAAAACCATCAAAACCACGAAAAGTTCTTGTATTTGAAGATAAAATCTTTTTGCTTTGAAGAAGAAAGATCTAGCTGATGAAATAAGTTCATTCGATGAAAACCAACAAAAATTGACAAGAACCACGAAAAGTTCTTGTATTTTAAGATAAAATCTTACGCTATTAAAGAAAAAACTCCCAGCTCGCTGAAATATGTTCATTTGCTGAAAACCAACAAAACCACGAAAAGTTCTTGTATTTGAAGATAAAATCTTTTTTCTTTGAAGAAGAAAGATCTAGCTGTCTGAAATAAGTTCATCAGATGAAAACCAACAAAAATTGACAAGAACCACGAAAAGTTCTTGTATTTTGAGATAAAATCTTACTCTATTAAGGAAAAAACTTCCAGCTCGCTGAAATATGTTCATTTGCTGAAAACCATCAAAACCACGAAAAGTTCTTGTATTTGAAGATAAAATCTTTTTGCTTTGAAGAAGAAAGATCTAGCTGACTGAAATAAGTTCATTAGATGAAAACCAACAAAATTTGACAAGAACCACGAAAACTTCTTGTATTTTAAGATAATATCTTACGCTATTAAAGAAAAAACTTCTGGCTCGCTGAAATATGTTCATTTGCTGAAAACCAACAAAACCACCAAAAGTTCTTGTATTTGAAGATAAAATCTTTTTGCTTTGAAGAAGAAAGATCCAGCTGACTGAAATAAGTTCATTAGATGAAAACCAACAAAAATTGACAAGAACCACGAAAAGTTCTTGCATTTTAAGATAAAATCTTACTCTATTAAGGAAAAAACTTCCAGCTCGCTGAAATCTGTTCATTTGCTGAAAACCATCAAAACCACGAAAAGTTCTTGTATTTGAAGATAAAATCTTTTTGCTTTGAAGAAGAAAGATCTAGCTGATGAAATCAGTTCATTAGATGAAAACCAACAAAAATTGACAAGAACCACGAAAAGTTCTTGTATTTTAAGATAAAATCTTCCGCTATTAAAGAAAAAACTCCCAGCTCGCTGAAATATGTTCATTTGCTGAAAACCAACAAAACCACGAAAAGTTCTTGTATTTGAAGATAAAATCTTTTTTCTTTGAAGAAGAAAGATCTAGCTGACTGAAATAAGTTCATCAGATGAAAACCAACAAAAATTGACAAGAACCACGAAAAGTTCTTGTATTTGAAGATAAAATCTTTTTGCTTTGAAGAAGAAACATCTAGCTGACTGAAATAAGTTCATTAGATGAAAACCAACAAAAATTGACAAGAAACACGAAAAGTTCTTGTATTTTAAGGTAAAATCTT